>NC_140929.1:4270023-4448667 GCF_045865225.1 Trachurus japonicus
GTGTCTATCTATCTATCTATCTATCTATCTATCTATCTATCTATCTATCTATCTATCTATCTATCTATCTATCTATCTATCTATCTATCTATATGGATAATATCTTACCTACCCATGTCTATCCATCAGTATCTTTTTCTTTCTTTCTTTCTTTCTTTCTTTCTTTCTTTCTTTCTTTCTTTCTTTCCATATCTCTAACTTTGCATCTATCTATCTATCTATCTATCTATCTATCTATCTATCTATCTATCTATCTATCTATCTATCTATCTATCTATCTATCTATCTATCTATATGGATAATATCTTACCTATCCATATCTATCCATCAGTATATTTTTCTTTCTTTCTTTCTTTGCATATCTCTATCTATCTATCTATCTATCTATCTATCTATCTATCTATCTATCTATCTATCTATCTATCTATCTATCTATCTATCTATCTATCTATCCATCCATCCATCCATCCATCCATCCATCCATCCATCCATCCATCCATCCATCCATCTATCTATCTATCTATCTATCTATCTATCTATCTATATGGATAATATCTTACCTATCCATATCTATCCATCAGTATATTTTTCTTTCTTTTCTTTTCTTTTCTTTTCTATCTATCTATCTAGTATCTGCTCTGCTCTGCTCTGCTCCACTCAAACTGCCCATCAAGCCGCTGATTGGCTACCGAGTGATAGTGGGCGTGTCCCTCTCTCACCACCAGAGCTGTGATTGGTTGGCTGGAGCCCTGGTGCTCGTAGTGGGCGTGGCCTTACTGTAGCTGCTGTCCGACAGTCAGATCAGTTGGACTGACTCTCTCATACATTCAACAGTGTAATAACGGGACCGGCGGCGTCGTTCGTTGTCGTCGCTTTTAACTGAACAGAACTGGAGTTTTTCCTCTTTTTTTGTGTGTGTTTATCTCGTTTTTGATAGGGGATATCAGTCTGTGTGACAACCCCGCCACAAAGTCACACTTTGTGGTTAAAAATGGAGACATTTGAATGAATTTGAATGGAGTAACGAGCGTGAGGAAGGTGGACTGCTGGGAGACAGTTGAGAGGATTTGAAACAGGAAACCATCCCGGGACTGAGCGAGCAGAAGACCGACATACAGGCGAAGAGACGAGCAGACGGACGGCTTTTACGGTGTATTTGGAGTTTTATTTTCTTTCTTTATATATTTTTTTAAGCTAACAACTGTTTTTTGAGGGAGTATTTTGATGCGGCCGTTAAGTTTTCCCCGCAAATGACGTGGACTAGCACGATGAGCAGTGGCTACAGCAGCTTGGAGGAGGACTCCGAAGAGTACTTTTTCACGGCCAGGACTTCTTTCTTCAAAAAACCTTCAGGCAAACTCACAGAAAACAAGGTAAAAAAACAAAAAAATACACTGTTTAAAGCTTGAACTGGCTTTTTGGCGTGTTTTTAGACTGGTAACGACTCCGTGGACACTTTAAAAGTCCACTCAGTCTCAATGACAGGCAGCGTCAGTCAGAGCTTCACTCAATAATCAGCCAAATCAATATTCAATAGTCGATTAACAAAAGCACACATGAGATACAGATTATTTAAAGTCCGTTTTCAATTATATAGTTGTCATATTTGGCTTCGGTGTTAATCCTGTCTGGAAAAACTGCTCTAATTTCAATTAAATGGTCATTTTGTTAAGTGGGTTCACCTGTTGGGACCTGCTGTTACCTTCCCACCATGAAAGAACCGCAACCCATTAGAATAAAAAGTTAGTTTTTTGTTAGCTTTTTATGCTGAATTTATCATTTTTAAAAAGATAAAAGCTTTAATGATCTTTCTCTGGCATTGGTTGGGAAAAAAAATTGGCAGATTTGTCAATGTGTGGTTTTGGTGTTTGGAGTACTGTGTCATAGGAATTATTATGTAGCCTATTTGCATAACAAAAAAGAGCAAAACCCCAGTCTGTGTCTGTGTGGCTTAATCCCCTTTTGACAGTTGTTATAGCCTTTAAGCCTGCATTACATTACATTTCATTTCATTTCACAATAAGAGTCCAGTCCCCTTCCTCCTCCTCCTCCACAAGTTACAGATCAGTATCAGTCATGGAGAGGAGGATGTTTAAAGAGGAAGTTACTATTACTTACTATTTAATCTCACTATTTAAAGTGGTTTTCTGTATTTGAACAGAGATGGCAGGAGACCACAACAACCCACCTAGAGCTGAAACAGGCTTAAAAAAAAACAAAAGAATAGCCTAACACAACACATTACATTCCTAACTAGATTATTGAACTTTGTTTTTAATGACGTCTCTGCTGCAGAATTAGGTCTGGACCAAGTCTGATCGAATCAAATCAAAGACGTTCGGGGGTTTATCATGTCTGGAGCACAAAAAAATTAGGTCACACAACACACACACACTCACACACACACTCAGACTCACTGCTCAGGTCCTTGAAGTAGCTCTGGCTCACTGAACTGAACACACAGCTGGGGTTGTGCGACTCAGCATACTGTAACAGAATCGGGCTATTCTTCTACTCAACCCACTCACTCACTCACTCACTCACTCACTCACTCACTCACTCACTCACTCACTCACTCACTCACTCACTCACTCACTCACTCACTTCACTGTGTGTGTGTGTGTGTGTGTGTGTGTGTGTGTGTGTGTGTGTGTGTGTGTGTGTGTGTGTGTGTGTGTGTGTGTGTGTGTGTGTGTGTGTGTGTGTGTGTGAGACATGGGTTTGTTGCATATTCTTGCACAGCAATGCATGACCCTTCACTTTTCCATCACAGGCCCTTTAACACAGGTCTTCTCTTTCCTCATAGCAGTGTGTGTGTATGTCTGTGTGTGTGTGTGTGTGTGTGGATGGATGCACAATGTGGCCCATAGTGCTGCTGAAGTTAGAGGTTGTGACCTGTGGCGTCCCATAAACGTGGAGTGTCGGGAATGGGACTGTTGGGACGGTTTTCCCCCTCCACATCGCCATTGCCACACAACAGTAATTACAACTAGACAACGTGTCCCTTTAAGGGGGGGAAAAATGTAAAAATGTGTGGGAGCTGCTGCCACTGCCACCGCCGCCACTGCTGTATGATATTATGATATGAAATTAGTGGCTTCTGTATGGGAACAAACACAGACAGTTGTTATTGTGAGATGATGGAGGGAGTAATAGATTACTGAAAGTAGTGGAGTGTACTTTACTTTTCTGCAGGCTGGTTGGAAATATGAGAATGTATAGGAAGTGTGTTGAAATGAAACTGAGATTGTTGTGTCAGCATGCGAACGCTGCAGAGAAGACTGGACCTTTTTTTTAAAGGGACAGTTCAACATTTTGGCAAATTGGCCCATTGCCATAATCCCAATCCCTATAGTCATAGCAGTAGGTTCGTTACCTTTAATTGTCGGTGCAAGCTTTTTTTTAGAACGGCGGAGCAGAGCCGCGAGCTGCTCAGAGCTACGCTACGGAGGCTCATTATGGGATTTCTTGGTTTCCCTCATCAAACTCATCAAATACACAATCCAGCAACTCCACAACGCTCTGGTGGACAAGTTGTGACCTGCACATTCACCACGCTATGAGATAATAACACAACGTTACCAGACAGAGTTGTTTTAGAGGGAAATGTAGAGACTTCTTGATGAAAAACTGCCCCAGACGGGAACGCGCATCAGCGGTTTTGCATGAATTTACCTCATATGTCTTTATACTATAATATATATGAGAATAAAAGGAACATATAAAGTTATATGAGTAGTTTGCAAATTCTACAGTAAATGCATAAATACATGACATTTATTGACCTATATACAAACCAACACTGATGCATCATTGATAAATGAACCGTGGCCGTTATAATGAGCAGTCAGGATTTAATCACAGGTACAAACAGGTTTTTTCAGTTGTGTGTTCCTTATAGCAGCAGTTAGAGGGAAACAACAGCATTCCCATTATATAGGCTACTACTGCTGAGTTGAATTGGTGGATTATATCCAGTTGAGTTGTTTTTTGTGTGTTTTTTCCCACGCACATTTTTCCTTTTTTTAAAAAAGAAAAAAGTCTCCATAGAAAAACCAGCAGCTGAAGAGAATGGTGCATTCAAGTGTGTTTTTATAGTATGGGAAATAACGGAAGTTGGTGCTCTGTAGTACACATTCATGATGCTTGACCTTGAAGGCACCACTGGTGTGTGTGGTGTGGTGTGTGAGAGAAAGAGGAGTTTAATAAGCTGCAGTTTGAACAGAGAGGTGTGTGTGTTTGTGTGTGTGTGTGTGTGCAGGGTAATCCCACCCAACCCCCAGACACACACACACACATACATACATACAGTAGACAAATACACAATTCAGACGATGTTGACAGACTGAAGCTTACTGTGCAGCATGTGATGAATGATGATGTCATGGTGGGCGGGGCCGGGACACGCCCACTGACCTCAATTAATCTGATTTATTTAATTATTCATTATGACCTCATCTCTGTTTGGTTAATACTAAAGTCTGACCAAGCAAATTTTTAATATTTTATGATACATTTATTGAATCGTGTCGTGGGTAGGGTTGGGCACGGTAGAAAACAGTAATTAGTTAGTAGTTGCTCTGTACTTTCCCCAAAAAGTTAATGAGTTACTACATTAAAAAGGTAACTAATTACCAGGGAAAGTAACTGTTGCGTTTTCTATAAAATAAAATGCTCAAATATGTCAAATTACTTGGACTCAATCCTGAACCGAAGCCACACCTAACTGCTTTTTTTTAACGTCCTACACTTTCCTTTTTTTACTTTCTTTATTTGAATGGGACAGTGCACATTAATGGACATAACATGTAAATATGACTGATTATAGCAGGATGCTAATTTCCATCCGTAATCCCATTAACATAAAAACAGTTCAACAGCAGTACACATTACACATAATAAAAAAAAAAGAGTAGAGTACACAAAAAGGCAACTATAACAATGAAAAATACACACACGCTTATACAGGTGTTTTATTATTTTATGACGGGACTTTTTGACTCAAGTAACGGCGCATTTTATTGTCAGTAACGTTAACGGTGTGAGAGGAAACAGTAACTTCTTTTTGATAACTCGTTAGTGAAAAAAGTAGCGCCATTAGTAACACCGTTCATTATTATAATAACGCCATTATCCCCATCGCTGGTCATGAGTATAGGCTGTACAGTGTGGGAATAAAGGTTGAGTTTAATTCATACAAACTGTCACAACATTACTGTTCATTACTATTTATATTGTACTGATGGAAATTTGCTTGGACACACACACTTTATTATATTCTCCAGAACAGACAAATGTTCAGAAATCGCTGTGTCATGGATTCACAAGAACTTGGCTTTACATACGTATGTGTATATATATATATGTGTGTGTCATTGTGTGTGTCAGGAAGTGGTATTTCCTCGCAGGTCGACTCGTGTGTGAACAGAAACCCTGGTGTTTGTTCAGTTCGTCATGTTTGGCCATGTCAGGATGAATGGACATCACGTTGTAAAGTAAAGTACAGAGTGTGATAGATAGTGGAGAGGTTGTTGGCTGATACTCCCCCCTCACCCTCCCCCAACTTTCCTCCCCCGTTCTCCCCCGTCATTGGTTATAGATTGATGGTGTAATGTCTTTACCTGCCCACGCCCTGAAAGGTGTGTTTATATTACTTTTTTATTTATTTTTAAAAGCATTGACTTCACTTCCTGTGTCCGGTCGAACCAGTCTCTCTTCGTCACCTTATCTCTGATTTGTTTTGAGTTTTGTTGGTTTTATTATTTGGCTGACATGGGAGTATTATTCTGTGGAATTGCAGCTCTGAGGTCATTCTCCGCTGTGGAGCTTAGATTTTAACTTCCTTATCTGTCGCCGCCACCGCCACTGTGGGGAAAAAAAAGTACCACGTGTTTTATTATCTTCAAGGGCGACGGATAGACGACGGACTGCAGATACTGATCTAATCTGTCACTAACCTACACACCGTCACACCGGCCGTTCACCCGTTACCTGTGAACTCAACATGTTCATTTAGTTTATTTTTATTTTCAGTCTCATGTTGCTGCAAAACATTTTTACCCTTTCACCTTTTTTTTAAAGAAACTAACGAGCTGTAATGGCCCCTCCTCTCTATAGGTTATAACCAGCCTAACAATTGTTTTGATTATTGATGAATCTAAGTTTTTATCGGCTTATCTTTGAAAAAATGGCTGCCTCAGCTCTGTCTAGTCAAACATGACGTCTTCAAGTGTTATTATATTAGATAAAAAGACAATTAGATCCACAAACATTGTTGATTATTTAGCCATAAATCGATTGGTCGGTTCATTGATTGATAGAAAATTAACCGAATTGCGGCTTATTCTTTAAAGAAAAAGTGCAATAAATTCACCAGTTCCAGCTTCTTAAAGGTGGATTTATTCATTTTTCTTTGTCCTCAGAGGTTGTTAACTGAATATCTTTGGATAATTGACAAAATTATAGATTTATAGATTTCAAATTTGCACAATTGGCTCTGAGAGCATTTGATGTTATTCGTAATTTGTTCTTCAGTTATCTGTCCATTATTGATAGGTTAAAGGTAAATGTTTTGGGGTTAAAGTTATGTTTTGTATCTGGCTTTACCAGAATGAAGAATATGAATAATATGACTTTTAAATAGGATCTATTCCATGTGTATTTAGTTTATTCAGGTTGTTTATTAAGTTCATATCATTCATTGACCAACCAAAACAATTGGTGTACCAACACAAAATCTCAGATCTTCAATAAAAAGTTGCAGAAATCATGTCAGAAATGATTATATGGATATTTATAGAGCTTTTAAAATGGTAAAACTCAGTTTCTTTGAGTTTTAAATCAGTTTATTAGAGTTAAACCAGTTTCTTTGAGTCAGATCCCAGCTGTCGACCCGTCGCCTCGGTAAACCCGTGCGTCGTCTTTCCTGTCCTCATGTTCATGTGAATCCAGATCCGTCCTTTCCCACATTCTCTCCATCTAGATTTCCTTCCTCTTTGTGTCCAGCCTCACCCTCTCACCCTGTTTTCTCCTCACCCCTGTCCTCACCCCTCCGTCGTCCCTTCTCTCCTGCAGTTCCTCCTGCATTGTATGTCACTTCCTGCCTGTTCTCGGCTCGCTTTCCTGTTCTCTCTCGGCACCAAACCAGCGAGGCCGCCCCCCTGGCTTTGTTGTCGTTGTCTGGGTTACTATAACATGTCGGAGACTTCAGACACCTGCTTCACCACACAAACACTTTAGATAACACACACATTTACATCTTATTTCCATGTTTCATCACCTTTTATTATTGTTTCCCCACTAATGTTCACTCGTTTGCATAGATGTCACTCCACCTCTTCCCTCAAAGGTTAATATTTAAATCCATAACGGTGTGTTTTTTATGCTGTTAGTTGGTGTTATTAGGGGTGCTAAGCTATAAAACGCAACAGAAAACCATATAAGTGCTTCCCAACCTCGTCCACCCAATCAGACGTTCTTGTTTTCCGAATGTTGGTCACATTTGAGCTCTTAGGAACAACTGAAAGCGGCAGAAACTGGACATTTGAACCATCTTTCCATTGCTTTTCACGTTGCATTTACTTCAACCTGTCACATAAAGGAATCCACCTTCTTGCTGCTTCTTGAAACGTGACTAAAACTGGTGTCACACCTCAGTGCCTAGTCAGTGTGATTCTGGCAGCCGCCTCCCCACTGATACTCTATTACAGAATAAGCCTTTAACTTCGCCAAGTCGTCCTTGGCTCCGCTGTGATCCCTCACAAAGACTCTTACCGGCCACGTTCCACTGATGCAGATTAAACTCATGACCCACTAAGCGTCGCTGTAAATAACGTCTCAGATCCTCGTTCTTCATCGTTACACAGAAACTTAATGTAAATACATGATGCAGCAGAGTCGCACGGTCCATCTGTTACTAGAAACAAGAAACTGTGGTTAAAGCTTCCTCAGCTGCTGCAGATCAAGAGTCATCTGATGCGGTTACAAGATGTGGTGTTAGTCCCACTAAACCCAGACTTTAAAAAAAAAACATGTAAACACTTCAGTCTGGCTGAAATCGTACTAAATCCAATAAGTCAAAGTCGGACTAACACACCCAGTTGATGTGGTTGGAGGTCGAATTGATCAAATCTGAAGACGATCTACAGTTCCCAGCTTTGGACAGGAAGTCAAACAAAGTACGAAACAGAAGAAAAGAACTAACATGTGCGAAATGTTCGTAGTTGTTTGACGATTGTTTTGTCTTTGAGGTAACAGGTCGATCGGAAAAAGGTTCGGCATCAGATCAACACTTATCGTAGCGTAGTCGGAAGGCTAACAAACCTATAGATAATGTGATTGGACATTGAATTGGTCAAATTGAACAAATTGGCGAAAGGCATTCTGAGGACGATCTACAGTTCCCACCCCGGCCTTTGGACAGGAAGTCAAACAAAGTACATAACAGAAGAAAAACACGAACATGTGTGAAATGTTCGTAGTTGTTTGTCGATTGTTTGGTCTTTGAGGTAACAGGTTGATCGGAAAAAGGTTTGGCATCAGATCAACACTTATCGTAGCGTAGTCTGAAGGCTAACAAACCAATCGATAATGTGGTTGGAAGTCGAATTGGTCAAATTGATCAAATTAGGACGATTTACGGTTCCCACCCCACAACAAAGTACGTAACTGAAGAAAAACACGAACAATGGGTAAAATGTTCGTAGTTGTTTGTCGATTGTTTGGTCTTTGAGGTAACAGGTCGATTGGAAAACGGTTCGGCATCAGCGTAGTCGGAAAGACTTTGGTAAATAAATGGGTACTGTAAGTCGTGATAAGAACAGTGGTCCAATTAAATGACCTAGCTGAGCTGTAACCGTAGCAACTTTTAGCATCTTAACGTACCTGACTGTAGCTGGAAGAGGATGGGATTTTAAAATGGCCTTTCTGAGCCTCCGTAGACCACAGAAGGTTCTGTCTTCGCTCAACTTTTAGGTTTTCACAAGACATTTTAACGTCCTTTTGGTTTTTACCAGTCGCAACATAATAGCTGCTAAAACAAACACTTGGATTCACCAGTGTAAACCCTCTATTGTCGTTTCTGGCCCACAGTGAATTGTGGGATACGTTGGGCCTCTTTGAAATGCTTTTATGTCTTTTATACAAAGTGCACTTGCGTTTGAAGTCCTCGCTTGAACCTTCACCAGTGTTTAGACTTTAAACACGGCCACGCCGACCATAAACACGGGAGGTCGCGTCCATGAGGGCTGAGCTGATCGCACCTCGACCAACCAGCTCGACTAAGAACTAATCACATGAGGTGTTTCTGTAGTTTTTTTTAATCTACTGGAGGAAATTCCCTAAAGTTTGATGTCGGTGTCTTCGTCACCTCGACCTGAATCCGTCTGACTTTCATTTTCATTATGTCTGTTCTCTCTGATCGTCTGAATGAACGCTGCTTTGTTTGTCAGTCTGGCATCAGTTACATTTACTGCAATATTACTGCAACAACAACAGAGTCAAGAGCTCAAAGAAACTTTATTGCTATGAACAGGGAAGTTGATTCACAACCAGGAGGCATAAAAACACTCTTGTGATGGATGTCCGAGGTCAAAGTGCAAAAGACAAGTACGAAGTGGAGTTTGTCTTTTATTGATACAGTAAAATATCACTAAATTTTATGATGTGGTTCAGTATTAATGCTTTAAAACACTGTACAGATGTTTTATCAATAGTTTACATGGCGACAGAGGTTTGGTGTCGTATTTGAACCTTTGACCGACGGTGTTTTCTCTGTTCAGACTGCATGAAAAATACTTTTGTTAGGCGTTGCAGCGACTGAGTATTACAGTAATAACAAATTTGTCTCGTCTTTATCTTTATCCCGTCCTCCCTGTTTGCACTTTTGAGTTTCAAATTGCACAAAAAAGGTTTTACTATGATGCAGGACTGTGAAAAACAAACACAGCTGCGACTCTCGATGTAGAAAAACGAACTGTATTTATTTGTGCATGCAACATTGTGTGTTTTTTTTCTCCTAAAAATAGACTGTGATAGATGGCGGCCATATCACAATGTCTTGTCAATGCACAGAGCGAGTAATAAAGTTTATTATGCAACATTTTAATGACAGATCAGATCAAAGTCAAACAGAAATAATAGGTTCACTTTGTTTCTCTGCATGTTTGATATCAGGTGATCTGAGTGCATGAGGTAACAGAAGTGTGTGTGTGTTTGTGTGTCTACAGGTTGTATAAAGCCTTTTATGAGACTCTTATCCTTTTACCTCCTCCTGCGTTTTTGCTTTTCTAAAGTGGGATTGTTCTGAACTGTTCAGACCCTCGATATCTCCTCAAACAGAGCAGCACTGCTTTTTTATCCCTGGAAACACACACACACTCTTAACACACACAAACACACTGACACACACACACATACACACGTCCTGTAACTCAGCGGTGGGCTGTGGTTTATAATAAGATAAATCTGCCTTTGAAAGGAGCCACCTGCGTCATGGAGAATATGAGGTGTGTGTATGTGTGGCTAAAGTGAAAGAGTTCATATATACAGACGACCTAAAGCTGCTGTACACTGACCTATATAAAATATCAACCAATCAATAGCTTCCAATCCAGTATAATTTGCATTTAAGCTCTTTTTTTCTTATAATAACAGTATAATTCTCGATAAAACAGTCATTTTTAGAAAATTAAAGCCCAATTTCTTAATAATAAAAACATTTTTTTCTAGTTTCATCTGCAGAAATGTGAAGATTTGATGCCGTGTTCATCGTTTCCAGACATTTTACAGACATATTAATTGATTAACAACACAATCGAGCTGCCGACAGGAACCGTCCACACTGTGCTGTGTGTGTGGAAAAGTGAAAGAGTTCATATACAGACAACTTAAAGCTGCTGTACACTGACCTATATAAAATATCAACCAATCAATAGCATCCAATCCAATTTAATTGCATTTAAGCTCTTTTTTCTCTTATAATAACAGTATAAATCTGGATAAAACTGTCATTTCTGAAAATAAAAGCCAAATTTTTAAATAAAAAAAACTGCTTTTTCTAGTTTCAGCTGCACAAACGTGAAGATTTCATGTCGTGTTCATCATTTCCATACATTTTACAGACATATTAATTGATTAACAACACAATCAAGCTGCAGACAGGAACCGTCCACACTGTGCTGTGTGTGTGGCTAAAGTGAAAGAGTTCATACAGACAACTTAAAGCTGTGTACACTGACCTATATAAAATATCAACCAATCAATAGCATCCAATCCAATTTAATTGCATTTAAGCTCTTTTTTTTCTTATAATAACAGTGTAAATCTGGATAAAACTGTCATTTCTGAAAATAAAAGCCACATTTTTAAATAAAAAAACTGCTTTTTCTAGTTTCAGCTGCAGAAATGTGAAGATTTAATGTCGTGTTCATTGTTTCCAGACATTTTACAGACAGATTAATTAATTAACAACACAATCAAGCTGCCGACAGGAACCGTCCACACCGTACTGACTGTGTGTTCGCTCCCCCGCCGGCTCCACGTCGTGCAGCTTGTCTCCAGTGATGATGAATCACTCGACCAGCTGCTCCACACACAGACCAGCTCCTGTCCAGAGCTCTGAACAGGTGCTCAAGTGCTTTTTAAACCCCTTCACCTACTCCGAGCGGGACCTGACCACCTGTAGCTTCATATTACAAGGTCAGAGGTCGACAGACAGGAGATGAAACCGACCTTATATAGAGATTCTTCGAGTTAATTAGACTTTTAGAGATCATACAGTTTGAGATGCAGGTCAGAGGTCATCAGAGAGAAGCTGTGTCCTCTGTATATTTGACTTCATTTGAATTTAAATGACTTATTTTGCATTTTAACGCCCCGTTAAAGTAGATTACAATGATACTGTTCACTACAGTATCTCAGATGTGTCGTTAAAGTTGAGAATGTATTATATTTTTTAGACAGCTGACGATTATTTTCATTATCGATTAATCTGTCGACGATTAATTGATCCAAAACCACAAGATGACATCCTCAAATGGTCCACAAACCAAAGAGAGACCCAGTTTGTTGTCATAAAGGAACAAAGAAACCAGAAATATTCACATTAGAGTTGCACGATACCCACGGTAGCCACGGTGCCCCGCGGTGCCAAAACGTAACGGTTCCTACTATACTAGAAATTCTACACAACGGTACTACCGTGGATTACTACTACGGTGCCAGTTTCCGCTACATAGCGGCCGCCTCTCCTCTCCTCCCGGCTTCTCACTGCACGCACTCCCTTGTAAACAAAACCCACATGCACCCACTGCAACCTAACTACACAGCTGCTGAATGATTGGCTGTTTGCCTGTTACTGGTGATGTCCGGGGATATGATAGGCTGTTTCCGCACGCTGGATCCGCCCGTCTGTTCTCTGATTGGCTGTTCGTGGTTCATGCCGACAAGAACAGACTCCATGAAGACAGCTGAGACAGCTCCGCTTCGATAGAAACTCGCTTCAAAACAAACAACGAGCTAAAGTTCTGTCTCGCCCAGACGTGCGCACGGCTTCACAAACACGAGACAACACACTGACCACGGCAGAAGCACCGGGCGCGAGCGGCAGGTCTGCCGTGGTGTCGTCGTCAGTGGCACTTAATAAATTTAGCTCTGTTTATGGGCGATTCCACCAAAAGAGTGCCATTTCTGTCCCCAGCATATTAAATGTATAAAAACATGTAATAATATAATATAAATTGCATTTAATTAATAAACAAAGCACCATACACATGAATCACAGTAGAAATTAAAGATATATAATTTTTAATTACTATAAAAAGGCTTTCAAAGCACTGAAACATAGCCTTTGTTGCATGTCCCCAGAGCCAAACGCTATAGTTTACCACAATGCATTATGAATAAAATCCTTCTAAAATCTCATTTTTTTTGCATATTAGTGTGACTTTATATTATATCTACACTTATATAACATTTTTTAAATTTAAACCTAATTATATTTTGGTTAAAATTCACATTTTAGTCCCGTCCCCAGGTTTTCACTCAGTGCTGTTACCCGGACACATTCTACACTCTAAAAGTTTTGGATCATTCCACCAGTGACATGTTCTGCTGGAAGTGATATCATTTAGGTCTTTTGAAAGTCATGGGAAGACCAAAATTAAATTCTGTAATTTATTTTTCCTGAAATTGAATGATATTGTAGCTATGTCAGGGTCCGTCACTCTTAAAACTCATTCCTGTTACCTAAATTATCTCTAGACAGTGTTTGTTGATATCAAAAGTAAAATATTCAGTTAAATCCTAAGAATGTGCTCTGTGTGCTCAAGCTGTTAGTATAGATGCTATTTGGCTAGATTTCACACAATTGCTGATTTTATGCAAAAAACTCATTGCTGTTACCCTCATTGCTGTTACTTTTTCTTCAAAAATGCAATTATAAAAGCAGCAATAAATTAAATAAAGTAGCCTGAGATTGACCAGTACTCATTTTGAATGAGTAAATGTGTATATTAAAAAATTCTATACTGAAATGGAATGAAAAATGAAGTTTAATTTTTAAGAGTTACAATGAGCAAATGGCACTCTTTTGGCGGAATGACCCTTATTTTCTCATTGGCTAATATCAGGCTATATGCTCCGTGTACAGGCTGAGGAATAAAGAGTTAAAGGATGTCCAAGTATAAAGCACCTAGAAAATGCATAAAAATATAGTTTTCACAGGGAATCAGTTCCTGTTCATTGTATTCTGTCCTCTATGATTGGAGAAGAAGCATTATTGTCAAATAGATTTTTTTTTTAAAGACAGTGGATTTGTTTTTATCCTAAGTTGATTATTTATTGTTAAACATAAATGAATGTGCAAGAGACTGAATGGTTATTTATTTTCAACCATATAAATTCTAACTTCATTTATTTGTTTTTTATTGCTTATTTAAAAATATTTAGTTTCAGTCTAATTCCTACTTCACCAGTATTATGTTTATCATGCACCAAACAACATTATAAGTAGCCTAATTAATAAGTATTTATAACTTGTACAAATACATTGCAGTTCATAAAAATAATAATAATAAAAAAAGGTTGTAGTATCGCGATATTACCCGGAACCGTGATACTTTGTCTGGTATAGTACCGTGGTTACTCATTTTGGTATCGTGACAACTCTAATTCACATTTAAGAAGCTGAAATCTGAGAATTTTGACTTTTTTTCTTAAAAAACTAGTTGACGATTAATTTAATAATCGATTATTGTTCAGTTCATTGATTAATTGTTGCGGTTCTAATATTTTCCAGCTTTTTCAAGACGTTTAAACTGTTTTTTGTTGCTGTAAATGAGTCTGGTTGGTTGCAGAGGAGTGCAACTGGGCCTTCGCTCTTGTGTGTTTACATGAGCAGTAATGAAGCGTGTGTGTGTGTGTGTGTGTGTGTGTGTCACATACCAGGCGTGCGTTGTTGGGAGCTCATCTGGGAGCAGTTTAGCTCGGCTGTGATCTCGGGCTTCACCATTATCACCAGACCACAGAGCACTTTGAGGTGGTCGCTGATTCCTTTTGATGATGCACAACGAGAAAGTGAGAGTGAGATGATGGTAAATGACGAGGCGGGTCTGCAGAGAGAGTGTGTGTGTTTGTGTGTTAGTGTGTGTGTGTGGTCAGGTGGAGGTCAGAGGTCAGGAGGATGAAGAGCTTTTTCCTTCTCTAGATGTTTCTAATTCAGATTTCATGTGTAAACGGTTTGAAGTTGCAGCTTTGGGTCTTTTATTTTGAAAGGAACAGCGAGAAATTATGTTGATTCACCTCAGTTAGTGTGTGTTACAGTAACAGTGTGTAAGAAATATACATTTTCTGACATTTAATCCACTATCAATGAGTTATGAACTATTTTGATTATTGATTATCCCAAATATCCTTTAGTTTTTCATGTAAAATGCGAAGATTTACTGTTTTTTTGCGTTTTATTTTGCTACAAACTCAGTTTTTGGACAGTTTCTCAGAGCAAAGAAGCATTTTAAAGACATTTTTCAAAGTTGTTTGACCTCTAAACTTCATTTTCTGATATTTAATCCACCGTCAATGGATCAATCACTTGAGAAAATGAATAAACATTAATTTATGCTTTAATTAGCTATTTTGATTATTGATTATCCCAAATATCCATTAATTTTTCATGTAAATGAAGATTTACAGTTTTTCTACGTTTTCATTTGCTATATACACAGTTTTTGGACAGTTTCTCAGACCAAAGAAGTATTTTAAAGACATTTTTCAAAGTTGTTTGACATCTAAACTAATATTTTTGTGTGTGACACATACAAACACACAACGACTAACAACATTTAAGGACTGTGGGTGTGGGTCAACCGTACACACACTTACACATATAAACACACGGAGCCTGATGTGCGTGTATAAAAATCTTCATTTTCTGACGTTTAATCCACCGTCAATGGATCAATCACTTGAGAAAATGAATAAACATTACATTATGCTCTAATTAGCTATTTTGATTATTGATTATCCCAAATATCCATTAGTTTTTCATGTAAAATGTGTTTTTCTATGTTTTCGTTTGCTATAAGCACAGTTTTTGGACAGTTTCTCAGACCAAAGAAGCATTTTAAAGACATTTTTCGTCATTTTTTTTGACATATAATAGAAATTAAACTAATATTATTGTGTGTGACACTTATTGAACACACATATAAACACAACAACGACTAAAAACCTTGAACATCGGTGGGTTTCTGAACGCCCCTCCTGCTGAGCGCTGCGTTCATGTTCACATCTCTGAAGTCTGTGTTTTGGCTAGCCTGCTGTGTGTGTGTGTGTGTGTGTGGGATTTTCCACTACACACTGACACTTCACAGTCTCATCCTTCAGGTATTGTTGTTTCCTTTATCAGTCCTCGAACAGACACACCTGTCCTCTTGTCTCTGACGTCCTCATTGTGTCTTTTGTCTCGCAGCAGTGACCGGTGACACCGCGTTGTGAAATCTTAGACTCATTTCTGCTGGTTTCACTGGAGCGATGTGAAAACAACAGCTATTATTATTAAATCTCATTGTTTGTGAGTGAAACTGGAGCTGTTGTTTTCATTATTATTAATAATAGAATTAAAAAACACAATAGAAATAGTTTTATTCTCCTATTTTCCCTCCAGTGCGACTGAAGTTTAGAGAAAAGGTCACAGAGCTGCTGAGATGAAACTAGTTTGAGGAAAGTTGGAGGAGACTCTTGAGGGTTACGGGTTTATCTGTGTTTTTGTGTTTTCACATCAATACAGACCTGGATAGATACACTTAAAAATTAAGGTTTTACATTAAATCCTCAAGAAAAGGAAACAGAATTTAGTTTTTCAGTCATAAAAAACCCCCAAATATACTCTGTAATATAGAAGAAAATACCAAAATACTGAGCTATTCGAATGTCTGGTAGGAAAATCTGAAATAAACAGAACAAACTAGTTGATTAGTTGATATTTAATTTATTAATCCTGGACTTTTACAGACTGTTCATACAGAAGTGAGTTATCCATCTATTCATTCATTAATGGTTTCTTGTTGGACTCTTGTATGACTTTAATATAATTACAATTATTGAACAATTATTGAATTATTGAAACCGTCGTCACATGTTTCCTGTTGTTAATCTGTCTGGTTGTTGAACAGACTTTGCTCTGGTTGTGTTTCTACTTTGTTTGACCGTGGGAGTGTAATAATCGACTCTGTGATAACACTGGATTGTTTTGCTTTAGTCGTTGTGTTGATGACGTTTACAGATTCAAGATCTGCACTTCTCCTTATCGTGCACCTGCAACATGGAACAGTTTGCAAAAAACTGTAAAACTTCATTCACTTTTATCCGTAACTACATCACCGTTCCTAGAGGCAAACTCATGCAAAACCGCTGATGCGCGTTGCCTTCAGGGGCAGTTTTCCATCAAGCAGTCTCTGTATTTCCCTCTAAAACAACTCTGTGTGGTAACGTTGTGTTATTGTCTCATAGCGTGGTGAATGTGCAGGTCACAACTTGTCCACCAGAGCGTTTTGGAGTTGTTGGATTGTGTATTTGATGAGTTTGATGAGGGGAAACCAAGAAATCCCATGAGCCTCCGACTCCATAGTGTAGCTCTGAGCAGCTCACGGCTCTGCTCCGCCCGTTCTAAAAATAGCTTGCACCGACAATTAAAGGTAACCAACCTACTGCTATGACTATAGGGATTATGGCAATGGGCCAATTTGCCAAAATGTTCCTTCCATCTTTTTATCCGGTTCGGTTCAGCTCAGATCGACTCGCTGTTAGTTTTTTGCGTAATCCTGCAGCCCGATAAAACCTGAGCTCCTCCTCCTCTTCCTCTTCCTCCTCTTCTTCCTCCTCATCTTGTCGGACGTGACTGATGGTAACAGTCTCTGCTCTGCTCTCTCTTGCTTCATACCTGACTCACTTTCTGTAACGACTTTATCTCTCTTTCATTATCGCCGATCGCAGCTGCAGCCGCTTGTTTTTTCTTTCACCACATCTATTTTTAATTAGACCGTCGTCTTTTTGTGGCTTCTCATTAAAGTTTCTGCTGGAGCTGGTTTGGACGTGAACGTTGATGAAGTTTCCTTTTAAGGCCTTTTTTTTTTCTTCATTCCATAGCCGCTGATCAATCCATCAGTCATATGACGAGATGGTTTTTTTCCAACCTGATGAGATTATTCTGACTAACACGGTTAGGTGGTGGATTAGTTTAGTTTATTACATATTCTGTCTAGTGATTCCTTCTTAATATGATGCAACGTGATGATTAACCTGCTGCAGTTTTACATGAAATGGAAAATAACTCAGAGAATATCTGCAACGATGAGCTGGTGGACAGAGAAATGATCTGTTTATGATAAAATGTCACAAAAAAAAGATGTTTCTGGCATCACAGTGTTGAACGTTTATGGATTTTCCAGTCGTCTGTGACACTGAACTGACACTAAAAACCTGAACAAGTTTCCAGCTGTTGTTCGGACTAATCTCTTACATTTTATCCATTCGACAACCAATCAGTTACTTAAGAACATAAAAAAAACATGAATTATAATCATTAGCAGCCTAAATTTGCTATTGACTATCACAAATATCCTTTAGTTTTTTGTTTTTTGTCCATTTTACTTTGTTGTAAATCAAATATCATTGTTTTTTTGGACAGTTTCCAGACAAAACAAGCATCTTTTCTTTATTTTTTAATAGATTCAAGTGGTTTTAAAACAGAAACAGTCTTTAGTTGCAGCAGCGTCTGAATGAAACGTCCCAGAGGAAGAAAGAGAAGGAGAAGTCTGATTGTTGACTCGCCCTCGTCCAACACACACACACACACACACACAGTCCGAGGTCATAACCAGGAGGTTTCATAATAATCCCTGCACACACATGCTTACTCACTCCACACACACTCACCCACACCACAGAGAAACACACACACACACACACACACACACACACACACACACACCTCTGGACCTGTTGCTCAATGCTTCTTGTGTTAACAAAGTGAAGCCTGTGGAAAGACAAAACTCTG
Organism: Trachurus japonicus; assembly: GCF_045865225.1. Lineage (NCBI taxonomy): Eukaryota > Metazoa > Chordata > Actinopteri > Carangiformes > Carangidae > Trachurus > Trachurus japonicus. The sequence continues at coordinate 4,288,577 of NC_140929.1, forward strand.
GGTTTGTCTCTTTGGGGAAACATCAACTGGGTGTGTGTGTGTGTGTGTGTGTGTGTGTATGAACTCTGGCCAACAGTATCTTTACCCCCCCCACACACACACCCCCCCTCAGTTTTAATGAAAGCCATTATTCACAGTAATGAGAACATGGAGGACTTTATTATTTCGGCCCCAGACAGCGGCTCCAGTGTGAGAAGAGCTGGGAGCTGACAATCAAAACAGTTGGACGGAGAGAGACTGCGTCATGTTTCTGATGTTATATTTATCTCCAAAGCAACTGAGAACCGAGTCTGACCACATGAGGAGCGGCTGAGGAAAGAGGAGGAAGAGGAGGAAGAGGAAAGAGGAGGAGGCGGAGGCAGCTGAGGACGCTGGGGTTTTATTAAACATGATGGTGTGATAGAACAGATTTAATGTGTTCATCCTCCACTTCCTCTTCTTCTAAGTCCTACGCCTTCACTTCCTGTCAGTCGTCACTGGGTGGTCCGTGTCCGTCCGTGTCCAAACAGACTTTCACCGCGTTGTGTTTACTGAACCACACAGTCCGTCGTCGTCCACTCCGGTTCAGGTCGTCCTCGTCATCTCCGTGTGGTCCAACTGGTTTAGTTTGCAGGTTGAAGACGTATTAACACCAACAATCACAAGAGAGAACAACACGAAACAAGCTGCAATGGATTGAGACCAAATAACTTTTAAAGCAGAAGTAAGCGATATTTTTGTGTTAATATAAGTCTTAAATAGTTCTATCTTCCGACAGCAATCACTTACATAGAGTGTTTGGACTGAAACACGGGTCTGTCAGTCACTCTGCTCTGCTCTGAGCCGAGGAGAAAACTTTTCTCGTATCCTACAAGTTTTATCCAATGAGGAGAGAGAACGGCATGAAGGGCTGTGTGTGCAGCCAAGGGATGTGCCTGAATGTGGTGACGGAGGGACGAGGACCAATAGATCCATGACGAGGGCGGGGGCTGCTAACTCCATCGGCTGACAAGACGTTATGGTGCGTTCAAGGCAGCCCGTAACTCGTGTATTTCCGACCTGTGAAGTGGTACCAGTTCGATCTGGTGCGAGTTCACGGGTCGGAAGTTACGAGTGGCCGTTATAGTGACTTTCACAGGTAAAACAGGTCGGAAAAACACGAGTTACGGGTTGCCTGGAACGCTACAAAGTCGTAAGTCGTGACTTGAAGCTGTAATTTACGGTTTAAAAGCCTGCCTGCAGCATTAGCCAAAACGACCGGATCGCTTACTTCTGCTTTAAACAAAGATAGCTAAAAGTAGAGGATTAAAAATGTTGAGATAACTTTTTTAGGTTCATCGTGGACGTGTCGTTGGTCCAGATCAGACTGGATCTCTGTTAAAGTGAAGTAATGTCCATTTTATCCAGGATTGATTTCTATAGTTTGTCTCTAATTTGTCCAAAATGTTGCACTTGTCAAAAGAAATGACTTTTAAAAAGCCTAGAAATAGAAATATTTCAACAAGAATGCTGACCTTACCTACTTTAAGGCTTTAATTGGAGTCTTTTTTCTTGTCATAATTGCCAACATCTGCATCTACAACAATAATAACAATATCAGTTCTGCAGATATATTGATCAGGCTCCAGCTAGATTGATTGATGGCTGAAATAACCTGGAAATATTGAAATAATCATTTGTTTCTCATAGTGTTTCATGAAGAAATCTCAAATTTTGGCCGATCGAAGCTTGTTAATTGTGAGAATTTGCAGCTTTTCTCTTTGTCTTGTATTTGAGATATTTTAGATTTGCAACGTTGGTGAAACCAAATCATTTGCAGGCGTCACTTTACACCAGATGATTTTTCCACATGTTACGCACAAAACGAATTAATTGGAGAAAAGATAATGAGCCAGTTGATTCATATTTAAGTTACAACCCGACTCCAGACATGAGATTTAATGGTATTGATCCAGAACCTGAAGCATACCTTAAAGATGATTATTAGCATTATTTTGTTGAGTCTTAATAACCTTTGAATAAATTATGCTCAGACAAACCGGGTCCTGTCTCCACTTTGAAAGCTGAAGGTCGCCCAGTTGTGAATTATTTATTTAATAGCATGAACAGAGGTCATCGTCATCATCATGATCATCAGCCTCCATTAGCGGAGGAATGTCCAGCAGCATGGTGGAGGAAAGGTGTGAGCTCTTTGTTAGTGGTGCATACGTGGTCGTGGACCCATTAGTGCAGGAATGCCGGGAGGGAGGAAAGGTGTGGCCCATCTCCACTTCCCCCCACGGACCCAACGGGAAGTAGCACAGAGAGGGAGGGAGGGGGGGACGAGCTGGACACGAGATACTTAGGGGGAGAAAAAAAGAAAGAGAAAGAGATTAAGAAACGTCTTGAAGAGGAAGATGATCGAGTCCGATCCAGGAGTTCACAGGTTAGGAAATGACTTTCACATTTGTTTGGTGGGTTGGACTTTCCATTAAGTTCCATTGAATCATTTCTGAGTAAATTATTGTTAAACTAAAGTAACTTGGATGTTTTCACTCGATATAAACGCGTGAATTTTGTTTATAGCAAAGGGAACGATTCAACTTATTTTGAAAACACAGCTTCCTGCAGGAAAATCGACCTGAAATAATTAATCGTTTACCTCGTTTTAAAGGAAATGAATCAAGATTATTCTGATGTTTCCAAGTTAGTATCGAGTTTAATATTCAAGCTGTTTATAAAAACGGCCCTCAGGACGGGACGACGCTACAGGGAAAATATTTACCCAGAATCCTGTGTGTCGTGTTGATTTTATTTTATGAGTCACAGAGTGATGTGTTCGTTCCACACGTCATTATCATTAACTCTTATGATGGTTCCAGCTTCTCTAAATTGAAGTTTTTAAATGATCAAGAGACAAATTAAACTTAAGAAACTTGTAAAGGACATTTTTTAATACAAGTGTTTCTCCGGGGACACAAAAATGTGACGGACCTGGCTAAAGACTGAGGTTGTTTTTCTTAAATTTGATTCACATTTGTGTTTTGACATGTATATTCTTAACTTTCATTGCACTGAACCATCAGGGCCTCCGTCCTTTTTGCTTTTCTCATGCATTTCATAGACGTAATAATGGCAGAAATAACCTTTTTTGTTTAAATTAAACACCTGGCAGTCGTGATACGTCAGACTGACAATAAGTATAAACTCTCTTCTTTATGTTTGACTGAAACGAAATGGTCACTGGCCTCAACGTTAGAATAAACACAGACACAGAAATAACTCCAGTTTAGCTTCGACACGTCTTTGACTTGTCCGTACAGATAATATAGGTTAGATTCAGCTCACGCAGCCAAATCACTGTGTTTAGTCTGAGCGCAGCGTCCACAACACACACACACACACACATACACACACACACACACACACACACTGCTGCTAGATGATGTAATGTGTTTACAGACGGTGGATGCAGACGAGCGTGACAATGCTAAACAAAGGCAGGAATGCTGCAGGTGTGTGTCGAGGAAGACGCTGTCATTATCTCTCACTGTATAGACAAAACCTAAAACCACCACGTAGGTTATTTTTAAAACCGCAGGGAGATGGAGATATAAAAAAAAAAAAACCTTCCAGACTCTCTCCCTCTGTCTTCTGTCTTCTGCAGCTGTTTTTCCTTCACTCGTCTTTTTCTGTCTCGTCACTTTTTATTCCCTCTTTCTCTTCTGCTTTTGTTTCCAGCTCCGGTGCCAGAGCTAAGAGTCTGTTCTGCTTTTTTTAAAATCTTGTTTAATGCTCTTCTCTTTCATGCAACAAGTGCAGCGAGGAGACAGGAAGTTCAATTATTCTTTAAATATTTAACCCAGTTTTAAATATCAGTCACTCTTTTTTTTATACTTGGAAAGTATTTCAATTGTTGGAGAAATATACTTGCTGTCATAACAGGATTAAGTTATGACAAACAGACCTTTACAGTCCATTTAAATCAACAGAATAAGCCTTTTATTTCCTTTGCTCATCCGTATTCAAGACCTCTAAAAGCACATTAATGCACCGTCACAACCTGTAATGGAGACAATGGTATGAGCCTTTACCCATTCATATCCTGTGCCTGCAGTGACAATGACTTATGTTGTAGTGAAAGGCGTCATAATCCAGAGGTTTACTGCAGTTAACAGCTGTCTGGAGTGTTTTACATGTCACATCTGGACAGTGCATTCAAATCACTTATAGTGCACTTAATTTTAACAGTTTTAGGTTTGAAGCAACTTCTACAATTTTTGATTTACGATCTCTTCTATCGATCATAATAACATCTTTTAGATAAGTTTTTGGGTTTGTAACGATTCAGGTACTGAAAGTTTAATGGTGTAGTTTTCAAGGTTAAGTGACAATTTAGATATCGACTACACATGTTTCAGTTGCAGAGTTCCCTTAAATGACATTTTATTGGATATAGTAATAAGATACAAGGAAGATGAGGCAGAAAAGGAAGTACGTTTGACAAGAGACAGGATTATTTTAGCTGAAATTCAATCAGTGTCTGCTACCCAGCTTCCTGTTTTGTTATTATTATTCTCTTAGTTAATGTAGGGCCAGTTAAACAGACAATTTAAATCTGATCTAATTAATCATTGTTGTGGTTCAGTGTGAATGTGTCCTGGGATCACACTCTATGCAGACGATGTTGCTGTGTGATTCACAGAAAGTCAGTAGCCTCTGTTCATCTGAAGCTTCATTTTAAGATTTATCACTCTAGGAATGAAACAGTTTGTTATACTTGGCTCTGCATGTTACATTGAGCCTTTTAAAGAGGAGCATTTAGTCGAGTTTAAACACGCGAATAGATCTTGTATCTGTTTATCTGTTTTTATATAATTTTATCTGTTTCTACCATAAATCAACTTTTTGAGCCGCTGCCATGAAAAGTCGCCGCACACGAACGAACCGCGATATCCAATCTGCTTTAACATGCAGCACGGTGATGTAATGTCAGATGGGATGTTCACTGCTGCAACAAGAGGCTTTCACACTCTTTCCATCTGAGTGATTGTGACTGTCAAGTATTTGTTTTGGCTCCATTGAAACCCTGGTTGCTGCCTTTGTCTCTGTCTCTCTCCTCTGTCTTCCTCCTCCTCCCTTCGTCCTCGTCCACTGTTGATCTTGCAGCTTCAGTGGGAGGATTCGCTCTGCTCTTAAACAGGAACATGACCTCAGTGTGTTGCAGCTCCGCTCCGCTCTGCTCCGCTCTGCTTCTCCTGTTTGTTTGGATTCAGTCGTTCTCGCTCTCCCAGTTCCTCTTAACTCTCTCCATCCTGGACGTCAAAAAACAAAAGTCACAAAACTCCTCGTACTCCAGTCTAGTAAAGTCACTGTGGGCTTCGTTGGAACCAACAGGACTTCCCCTTTTCTGAGACCACAGCTAGTTAAACTTTTCTTTTTAATTGCGAAACATTTTCTAAAGGAATCGTAAAAAATAAAACAACACAAAACTGGCAGCATCCCCTTCGCCACAGAGGCTCATTATCTTGAGCTTTTAATGTCCCGTGACGGGCAAACGGTCGTTTCAGAAGCTTCTCCACCCTGACCAGAATAAAAGTCTGGAGAAAGAAAACTCAGCACCCTCGGGTTTGTTTTGTAAACTTTTGATTGTTTGCGGGCGTAGAAATCCCCCTGAATCAGAGAAAAACACAGAAATTCAGCCGCTACGGTGCATAAATATTCATATTGGCTCGTGTATGTTTGAAATGATGGTGAAACATATGTCGAAACTCCTTGAGGGAGCTCAGCGAGGGCTCCAGGATAATCAGAAATAAACTTTATATTGTATTTTCTCAGAGCTTGTAAACTGTGGAGAAGGAGACGCCGCCAAAAATAATAACAGCGATAAAATCCCCCCCCTCAAAAACACAGAGACAACAGTTGAGTTAATGCTCGTGGTGGTGGAGGTCGGTTTGGTTCAGACCCTCGGTAATTGGACGATTAACTGTGGCGTCACAGTTGGTTTGTTTCTTTGGTGAAAATAAGGAGAGAAACAAATCAGAAACAGTCGACTGATCCAGAGCAACGTCCTGTTCCTGTTCCCTCGATGCTCCAACGAGTAAAGAGGTGACGGGAAATTAGTCTGAAATCAATGAATGACAAACGTTTAACCTCAGAGGATCGGCCGCTTTTCATTGTTGGCGACTGAAAATCAGACACCGTTGTTGGCATCCATCCGTCCATCCTTCCTTCCATCCATCCATTTGTCCATCCATCTATCCGTCCATCCATCCATCCATCCATCCATCTGTCCATCTATCCATCCGTCCGTCAAACCATCTACCCATCCGTCCATCCATCTGTCCGTCCGTCTATCAATCCGTCCATCCATCTATCCATCCGTCCATCTATCCATCCATCCATCTATCTATCCATTCATCCGTCCATCCATCTATCCGTCCATCCATCCATCCATCAATCCATCCATTTGTCCGTCCATCTATCCATCCGTCCATCTATCCATCCATCCATCCGTCCGTCCATCCATCCATCAATCCATCTATCCATTCATCTGTCCGCCCGTCCATCTATCCATCCATCTATCCATCCATCCATTTGTCCATCCATCCATCCATCCATCTATCTATCCATTCATCCGTCCATCCATCTATCCGTCCATCCATCCATCCATCAATCCATCCATTTGTCCGTCCATCTATCCATCCGTCCATCTATCCATCCATCCATCCGTCCGTCCATCCATCCATCAATCCATCTATCCATTCATCTGTCCGCCTGTCCATCTATCCATCCGTCCATCTATCCATCCATCCATCTATCTATCCATTCATCCGTCCATCCATCTATCCGTCCATCCATCCATCCATCCATCAATCCATCCATTTGTCCGTCCATCTATCCATCCGTCCATCTATCCATCCATCCATCCGTCCGTCCATCCATCCATCCATCAATCCATCTATCCATTCATCTGTCCGCCCGTCCATCTATCCATCCATCTATCCATCCATCCATTTGTCCATCCATCCATCCATCCATCTATCCATTCATCCGTCCATCCATCTATCCGTCCATCCATCCATCCATCCATCAATCCATCCATTTGTCCGTCCATCTATCCATCCATCCATCCATCCATCCATCCATCCATCCATCCATCCATCCATCCATCCATCCATCCATCCATCCATCCATCTATCCATTCGTCAATCCATCTATCAGTCCATCATCCATCCATCCTTCTATCTATCCATCCATTTGTCCATCCATCCATCTATCCATCCATCCATCCATCCATCCATCCATCTATCCATTCGTCAATCCATCTATACATCCATCATCCATCCATCCTTCTATCTATCCATCCATTTGTCCATCCATCCATCTATCCATCCATCCATCCATCCATCCATCTATCCATTCGTCAATCCATCTATCTATACATCCATCATCCATCCATCCATCTATCCATCCATCCGTCCGTCCGTCCATCCACCCATCCGTCCATCTATCCATCCATTTGTCCGTCCATCCATCTATCCATCCGTCCGTCCATCCATCCATCCATTCATCTATATATCCATCCATCCATCCATCCATCCATCCATCCATTCATCTATATATCCATCCATCCATCCATCCATATATCCATCTATCTATCCATTTGTCCATCCATCCATCTGTCCATCTATCTATCCATCCATTTGTCCATCCATCCATCTGTCCATCCATCCATCTATCCATCAGTCCGTCCATCTATCCATCCGTCCATCCATCCATTCATCCATCCATCTATCCGTCCGTCTATCCATCCATCCATTTGTCCATCCATCCATCCATCAATCCATCTATCCATTCATCTGTCCGCCTGTCCATCTATCCATCCGTCCATCTATCCATCTATCTATCCATTCATCCGTCCATCCATCTATCCGTCCATCCATCCATCCATCCATCAATCCATCCATTTGTCCGTCCATCTATCCATCCGTCCATCTATCCATCCATCCGTCCGTCCATCCATCCATCAATCCATCTATCCATTCATCTGTCCACCCGTCCATCTATCCATCATCTATCCATCCATCTATCCATCCATCCATTTGTCCATCCATCCATCCATCCATCCATCCATCCCAGCAGCTTGTTAATCAATTAATATAGAAAATTAATTAATCTGCAAATAAAAGAAGAAACATTAGTAGCAGCTTTAGTTGCATCTTTAACAAAACCTCTCAATGTTTCCTCTCTGATCCCTCCAAGTGAAATGTAACGGCAACATTCGGTATCTCGCATCGCCGAAACCGAACTCTTGACAGGTGCCTAACAGATTCAGGTGATACCGTTAAATTGACTGAAAATTGGTCAAGAAAGCATCGGTAATCAATGAGAAGATTGATCATTCTGGCTGAAAAAGACTTGATAAGTTCTGTTTGAGCTTTGGATTCATTGGTCTCAAACAACTACAAACAAGTACGAACCAATCTCAGTTTGGTTCGGCACAGACTACTTCCTGGTCTCAACATGTTTTACGGGACAATTACATCAAAGTCTTCACTCAGTCGAAGTAGAAGCTTTTGAACGTGTTTAAATCTTGTTTCCCCTCTGGCAGATCAATCAATCGATCAATCAATCACATGCTTTGTGGTTCAGCTTCAGTTATTTGCAGTATTATTGAGGTTTAAATTCCAGCTGTGAGACAGATGTGGCTGTTGATTGTGGACCAGTTGTTGCTGTTGTGTGAGAAGTCCAGGTGTTCGTGGTCAGGTTGTGTAACGGCGCCGGCTAATAAAGGCTGACAGTCACCTAATCTGCTGGGTCACCAGGTTGAGCTGCTGATGTAATGCGAACACACACACACACACACACACACACACACACACACACACACACACACACACACACAGACACACACACACACACACACACAGACACACACACACTCCACAGTCCTGAGAGGAAGGCTTTTCCCCCCTGAGGGAGTATCATTTATCAAGTTTCTTCTCCTTCTTCTCCGCCGCCTTTGTTCTTCCTCCTCTCTGTTCTGTTTTATCCTCTTCCTCCTCCTCTGAGGATGGAGGGATGACAGTTAATCTTCTTACCTGTCACTTCCTGCTCACTCACCTGAGCTCTGACTCACCTGAGCTGTCGGCCGTCGCTTCAAGTTCAGACTGATCACGGTAAAACAAAGAAAAGAAGATGAAGAAACCTTGAGGTGAAACGTAACGTGAGGAGGAAACACAGTTTAGAGGGAAACGTCGGGTTTCTGCTGCTGTCGTCACTTTGTCTTTGTCTGTTTGTCTGTTTGTTGTCGTCTTTGTGTGTCGTCCTTTAATCCCGATGAGTCAGCGTCTCTGTCAGATTCAGTCGGACAGCTCGCTGTGATGTCACTCCGGGAAAAACCCCAACTGTGTTAATGAACGACGTGTCAGAAAAGACACATTTAAAGTGTTATATCACTTTAAATTTGTCATTTTTATCTTTTATTTCACACATCGACCTGCTGAATATCTGATTATTTATCTTTTATATGAAGGTCGGTGTATTCCAATCCAATCCAATCCACTTAATTTGTATAGCACATTTTAAACTGCTGCACAACAGATACAAAACAGTAAAATAAAGAAAGTTAAAGTTAAAATTAGGGCTGCCCCCAAATAGTCGACCAAGCACTGTCGACTAATCGCCATAAATGACGACTACTGGTCGGGGGCAGCCCTAGTTAAAATAGAGTAAATTAAAAGCAATAAGAAAAACGTAAGATTTTATCATCAATCAATCAATTCCTCAGTTATTTTATTTTATTTAGTTTAGTTTATTTACTTGTTTCATTCATTGAAAAAATAAAATAACAGTAATGCAAATCCTGAGTTTTTGTCCAAAACCAACAAATATTGAATTTATGATGAAGAAAGATCAAGAAAAGCATCATTTATCCTTTGATCCACTGATTGATTTATAGTTTAATCGATCAGCTCAGCTCTTTAGTAACAATTTAAACAGCTGTGGCCAGATGTGAGTCAAGTTTTTATCTCTGAAACAAACTCACAAACTGTGCGACCGTGTTGCTCCTCAGAGCTGTGAACCATCAGTGGACACATTACAGTGCTGCTGCAGTGTGTGTCTGTGTGTGTGTGTCTGCAGTGTTTGCACATGCTGTATTGGCACCTTGTCTTTCCCTTGTGTGTTTTCCATATAAGGGTGTATGCGCCTTCAAAGCCTCTCTGGATTCTGCACAGTGTGTGTGTGTGTGTGTGTGTGTGGTTTTTATTAGATGCCGAGCAGCGCTGCACTATGCCCATGTAAGCACAGACGACACTGGGGAATCAAACTCAGTCTAAAGACTCTGCATTGGCACAAACACACACAGAGTTCAAAGGTTTAACATCTCGTTTCAGTCGAAGTCATTATACGTAATAAAAAAACACGTTGCAGCTTCTAAACATTTTTACATTTTTTTTGTGTCGTTTTTAAATCCGTGAGGCGTTCAGGGGAAAATGGGTCAAATGGCCGAGTCCCAGCGGTCCATTGCTGCTGTTTCCAGTCTGCACATGTTTGACTCTCTCACTCTGTGTGTTTATATTATAACGAAGCCTGTGTTGACGCTGCAGAACCTGTCAAACACATCAACAATAATCCATCATCCATAATCAATTAACCTGTCACTTACTGTGTTATTAAACAGTTGTTTCAGCTTCAGTATAACAAGCGTGAACATAGCGCATTAGGATTTTAATATTTTTCTACACTGTACATCGTCTCCACTGTGTTTTCTATTCATTTATTTACCGTGTCCTTTTAATCCGAGATCGGTTTCCGTCTCACGAAGGCGAAATTTGACCTTTAAAATCACTCGTAATGTTTATAAATGACCTTCAGTGACTCATCGCTTTGCTGTTCTGACATTTAAAGTCGTTTAATTCTCGTTATATCACATGATTATTCATGCCCGCAGTTGTCGACTGGTCGTTTTATCATCCGCTTTCGTGTCTACAACTACTGATTGCTTGGAAAAATGTGTGTAATAACAGAAAATCACCATCGCTTTAAAAAAAAAAAACTGTTACTTTACATAACAAGAATACAGTTTATCGCTTCAGTGTTTGATTAAAGTGTATTTACATGTGTCAGAATGATGAAATAACCCGTAAATATAGTGGAATATTGTATTAATACAAATAATAAGGATGAAAATTGCAGATATATGACATAATTTAACATTAAATGTCCATATTAAGTGATATTTGATGTAATAAAGTGATTCACACACAAAACATTTGATTTATCTCTAAAAAAGAAAGAGTTATCAGGTTGAAAATGTGAAGTTTTTACGTTTTATTTATTAAACAGACCTTTAAATGTTAATAAAGTACGGCCACCTGTAAAATAAATGGGTTTATCCTTTGTTAAACGGATAAATCTGATGTTAATTTGAGTATAAAATGATTTTTTTATTTATTTTTTTTACATGTAACTGACTCTAACTGTGGCTCATTAACCCACATGTTCATTAACACATGTGTGTGTGTCAGCTGACTGTTCACACATCACATGCTGTGCTGCGTTCACGTGCACGAGGCCTCCTGTCAATCAAACTCACAATATCTTTAACCCCTGGAAACATGTTGATTTGTTATGTTTTGGTTTCGTGTGTGTGTGTATGTGCAAGTGTGTGTCTGTTGTGTCTAAAATTAGATGAGTCATTCACTCAGCATGGGACTGAGGCCGATCAGAGACGAGTGTGTGTGTGTGTGTGTGTGTGTGTCATGTGTTTGAGCCTCCAGCAGCAGCAGCAGGACACACACTCGGCTCTATGTGTGTGTCTGTGTGTGTGTGTGCAGCAGTTCTAGTTGTATTGAATATTCAAATGAGACGATTTTGGACAGAAACGTGCACATTTTAGTTTTTTTTATCTCTCTAAATGTGACCTCTGACCTCTGGCTGTGTGAGCTCCTCCCTCCTTCCTCTCCCTCGTCTTTATCTTCATCATCATCCTCACTACTGCTGCTGCACATGAAATAAAAACCTCCTTTATTCTCCATCGTGACTCGAAGCAGCAGCGGCGGCGGCGGCGGCGACTAACGACTTAATTAGATTCAGACGTCGAGGAGCTAAAAGCAAAACGAGCCGCTCGCTGGTCGACTCCGCGGCGCATGGTCTCTGTCTCTGAGGTAAAAAACAAACTGATACCGGGAAGATTTTAATGATTTATCTGTGATGTGATGATGAAGATGAAGATTTAGAGGTTTTTATTTCATGAAAAACAACAAACAGACAGAAAAACTTGATGCATGACTTTAGTTTCCACTGCAATAATGACTCATATTTATTTAAAAAAAAATAACTTTTCTTTGTTTTTATAATACAGGATTTCACTCTACTGTCATATCTGCAGTGTGTTGTGGTTATCGTTTGATTATTTTAATGACAAATACAGTAAAAATCAAAATATAAACTCCTTATATATGTCAATAAAAATGTTAAACTGAATCAGCTTTATTTAGAAGAACTAAAAACGGATCAAACTCTGTGAGTCTGTGTCTGAAATGTGACGTTTCCAGATGTTGTGGCTTCGACCTGATGTGCAGATCTTACAGGATGTAACTGATTATTGATTCCTGATTGATCTGCAGAGCTGACAAAGTCCAAAATACTTAAAAGAGGTCAAATATGGAGCCGATACAAGTGAAAGTCGGATTTTAATTTGAGTTGAAACAACAAGAAAACTTGGATTTTATCAAAATAAAAGAGAAACTAAAAGCTGCCCTTCAAAATAAGAGTCCTAGATCAGTCAAAAATGTCAATATGTGTGTTTTTTAAAGCTAAAATCTGCAGTTTCCTGTGAAAATACATACCAGTAAAGTGGAGATACTTTAAAATATAAAAAGCTCTTGAGGTGAAAGTCGATGTTCAGTTTGGACACAGTTTAATCCGCAGCCTCCTTCCTGTTCGGAGTAAAAACGGACGCATCTGCTGCTCCGGCAGGAAACCAGACACAACAACAGTGACGATGACACATATACACACTTTAAAACACACACATGGTTTAGTATCTTCTCCTTCGTCTGTAAAAACCAGCTCCTCCTCCTGCTCCTCGATGATTTAATTTGTCAATTTGTGATTCATGTTTTTGTATTGTGTGGTTTCTCTCCTTCAGGATGTGGAGAAGGAGCGAGAGCTGCGGACGGTGCTCAGCCGGGACGAGATCAGACAGAAGGTCGATCAATACAACACAGTGACCACAGACCACCTGAAGATGACGCTGGTGAGAGCTCACACACACACACACACACTGAAACACACACACACACACACACTAAAACACACACACATAGATAAACAAACACACCCACAGCGGCTGAGTCAGAGTCGATGAGTCGTGTGTTTAGCTCGGAGCTCGTTTCTCTTCTGCAGCTGCCGATCGATCAGCTGTGGAGTCGTCAGGATCAATACTTTGGATTTATTTAAGAAAAAAAAGCTGCTTTTAAAAGAAGATGAAACAGATTTTAGGAGTTAACCATGATTTGGATCCATCACTTAGTTTATAATAATATGACAAGTGGACATTAACATCATAATGGAGAAGCAGGAAGTGATGAAATTAAAGGTTAGAGACGAAAATAACTGTGATTTATTTCACTGCTTTTGTTTTACACTTGTTTTTACCTTGAGTAAACTTTTATTTGAAGCTGCTGTAAAAGCTTCAGCTCCAGGGTTTTGTTTGATATACAGTAAGTGTTAATTTATGGGCTGTATCTTGTGTGTTGTTACAGTAATAGGGATGTCACGATAACTTTTTTTCGGTATTTTTTTTGACTATTTTGATTTGATTTTACACATTCATAGTGTTGTGAAATTAATTAATGTATAATAATAGCCTAGTGATAGTACCGTGATTATCTCTCTGACAATAATCGTACCAAGAAAATGTATAATTGTGACATCGACATTGTTAATAAGTAAAAATAAACGTGTTTAATATATAATATCTGTATTTTCTATGTGGAGTTCAGTGTCAAATAGTGATTTTAAAGCACAGTTATATCTGTGGTTTTGTTTTTAAGGCTTTAATAACCAAGTAAGAGCTGAATCAAAACTAGAGCCCATGGTCTCAGGACTTATTATTTGTTACATTTGTCCATAATAATAATAATAATAATAAGAGAAATAACAATATTGATCAGTATAAGATCCAGAGATCTGAACCTTCAGATGTTCAGTCTCAGGTTTCCTCAGGTTTCAACATCCTCGCAGCCTTCCCAGCATTCCTCAGCAGTCACATCACAGTGATGTCACCTTATCCCCCCTCAGTGTTTTCCTTGGCCGTGCAGAAGGTGTGTGAAGCTTTGTCTCACACACACACACACGATGACTGTGTTGTGTTAAATACAGAGAAGATGAATCACAGGTTTTATCCTGTCAGACGTGTGACTGTAGATTCATTCATTCCTTTTTTATTAAAGCTCCAAATTTACATGTTACTTTAAAAAAATACCTTTATTGAACTTTTTGTGTGTTTTTAACCAGAGAGTTTTTAATATCATGAGGGAGGAGCCACATTTTTGTCATAACACAGAAATAAAACAGAAACTTAACCTTTAAAATGTTGCATAAACCAAAGTTAGAGTATAATTTAAGTGTATTCAACAACTTTAAATGTGTTAAAGCTCAATAACTTTCATTTATTTTCAGATTTGACAAAGAAAATCAGAAAATCCTCACGTCTGTGAATGTGACACCAGAGAATATTTAACATTTGAGCTGTAAAATGAAACATTAAGTTAATAATTACTGTATGAGACAGATGTTGAACCTGGTCCACACCTCCTCTTCCTCTCTCTCTCTCTCTTTGTTTTCTGACTCCTGTTCACACGGAGCTCGTTCGACCTCCTCGCTCCATATGGACTAACGAGATTAAGACGCTCTCTCTCCGTCTGGACCCATCTGTCCGACTGGGATCAGTGGGGGAACTGGTGTCAACCAGAAACAACCAGACAATGAACTCACTTCAGCTTCATGCTGTTAATTGATAAGTTTATCACATTTCTGCATCAGTCAAACATTTTATTTTGTCAAATTAAGAGTCAAAAACCTCAAAGTCTTCATTTAAAACAGAGGAAAGCAGCTGATTCTCATTGACTGAGGTTGTTTTTTTTAACATTTTGGCTTGAAATCAGTGTATTTTTCATACTTTATATGCAGATAAATAACATTTCTGTCCCTTCTGCCTGTTTTTATTTTTGTAGTTACCATAAATCCTCCTTTTCTTTGCTTCAGCTGCTGAACTGACATAACTTATATTAGATTAGAGACAGGCGTCAATATGGGACAGACTTTTATTTAATTTAGAACAAAATAATCTTCTGCTCAGCAAAGTAAATGGAAAATCCTCTCAAATGGTTCTGTTGTTACTGTTTAAAAGAGTCAGAACAGAAGGAAAGTATCCATCCACTGTATATAGGCTCCTCCTCTTTCCTTGGGTCAGTCGGATTTTCAACAAGGTTTTATTCTGGGCTTCCTTTTTTTTTGGCCGCATTCAAGCCGAGAATTAACGCTCACGAGTCCTGTCGCATTGTGTCCGTGCTTCAACACCTGTGGGTCGAACCAAGTCGGATCTTTGAGAACTGTAGCAGGAATGAAGCAGCTTAGAAAGTGCTCAAACAGGCGATCGTGGACTTTATACATTCACAAGAACTTGCAGAAAATACAAACAGACCCGGAGACCTTGAGACCGGCGGCTTTTATTCATTCAAACCTGCAGCCAGACCAGGTCCAGTACAGGAGACCGGCCGCCGAGTCTTATTTGATCATTTACGGTTCATATTTATGTAAAATCTTTGCTCTTCAACACCAAAACATGTTCTGTGTCCGTGCACTGAGCAGTAAAGACAGTCCCTTCAGAAAAACGCGATTACGCGATCACATAATTTAACGCATAATCAGCTAAAGTCTGCACATTTATGCTGGGGCCACAATTTTCCAAAGATGCTGCAATTTCGCCGCATAAATTTCCACGCAAAATGCACGAAATATAAAAGGCTTGCATGATTTCATAATCCCCGCATTTTCACGGGGGTAGTAGTCTAGTTTTTTCTTATTCATCAAACCGCAGTTTCCCGCAATTTCATCGCATCAAATTGCATAAATATTGCGCATATTCCATCGCATTTCTTAAAGCAGAAGTAAGCGATCCAGTCGTTTTGGCTAATGCTGCGTTCCAGGCAGGCTTTTGAAACCGTAAATTACAGCTTCAAGTCACAACTTACGACTTTGTAGCGTTCCAGGCAACCCACTCGTGTTTTTCCGACCTGTTTTACCTGTGAAAGTCACTATAACGGCCACTCGTAACTTCCGACCCGTGAACTCGCACCAGATCGAACTGGTACGACTTCACAGGTCGGAAAAACACGAGTTACGGGTTGCCTTGAACGCACCATAACAGTCCTCGTCCCTACGTCACCACATTCAGGGCGTCCCTTGGCTGCACACAGAGCCCTGCATGCCGTTCTCTCTCCTCATTGGATAAAACTTGTAGGATACGAGAAAAGTTTTCTCTTCGGCTCAGAGCAGAGCAGAGGGACTGACAGACCCGTGTTTCAGACCAAACACTCTATGTAAGTGATTGCTGTCGGAAGATATAACTATTTAAGACTTATATTAACACAAAAATATCGCTTACTTCTGCTTTAAGAAAACGTGCCGCATTATGAAGGATATTTTTCTTGCAACAATCACAATAAAACTCGGTGACAGACAGTGACAGTGAACGCATCGTCTCTCTCTCTCTGTTTCTCTCTCAGGGCTCGTCCGGCGTTTACACCGGCTTCATCAAAGTGCAGATGGACCTGAGGCGGCCGGTGACGGTGAGAGCGACGCCGCATCGAGGAGGAGGAGGAGGAGGAGGAGGAGGAGGAGCAGGAGGAGCAGGAGGCGCAGGAGGAGGAGCCTTCGTGGAGGAGGAGGCGTTCTATCTGCCCCGAGGAGTCACCAACACGCTGCACATCAGCTCCAATAACACCGTCAGACAGGTGGCCGACACACACACACACACACACACACACACACACTGAGAGCAGCTTGATGAAGACGTGACGACTGAAGTTTGACTCTGATGTTCAACTTTTTAATTAAAACGTCATTTTGTTTCGTGATGAGTTCATGAACCTGAGCTGATGTGGGACGTCCCAGTTCCTGTAATAAATATATATAATAGAATAATAATCAATATTATTCGACCTGTTGGCAGGTTAAAGCAAAAACTAATGTGACAGAGTTGATTATTGATCACAGTCATGATCAGAAACTCTTTCCACTGGGATCATAAGCTTTCTATTAAAGGAATAGTTCACCAAAAAACGAAATTCAGTCATTAGTGACTCCTCCTCATGCTGATGAATACTCCGGAGTAGTTTTTTATTCCTCAAAGTGCATCTGGAGACCCGGGAGGCCGGTTCCTAGTCCAATGAAAACTTTATATGAGAGTCAATAGGGCCCGACACAAAAACGTCCATAAAACTACACAAAAACCATTTAATATTCCTCCACACTGCTCGTCCACTGCAATCCAAGTGTCCTGAAGGGAGATAGTCCAGAGTTTACCGGAAACAATGTCATTTAGGACATTTTTGCAGCCTAAACAGTCCTAAAATGTCCTAAATGACGTTGATTCGGGTAAACAGAAACTTAACCTTTAAAATGTTGCATAAACAAAAGTTACAGTATAATTTAAGTGCATTCACAGTTTCTCAGAGCCAATTATCATCATATTTTTAAATAACTTGTTCTATCCAACAACTTTAAAAGTGTTAAAGCTCAGTAACTTTAATTTATTTTCAGATTTGACAAAGAAAATCAGAAAATCCTCACGTCTGTGAATGTGACACCAGAGAATATTATATATAGTCCGAAAAACTCGAAACGACGTCATTAAGGACATTTTTACAGCCTAAACAGTCCTAAAATGTCCTAAATGACGTTGTTTCCAGTAAACTCTGGACTATCTCCCTTCAGGACACTTGGATTGCAGCGACTGAGCAGTGTGGAGGAATATTAAATGGTTTTTGTGTAGTTTTATGGACGTTTTTGTGTCGGGCCATATTACTCTCATATAAAGTTTTCGTTGGACTACAAATTTGATTTTTTGGTGAACTTGAATACAAAAGAGTTTAGTTTTGTCCTGGTTGCGTTCAACAAGCAGGACGGTGTGTTTTCAAACTGTTGGTGTGTGTGTTTTACTGACCATGTCTTTTCTCTGTGTGTGTGTGTGTGCAGGTGATCGTCGCCCTGTTGAACAAGTTCACAGTTGCAGACAACCCGGCCAAGTACGCTCTGTACAAACGCTGCCGCAGAGAAGAGCAGGGTAAGTGTGTGTGTATTTATGCGTGTGTGTGTGTATTTATGTGTGTTTAGGTGTGTATTTATGTGTGTGTGTGTGTGTGTGTGTGTGTGTGTGTAAAAGAGAGAGAGTATAAAGCAACAAGCTGGAGTCTTGTGTTTCATGCCACTCGTGCCGAGCTCAGTATCAGATGCTTCGGCGCTGACATAGTGTCGACAATCTGTGTGTGTGTGTGTTAAAATGTGTGTGTGTTACAGTGTGTGTGTGTGTGTGTGTGTGTGTGTGTGTGTGTGTGTGTGTGTGTGTGTGTGTGTGTGTGTGTGTGTGTGTGTGTGTGTGTATTTCTGGAGGCCTCACCCTCATCTTGTCGGGTGCTGGATGCCTCAGGGCTCTCCCCACTATCAACAGCTCACCAGGAATAAACACACACACACACACACACACACAGCTGCTGCCGGTCGTTGGGTTTCACATATTAACGTCGTCTCCTAGCAACAGAAAGTCAAAGTTTATACGAGTTAAAACCATAAAAAACAAGAAACGAGAAGAAGAAGTCGCTTTTTATTTTTATGTTGTTTTTTTTTTTACTCTAAAACTTTATAGAGATTTGTTTGTTTTTTTATTTTATTATTTTATTTTGTGAGTTACAGTCGTCTGTTTCGTCTCTGCTCATAAAAACCGAGTCTAGACTCTTCGTCTGAAAAACTCTCGCATCTCAAACCACCGATGTCGACGAGCTGCAGAATAAAAAGTTCCTGCTGCTGCTGTTTGACCACAGAGAGAGAAAGAGAGACGTATGAAAACATCTGTGACTTTACTGTAAAGGCATAGTTCAACATTTTGGCAAATTGTCCCATTGCCATAATCCCTATAGTCATAGCAGTAGGTTTGTTACCTTTAATTGTCGGTGCAAGCTGTTTTTAGAACAGCGGAGCAGAGCCGTGAGCTGCTCAGAGCTACGCTACGGAGGCTCATGGGATTTCTTGGTTTCCCTCATCAAACTCATGAAATACACAATCCAACAACTCCACAACGCTCTGGTGGACAAGTTGTGACCTGCACATTCACCACGCTATGAGATAATAACACAACGTTACCAGACAGAGTTGTTTTAGAGGGAAATTCATGCAAAACCACTGATGCACGTTGCCTTCAGGGACAGTTTTTCATCAATCAGTCTCTGCATTTCCCTCTAAAACAACTGTCTGGTAACGTTGTGTTATTATCTCATAGCGTGGTGAATGTGCAGGTCACAACTTGTCCACCAGAGCGTTGTGGAGTTGTTGGATTGTGTATTTGATGAGTTTGATGAGGGAAACCAAGAAATCCCATGAGCCTCCGTAGCGTAGCTCTGAGCAGCTCACGGCTCTGCTCCGCCGTTCTAAAAATAGCTTGCACCGACAATTAAAGGTAACGAACCTACTGCTAAGACTATAGGGATTATGGCAATGGGCCAATTTGCCAAAATGTTGAACTATCCCTTTAAGTGTCAGGATCAAAGATCAGATAAACAACAAAAAAATAACTTTAATTCATTAATTTCCTGTTTCAGTCGGCTTCAATCAGGATTTTATCAATGAACAATCAATCGTCAGTTATTAAAGTGAAGTGAAGTATCTACTACGGTGGCCCTGAGGGCTCAACTGAAGAGAAACGCCTGCAAAAACATAAATGTGTTGATGGATCAGTCGTCAATAGTTGATTTATTGATTTATTTTATATATATAGAAACATGAATCCAGATGTTTTTGGTCAGATGTGTGTTTCTCTCTCTCTCTGTTTTTGTAAATTACTGGTCGTTAATGTGCCGCAGCCGCTCCTTCATCGTCTGCCATGTGTGTTTATACGTACACACACACACACACACACACACACACACGCTGCAGCGACCGCAGTGCTGGAAACACTGTACAGACTGAATTAACCTGTGTGTGTGTCTCTGTGTGTGTGTGTGTGTGTGTTGCAGTCTATGTGTGTAAGCTGGCCGACTCCGAGCAGCCGCTGTTCCTCCGTCTCGTCGCCGGTCCCGACTCCGACGCTCTGAGCTTCGTCCTGAGGGAACAACAGACGGGAGAAGTCGTGGTAACGTTTCTTCTTTTTCTTCTCCTCTTCCTCTTTCACTTAATCTTCCTCCTGTTTCTTTCTTTCCTTCCTCCTCCCTCCTCTCCTTCCTTCTCAATCTCTTCCTTCATCCAGTTTTCCTTTAACCTCTTCACCTCCTCTTCCTCACATTCACGTCTTCTGTTTTCTCCTCCTCCTTTTTCTTTCTTTTCCTTCCTCCTCTTCTTCTTCTACCTTGTTGCTACTTTCTTGTCTTTTTCTTGACTTTATGCCATTTTATCTTTATTGTTTCCAGAAAAACAAAATTTAGTTGAGTCAAAACCCAATATTTCATCACAGTATATATATATAACAACAACAGTTTGTTAATTCTAATGATAATAACAAGTCATGTGACCATAATTATTCCAATTATCCTCAGATCATCAGAAAATATGAATAATAACTTCCATAATCTTAAAGGGACAACGAGGAGTTTTGGAAAGCAAAGTGTTTTCATACTACATTTCCCATGAGCCTCCGCGTGCACGGTGAAATTCTTGGACCGGCGCAAGACTGACGTCTTACCAAGAATGTTTTCATTCATCAAGAATTAAAGTCAGAGGTTCGAAGACGATCACATACCGTCGTAGTTCCGACCATAAACGGCGATTCGGCGGCGTTATTCTCATGACTCGCCGGGCAGCGTCCGCAGAACTGTAAGTAAGGAAACGCTGGTCGGCTCGTCCAGCATGTCCACCATTAATTAAAATAACAAAATAACGATAGAGACAAAACGATATATTAATCGAAAATGGGCCCATTAACAAGTGTGGGTAACGTAGATTCATCCACATTAACATGAGACTTTTTTATAACCAAATACAAACTCCTCGTTGTCCCTTTAAAATAAGACGAAGAAAGAAGCACCAAAATCTACATGAATATTGACAGAAATAATAAACTACAGAACATTTAACAATTTAAGATCCAGATGTCACAGTTTAGGACAATAACATCGAGTATAATTAGAAAATAAGTGACAGAATTATAAAAGAAAGAGTGAAATAATCAAACAAAAAAATGAGAAACTGGCTTTAGGAAGAGAAAAGAACAAGCAAACAATAGTTTTCTGTAAATAAACTAATCTCTTCTCTCTTCCTCTTCTCTGCTCGCCAGTGGGACGCCTTCTCCATCCCCGAGCTGCGTAACTTCCTGCGGATCCTGGACAAGGAGGAGCTGGAGCAGCGGGAGGCGATGGTCCGACGCTTCGAGACGTATCGACAGAGACTCCAGGAGGCGCTGAGGGAGCGGAGAGGACCCTCGTAGTCTGGAGGGGGAGGAGCAGATCAGGACTGCTGCCCCCTGCTGGGCCGGAGGAGTTTAACGTTTCTGTTCTTTTACCTGAAGTCGGACGGAGAGAGAGAGAGAGGAGGGGATGTGAAGACCAGAGAAATGGGAAGAGAAAAGAGAGGATGATGAGCTCCCGGAGGAGGATAAAAGACGAAGTTTAAAAAAAGTGAGAGACAGCAAACGAAGGACGGACTTTAACGAGGACGAGACGAGACGTCGCTGCCTGAAAACACCAAAGATTCACTCAGTCGTGCCAAATTCACTCGTCGTCCTCCCTCCCTCCATCCCTCTCTTCCTCCTCCACTTTTATCCTTTGTGGCCATTTGTCGACTTAGAGCTTTATTTAATTTGTCTGTACATATTTTTTTCTTAATTTATATGGGTGAAGCTTTTTATTATTGTTTTGTTTTTTTGTTTTTTTTGTTTTGTTCATTTTTTTTTCTTCCTCTTTTGGAAACAAAGTCTTAGTTTGTTCTGCAGAGGTGAAGCAACAGTTCGAGTTCAGACACAGACACACAGAGAAAACACATAAAGACGCATAAAGTTTGATCAGTTTGAATCAATAATCACAGAGAAACTAAAGAAAAAGTATGAGAAATAAGGAACAAGAAGCTGCCGAGTACGGAGTCACAAGTGTGCCAAAGTTAATGTTTTTATCATGTTTTTATTGTATTTTATTATTATAGATCATAGACAATAAAACTACATATATATAAAACTCAACATATTATAGGTTGATTAATTAAGTTTGCATTTAAAAAGTGTAAATAAAAGCATTTAATCCGCCTTTTAAATAATGTTAAGTGACTAAATAGTAGTTTTATAAAATGTTTTGTCATCCCTCTGACTGATGTCGCCGCCTTTTTTATATATTTCATCTCATAAATTATTTGTATCCTGCTGTAACGTTTATAGTTTTAATTTGAGGAGCAGACACATCGGTCAGTGGGATAACAAAGAAAAAGTAACAGCTAATTAATCCATTATCTTAGAAATAAAACGATTAATCATATACTGTATATCAATTGGCAGCTTTAATGCCATATTTGTCTAGAATAAATATACTATTATGTTCCATTTCATACGCATAAGATATAAAGAAATAGATTATTTAATTGATTTAATAACATAAACAATATCTCATTTACATTTTAGCTTTTTTTTGTGATGTTTTTTGGTTTTGTTTAGTTTTTTATGAATGAGTTATTAATAACTTGGCACACTTGATCCTCCATACAGAAGGCCTGAAGCTGGATGTTGTACTGTAGATGAAAAAGAGGTGAAGAGACACAAACTGTTCGACACTAAAGATGATAAAGACGATGTTTGAGTAGAGACGCAGTAGAACGACAGTAGAGTCTTATTAGACGGAGAAGTTTGTTAGAAAAAGTGTTGATCGTTGGATGTTGGATGTTTGACGACGATGAAGTGGTGAAGTTTCGATGGGTTTCTGGAAGTCGACCGAGCGATTTAGAGGAAGTAGAAGACAAACTTTAGACGAGAGGAAAGGAAAAAGAAAAGGGGAGAGGTTTTAGTTTCAGAGGTGCAGTGTCGTCCACTGTAACCGTGGCAACAGTGACTGTGATTAACTACGTTTTTTTTGTTGTTGATGGTGCATTCGTGTAAGCTCGTTTATGCCAGTGCCGAGACAGGAGGCGTGCATCTGTACATGCAGATAGAGGAAGAAGACAGCAAAGGAAAAAAATGGCCGCATTGTCCCGTCGGCTTTCATGTGTGTGGTTTTTTTTTTTTTGTGCTCTTATCTCGGACTGAAACGTGCAGCAGTCGAGAAATAATAGAGAAAAGAAAACAGAGAAAAGAAGACGGAGAGAGAGAAAGAAAGAAGGAGAGAAGAGAAAGAGTTAAGATAAATACGCATCAGAAAGTAGAAGAAGGTGCAACATTTAAAACAGTTCAAGGCCTTTTTGTGCAGTTTTGTGGTCATTGAACGCCTCGTGATGGCGATGCAAGTACAGTAAATAGCTGCCTTAAATATATCATCATATATGCAAACGTTGTTGATTTATATCATTTATGGCTTCGAGACCAAAGAGGCTTTAATAGAAGATGTTTTATTTTTTATTTTTTATTTAAATCATCATCAGTTTCTCTGGTTTCTGTAAAAAAAAAAACTAAAAAAATCAAACTTTAAATGATCATGATTCACAAACTGCTTCGTCGTAGTCTGAGCTGCAGGTACTGATGAAGTCACGCTGACGGTGCTGTGCTCGTGGTTCTGTTGTGCAACAACGGCGCCGCCCGGTGGACAAACGCCGCAACTGTTCTCACGTCTGTGTCAAAAACTTATCGATTATGTTATAGATTTTATTTTTATTTTAACTTGTTGATGTCATAACCAAAGATTTTTTTGTTTGTTTTTTTGTTTTTTTTGTTGTTGTGGTGTTGCCTGGAGCAAAAAAAAAAAAATTATATTAGAGGCTTCTTCCCACAGGAGGGAAAAACATATTATATATATATATATAGTTTAGAGAGTTTTATTTAAAGGGGTTTTAACCCTGTTTTTATTTTACTATCAAACACTGGGTTAAATCTATGGAGGCAGAAAAGGGCCAAAAAGATTTGAATTTTTTAAAAACCACTCAATATTTGTGACATTTAAAGGTGATTCATCTCTCATAAAGTCGATTTATTAAAAAAAAAAGCGACATTAGAAAAATCTAAATGAAGTTTTGGATAAAATTCAAATGATTTTTGTCTCTTTTTTGCCTCCATATCTTATAATTTAAAATGATACAACAGTCTGCATGCGAACAGTTAAAGAATCTTAAAGCCATGTCGTTGTTGTTGTAAGCTGTTCAAACACATCAGAGCAGAAAAAGTCGTATCTAATTCTTTTTTTTCTTCTTCTTTTTTTTCATTTGGGGGCACTTTAACTTTGAAATTCAGGGATGACGGGTTTTTTATTTTTATTTTTATTTTAGTTTTGTCTCCTGTGAGCCACCGACACCATCACACTCTGTACGTTTCTTAACGACCGATTCTCTTAATTTGACAGATTTATTTGTTATTGTTCAGCTCTGCTCATAATCAGGTGTTTTACTATTGTAACAAATTTTATTTTATTTTTTATTTTTGGTCCGGATGAGCTTCCGTAGAATTTGCTCTGTTGTAGCTGTAGACTGTGAAACTTCCCTGTTTGTCTCTTTGTTCAGCGTTAAAGCATCATCACATCATTATCGTGTGCTGATATTAATCAGGCTCGTTGATCAATTAATTTTTATTTTATTTTTTAGTTTGTGGGCCAGTAGTGTTAAAAAAGTCTGAAGAGTTGATGTGATGTGTGAGATCTGGTTTTAAAGCTGCTCAGCAGAGTCGGGACAGAGTTTAACGAGCTTCAAGGTTCATTTTTTACAATTAAACATTTAAATTTGACAAAAAAATTAAATATTCCAATAGTTTTGTCTATATTTTTGCGAAAAATGTGATGTTAGATTGTATATTTTTCACAAAATTGCTCAAAAATGCAGCATTTTCTGCTCCTTTAATGGGAACATTTGCAGCTTTTTTTGAATTTGGATGCATTTACTGCACAAAAACTGACACTTTACAGGCAAAATGATTAGTTGATAGTTTGCTGCAGCCCTGATTCCAAGTTAAATTAAATATATTGGAAGTAAAAACCACTAAAAAATCGATCTTCGAGGCTCTTTTCTGCTGGATGTTTGACTCTGAGCAGCCGACAGCTGTGATGTTAAATGCCAAAGATCAGTTTGTTTGTGTAGCTCTTCTCTTCTCTCTTTACTCTTTACTTGTACTGGTTTTATTTTATCCTCCGATGAAGCTGTTTTTGTTGTTTTGTTTCTGTTATGTGACACAGTGAAGCTTCTGTGAATCTGCAGTTGTTTATCTCACATGATTTTTTTTCCACCTGATGAGTCTAAAGTTCGAAAAAAAAGAGATAAAAATAAAAAAATGCTCACGGGGTTTAAAGTTCAGAGCCGAGCTGCAGGAATCAGGTTTTTTGAGTTTTTTTTATCAATGAATCCTCCTGTTTCAGTTTCAGATCAATAGCTGATATTATGATGTATTGACGGCTGCGGTTGGACTTTTTTTTTCTCGGCAGTGCCTTCTTCGCTTTTCTGAAAACGTCTGAGCTGCAGCAGGAAAACGGACTCTGAGCTGCTGAACAGACGAACAGACCGACGTTTATTTTTGTAGGTTTCTCTCTCAATCAGTCGTGGCCTTGACTCTGACGGAGCGGCCGCATCTAATAAAGTGAAATTAAAAAACTCAACTACGATCAGTGTGCGTGTGTTTATTATTTTACCACATTTCTTCATATGTTTTTATAGTTTTAGTGTTTACAGTCAGTTTGTACAGATTGCATTGTGTCTAATTCAATCATTTTTGTCACTTTAAGGCTTCAACTTCCTGGTCAGACCTTTTCTTTTTAACTATATTCAGGCGTTGTAATGTCAAAAACAACTTAAAAACCGTTTTTTAACAGCTAGTTTCAGCCTTTAATGTGAAGATTTACTGTTTTTCTCTTTGATATATTTAATGTTTAATCATAAATTGAAGAAAATTTGAGTTTAGGGTATGAAAACAGACAAAAATAGTTCATATTAACAATCATTTTTCACTCTTTTCCAATATTTTTTGACTAAACAAGTTACAGATCATTAAGGAATAATCAGTAATCTATGTTTAGCTTTAGTTTCTATAATAACATTTAAATCGGGTGAGTTAATGATGTGAAAAGAAGAGTAGCTAAGTAAATGAGATTCTTGAAAAACTTCTTTGAGACAGAACAAGGCTAGCAGTTTCCCTCTGTTTCCAGTCTTTATGCTAAGCTAAGCTAAACTAAACTAACCAGTTCCTATATGTTTATGATTCTTTAGAGAAAATTAAAAAAAAAAAGAGTCTGTTTGAGCCTCGAGCTTCTGTTTGTCTCTCGCTCGTCACTTTTAGTTTATGTCTTTCTTTTCTCTGCTCAGTGTTTTGGCAACAAACTCACACTCCTCCTCCTCCTCCTCCTCCTCCTCCTCCTGACCTCCGTGTGACCCCAACTCACATAACCTCACACACACACACACACACTGAACTCCTCCACTTGTAAAGCTGCAGGAGTGAAGGCCGAAAAAAAATCCAGGGTCAACGACAGCGCTGCCTTCAAAATAAAAGCATCTAATAATGGTTGCTGTAAATATTATGAAACAATCAGCCTCTGTTCACTCTGATGTAACAGTTTTTGTCCATTTAGTGTCTATTTTTAATTGTTTAATGTCTCTTTTGTGTCTCTTTCTATTCTTTTCTGGGTATTTTGTCTTTTGTATCTTTGCCTTGCATCACTTTGTGGCTACTTTATGTCTATTTATAATTAATTTATGTCTCTTTTTGGTCATTTTTACATCTATTTTGTTCTAATATATAAATCTATTTTGTAATTTCACCACTACAACGCGTGAGTAAGTCTGAAAAAACAACAACACAGAAACAAAAAACTGTAAACTAGTTCCCGGCCGCACAGCTTTAATTTTGAAATTCCAAACCGGAAGTGAACGTTTACACACCGGATCACTTTACACATCGCTGAATCTCAAACACACACACACACACACTTTGTTACACACACTCATTCATCTCTGCTCTGATCCGTGTGAAGCCGCAGGAAGAAGAGACGTCGACTCAAACTCCACCATGTAAGTTTCACCTTTTATTTAATTAAATTTGCTCCAAATTAAAGTTTGTTTATTTATGTTTTAGCTCATGCAGACGCAGAGGAAGTAGTTAAGTTGTCCTCGTCGCTCACAAAATCCACCAATTTAACGTTTCTTTCATTAAAATTGAGACAGAAACGTCGTTAAAAAATGATTAATTAACAGTTTTGTGAACTTTTTATGGGTTTGTTCGCTGTTCGGCTTCAGTTATTAGGCTTTTATTTTGAATTAAATGATAATCAATGGTCGGTTCAGCTGTTTCCTGTGGAGATGAGCTCATGGGTCCAAGTTACACCTGTAGGAAAAAAGTTCAGAAGTTACCTGAACGTCTGAATGACGTCACCACCGGTTGACAGGTGTGTTTATAATATATGCAAATTAGAGAGAAGGAGTTAAATTTGCATATTTATGAATGGAGGTTTGAAAAGTAACGCTAAACTAAAGGTAACGCTAACATCTGGACACCTCTGGATCAAGTCAGTGTGTGTTTTTTTGTACATTAACCTCTTCAACAACAACATGCAGCTGTTTCCTCACACTCCAGATGTGATGTGTCAGTCAGGCTGATGTTGCACAACCACATGATGAAGTCATAGTTTTAATATTTTTAAAGGGAAAGTGAGCAAATAACAGACAGAAAACCATCAATATGTATATGAATAATGTTTAATGTGAGCAGTGTGAGTCAGTGAACGCATCACAAGACAGATTTGACTTTTTTTTTTATCACAGACGGAACAAGGAACTGATTTCCATAGTGTGGCTTTTACATTCAAAGTGTGTGTAGCTGTGTGTGTGTGTGTGTGTGTGTCAGATAGGATTAGTTTGTGTAACCACCAACGTCCAGAGTTACAAATTCCAGATCCAGTGAAGCATCTTATGCTGAAGGTCAAAGTTCACGTCAGGGTGTGTGTGTGATAACAGAGTCAAACAAACTCTGTGTTTTACATAAAAGTTCAAATCAATTAAAGCTAAAAACAACAAATGACCTGATTTTTGTTTAATTAAAGCAGAAGTAAGCGATCCAGTCGTTTTGGCTAATGCTGCGTTCCAGGCAGGCTTTTGAAACCGTAAATTACAGCTTCAAGTCACAACTTACGACTTTGTAGCGTTCCAGGCAACCCACTCGTGTTTTTCCGACCTGTTTTACCTGTGAAAGTCACTATAACAGCCACTCGTAACTTCCGACCCGTGAACTCGTACCAGATCGAACTGGTACCACTTCACAGGTCGGAAAAACACGAGTTACGAGCTGCCTTGAACGCACCATAACGTCTTGTCAGCCGATGGAGTTAGCAGCCCCCGCCCTCGTCATGGATCTATTGGTCCTCGTCCCTACGTCACCACATTCAGGCGCATCCCTTGGCTGCACACACAGCCCTTCATGCCGTTCTCTCTCCTCATTGGATAAAAACTTGTAGGATACGAGAAAAGTTTTCTCCTCGGCTCAGAGCAGAGCAGAGTGACTGACAGACCCGTGTTTCGGTCCAAACACTCTATGTAAGTGATTGCTGTCGGAAGATACAACTATTTAAGACTTTATTAACACAAAGATATCGCTTACTTCTGCTTTAAATGTTCAGGAAGTTAAAATCAGTAAACTAAAAACAACAAATGACCTAATTTTTGTTTTATTTAGGCCAACGTAACAATATGTTTAAAAAATGATGCATTTATAACTCGTATTATATGATATTCAATTCCTTATTTACTTTACTTGCACATAACATTCTGGCACACACACACATTATATTGTAGGCTACTATACAGTATTGTATTGTTTGAATATAGGCTAGTATTCGTATCATAGTAGCCTACAGTATGTGGCTTAAGGTCAAACAAATAATTAGTCTAGTAGGAAGGAGGGGTCCCAATGTCCTTGAGACAAACATTTAAAAAAAAAGTTTTTTAAAGGGATAGTTCACCCAAAATTCAAATTGCACTCATTATCTACTCACCCTCATGTCGACTAAGGGCTGGGAGAAGTTTCAATTTGGACGGACCAGGAAGAGGGGCTTCCGCTACAAAACAAGCTTGAAATATAGACTTATTAAATTCAATACAAGACAGACATTACATACGAGCAGCATGGAGGTATTTGGATGTTTTTTGGTGTGTCTTTTTGTTACGAAGACAGTTGGTATCCATTTGCAACCGTTGTCGACATGAGGGTGAGTAGATAATGAGTGCAATTTGAATTTCGAGTGAACTATCCCTTTAAGGACCCTTAAGGTGTCTACTTAAGATTTTTGCTTGTTGCCCGGGTCAACTAATGTACCATGGGGGGTTTTTTGGCGGCCATTTTGAATGTATGTCCGCACGAATGGTGAAAACGCCAATTTTCACAACTCCTACACTAGACATGATACAAAGACGAATGAACACACTTTTTATGATAATTTTGACACCAGGAATCAAATGGAAAGGTCACTGAGATGGTAAAACTACTCTTTATCAGAGAAAAATGAATTCTGAGTAGTATTTTTGTATAAATTACTCCAAAAAGGTTGGGGAAATGTTTTTTCAGTGCATAATTTCTCCCTTTTAATAATTCTGGTTGGTGCTGCCTTTTAGACCGATGGAAAGCCTGATTAGTCTATTAGATCTATCTATCTATCTACAGTATCTATCTATCTATCTATCTATCTATCTATCTATCTATCTATCTACCTATCTACCTATCTACCTATCTATCTATCTATCTATCTATCTATCTATCTATCTATCTATCTATCTATCTATCTATCTATCTAATTTTCATAACTCCTACACCAGACATGATACAAAGACAAATGAACACACTTCTTATGATACTTTTGACACCAGGAATCAAATGGAAAGGTCACTAAGATGATAAAACTACTCTACATCAGAGAAAGATGAACTCTGAGTAGTATTATAGCAAATAATACTACCTAATTGACAGCTAAAATGGGTTCAGGGTTCCTACGCAAGTATGGAAAGTAAATACACTGCAAAAAATCTAATATCTTACCAAGAATATTTGTCTTATTTCTAGTCAAAATGTCATTTCTAGTCAGAATAAATCTCATTATACTTCAAATAAGACTCATCACATTAAAAAGTAGCTTGTTTTTAGACACTTTTTACTTCTTTCAAGCAGATTTTCACTTGAAATAAGTAGAAAAATCGTTTCTTCCTTATTACAAGCACAAAAAACTTGCTTTCACTGGCAGATTTTTCTAATTATTTCAAGTGAAAATTAGTTTGAAACAAGTGAAATGGTCTAAAAATAATTAAATTTTTAGGTGATGAGTCTCATTTTAAAGGGATAGTTCAACATTTTGGCAAATTGGCCCATTGCCATAATCACTATAGTCATAGCAGTAGGTTCATTACCTTTAATTGTAGGTGTAAGCTATTTTCAGTACGGCGGAGCGCAGCAGCTGGCTGCTCAGAGCTACGCTATGGAGGCTAAGGGAATTTCTTGGTTTCCCTCATTAAACTCATCAAATTCAACATCCCAAAACTCCACAGCGCTTTTGTAGACAAGTTGTGACCTGCACAACCACCACGCTATGAGATAATGACGGAACGATACGAAACGGAGCCGTTTTCGAGGTAAATACAGGGTAAATACGGAGACTGCTTGCTGAAAAACTGTCCCTGAACGCAACGCGCATCAGCGGTTTTGTATGAATTTACCTCGAAAACGGCTCCGTTTCGTATCGTTCCGTCATTATCTCATAGCGTGGTGGTTGTGCAGGTCACAACTTGTCTACAAAAGCGCTGTGGAGTTTTGGGATTTTGTATTTGATGAGTTTAATGAGGGAAACCAAGAAATTCCGTTAGCCTCCATAGCGTAGCTCTGAGCAGCCTGCTGCTGCGCTCCGCCGTACTGAAAATAGCTTACACCTACAATTAAAGGTAACGAACCTACTGCTATGACTATAGCGATTATGGCAATGGGCCAATTTGCCAAAATGTTGAACTATCCCTTTAAGTGGAAAGAGATTAGTTTTGACTAGAAATGAGACATTTTGACAAGAAATAAGACAAATATTCTTGGAAAGATTTTGAGTTTTTGCAGTAAAGTGTGTGTGTGTGCAGGTTTGGCAGGAGATCAGTGTGTGTGGTTCTTCTCTCCGTGGCCGTTGGTGTTTACCTGCTGCCGTCTCCCATCGACCCCAAACCACACGTGTAAGTACACTACACACACTACACACACACACACACACACACACACACACACACACACACACACACACACACACACACACACACACACACACACACACACAGAGTGATGTAACTCCTCCTGCCCCTCCAGACTGAAGGGCCCCCCCCCGGCCCTCGAGGGGCCGCTGGCCGCCAACACGCGTCTGCAGAGCGGCCGCAGGCTGTTCACTGGTAAACTACACGGCCCAGAATCCTTCACTGCTGACGGGAACGGTGAGTAACATTACCGATTAAAGGGATACTTCACCCAAAATCGATAATTCACCAATCATCTACTCACCGTCATGCCAAGGAAGGGTTTGGAGAACTTTCAGAGTCATCAAAACTCTTTAGGAGTTGGATTTTCATATAATGGCGGCGGATAGAGTTCACTTTTGAATGGTCCAAAACACACACTATGAAACATCCAGATACCTCCATACTGCTCGTCCTACTCATAGATATATACACATAGATGCTGCCTCTGACGCTGCTGTCCATTGGAAAGATACGTCAACGCAGCGGCCATCTTTGGTTGGGGGAAGCTGTGTCTACGTACTGCATTAGTCAACAGAGGCAGAGGTCTATCAACGATTAAAATCGCTATAACTCACTGAATATTCAACCGATTTTCAAGCCGTTTGGTTTCTTATAAATGTCAGACATATATTTATATATTTATGTCACGAGATTTGCTGCCAGATGTTCGTTGGTTGTTGTAAATCTGAATGTGTGATGTAAACACGGAAGAACAAATCTCGTGCAGCCACTGGGAGCTACTGCTACAACAAGGATAAAAACAGAGATCACATTAATGTTTTCCTAACAGCTTTTCCATGTGGCGGCTTCAGGACACTTGGGTCAGTACAGACGAGCAGTATGGAGGTATCTGGATGGTTCATAGTGTGTGTTTTGGACGATTCAAAAGTGAACTCTATCCACCGCCATTATATGAAAATCCGTTGCCAGCCGGACCCCCCCTGTAACTCCTAAAGAGTTTTAATGACTCTGAAAGTTCTTCAAACCCTTCCTTGGCATGACGGTGAGTAGATGATTGGTGAATTATCGATTTTGGGTGAAGTATCCCTTTAATTATTTTATCTATAAAACGTTAGAAAACAAAAGACTGAAATAATTGATCGGTTATTGATTGTGTGTGTGTCAGGTAACGTGTTCACGGGGACGGTGGACGGGAAGCTGTGGAGGATCGGCCCTGACGACGACCTCACACTCGTCACTCACATGGGACAGAATCTACCGGAGTGTGGTTCGTTCTTCTCCTTCTTCTGTTTTTATTCAGCGGCTGCTGCTTCCTGTCTCTGTTTCTACATGTTGTTGTTATTATTATTATTATTATATGTTATTATATCTTTAAATTGCATGTTATTTCTTCATATTTATTGTAAATATTCAGTAATATCACTGCAAAAACTCAAACTCTTACCAAGAACAATTGTCTTATTTCTAGTCAAAACAAATCTCATTCTACTTAAAATAAGACTCATCACATAAAAAGTAGCTTGTTTTTAGACACTTTTTACTTCTTTCAAGCATATTTGCACCTGAAATAAGTAGAAAAATCTGAAAGTTTTTCTTCCTTATTACAAGCACAAAAAACTTGCTTTCACTGGCAGATTTTTCTACTTATTTCAATTGAAAATTAGTTTGAAACAAGTGAAAATGATCTGAAAACAAGTTCATTTTTTAGGTGATGAGTCTTATTTTAAGTGGAAAGAGATTCATATTGATTAGAAATTAGACATTTTGAAAAGAAATAAGACAAATTTTGGGTTTTTGCAGATAATATGTATACAGTATGAAGCTCTCTGACCTTCTAGTTTCAGCTTTGTTCATATTTTTTATTCTTCTATGTTTATTTTCATGCATCAGAACCCCAAAAGTGACTCCTGAGATGTCGACTCACCTGATATGAAAAGTTCAAAGTGCTGAAAACTAAAATTAGATCAAATAATTCACCAGTGAAAAAGCTGTGGATGATAAAAGTGGAGTTTTTGCATCTTTACCTTTTGTTTTTATTCCTTTATTTCTTTCATTTATGCTCTGTTTTCAGGAGGTTTTTGTTTTATTCCCACAAACTTTAACATGTTTGCTCTGTAAAATCCAGATAAACGAGGAGACGACGGCCGCAATTTAAACACAAACATCTTCACACGGTTTTTAAAAAATCTGGATGTTTGTGGTTTTGTGGATTTGACGTCAGAGTGAAAACAGAGCTCCGCTTGTTTTCTGTGTTTTCACTAAATCATCACACTCGTTCTTCTGTCCTCAGTTTATTTTATTTTAGTGTGTGTGTGTGTGTGTGTGTGTGTGTGTGTGTGTCTCCTCAGGCAGCAGCACAGACTTCGAGCCCGTCTGTGGTCGTCCTCATGGCGTTCGTCTGGATCGTCACGGTCAGCTGATCGTCGCCGACTCGTACTTCGGGCTTCACAGCGTCGACCCGGTGACCGGAGAGAAAACTGTCCTGGTGGCGAATTCACAGGGTAAAGAATGTGTGTGTGTGTGTGTGTGTGTGTTGTGTGTGTGTGTGTGTGTGTGTGTGTGTGTGTGTGTGTGTGTGTGTGTGTGTGTGTGTGTGTGTGTGTGTGTGTGTGTGTGTGTGTGTGTGTGTGTGTGTGTGTGTGTGTGTGTGTGTGTGTGCGTGTTAGGGATGTCACAATTACTTGTTTTCACAATTAATCGCGGTATTAAACGCCACAATTAATTGATCGTAAAGATTCCTAAATACCGTCACTTTCCAAAAAAAGATGATGTATGAACCGTGTTGGCAGATGTGGCGCCAAAGTAAAGGGTAAATGCACAGATACTGGTCCATTTACCTAACGTAGCATTGAATTAGTAGGAATTTAAATGCTAGAGTGTCATTTGTAATAAAAAAAAAAAAGATTAAAATTAACTTAAACATTTGGTATCGATGACAATTAATGACTTGAATATTTCAAACACTTCCCCTGGCGGATTAAAGCAGAAGTAAGTGATATTTTTGTGTTAATATAAGTCTTAAATAGTTCTATCTTCCGACAGCAATCACTTACATAGAGTGTTTGGTCTGAAACACGGGTCTGTCAGTCACTCTGCTCTGCTCTGAGCCCAGGAGAAAACTTTTCTCGTATCCTACAAGTTTTATCCAATGAGGAGAGAGAACGGCATAAAGGGCTGTGTGTGCAGCCAAGGAACGCCGTGAATGTGGTGACGTAGGGACGAGGACTGTTATGGTGCGTTCAGGGCAGCCCATAACTCGTGTTTTTCCGACCTGTGAAGTCGTACCAGTTTGATCTGGTACGAGTTCACGGGTCAGAAGTTACGAGTGGCCGTTATAGTGACTTTCACAGGTAAAACAGGTCGGAGAAACACGAGTGGGTTGCCTGGAACGCTACAAAGTCGTAAGTCGTGACTTGAAGCTGTAATTTACGGTTTCAAAAGCCTGCCTGGAACGCAGCATTAGCCAAAACGACCGGATCACTTACTTCTGCTTTAATAATTGGTCATATTTTAATAGATATTTAAAATATTTTATAATTAGTGATGTATATTTGAACTATATTTGATTTTACACATTCATAGTGTTGTGAAATTAACGAATGCATAATAATCGTGATAATCGTAACACCGTGATTATTTCTCTGACAATAATCGTAGCAAAAAAATCTATTATCGTGACATCCCTAGTGTGTGTGTGTGTGTGTGTGTGTGTGTGTGTGTGTGTGTGTGTGTTAGTATTAAAAACCCACTTCATTATCAGTAAATGATTGTTTTGCGTCCTCAGGTGCTGATGGCGTTCCCTTCGCCTTCCTCAACGGCCTGGAGATTTCCTCCCAGACCGGGATCATCTACTTCACCGACTCGTCCAGTCGATGGGGACGGAGACACGTCAAACTGGAGGTGAGAGGGTTCATTTAAACACAAATAAAAATACAATTAACCAAATTTTTCTTGTTAATATAATAATTTGCCTGACTACTTTAACCAACACAATACAAAAATCTAGAAAAAAAAAAAAATCAATTATTTAGGAAATAGCAATATTTTACCAGTTCCCCCGTTTTAAAAATAATGGTTCAGTCCAACATCCTCGGCATTGAACAAACTGTAAAGAGAAGAAAGTGTTAAAGCGTCTTTTTTTTCATATTTCATTCTTTTTATTGTGAGATCGGCATCACATCATATAAATAAATAATAGTTAACAACTGTTGAGGAAAAAACTAACAATAATGTTACAAAATATTATAATTTCATGATTTCTTTAACCTTCCTGTTTTCCTTCTGGGTCAAATCTGTTCCCTTCCTCCATCCTTCCTTTCTCCTTCCTTTCTCCCTTCCTTCTTTCCACAATAATTTTTTCCTTCCTTCCTTCCTTCCTTCCTTCCTTCCTTCCTTCCTTCCTTCCTTCCTTCCTTCCTTCCTTCCTTCCTTCCTTCCTTCTTTCCTTCCTTCCTTCCTTCCTTCCTTCCTCCCCTTCGTCCTTACTTCTTCTTCCTTCCTCTTTTGATCCAATTGACCTGGTCTGTTCCCTCACTCCATCTTTCTTTCCTTCCTTTTTCCCTTCCTTCTTTCCACAATCCCTTTTCCCTTCCTTCCTTCATTCTTTCCCTTCTTCCTTCCTTCTTCTTCCTTCCTCTTTTGATCCAATTGACCCAATCTGTTCCCTCCCTCCATCTTTCTTTCCACTATCCTTTTTCCCTCCCTTCCTTCCTTCATTCTTTCCCTTCTTCCTTCCTTCTTCTTCCTTACTTCTTCTTCCTTCCTTTTCCCTTCTTCCTTCCTTCTTCTTCCTTACTTCTTCTTCCTTCCTTGAATGAATCTGTTCCCTCCCTCCATCTTTCTTTTGTTCCGTTTTCCCTTCTTTCCTTCCTTCCTTCCCTTCGTCCTTACTTTTTCTTCCTTCCTCTTTTGATCCAATTGACCTGATCTGTTCCCTCCCTCCCTCCATCTTTCTTTCCTTCCTTTTTCCCTTCCTTCTTTCCACAATCCTTTTTCCCTTCGTCCTTACTTCTTCCTTCCTCTTTTGATCTAATTGAACCAATCTGTTCCCTCACTCCATCTTTCTTTCCTTCCTTTTCCCCTTCCTTCTTTCCACAGTCCTTTTTCCCTCCCTTCCTTCCTTCTTTCCCTTCTACCTTCTTTCTTCTTCCTTCCTTGAACAAATCTGTTCCTTCCCTCCACCTTTCCTTCCTTCCTTCCTTCCTTCCTTCCTTCCTTCCTTCCTTCCTTCCTTCCTTCCTTCCTTCCTTCCTTCCTTCCTTCCTTCCTTCCTTCCTTCCTTCATTCATTCCTTCCTTCCTTCCTTCCTTCCATCCCTCCATCGTTCTTTCCTTCCCTTTTCCCTTCCTTCTTTCCACAGTCCCTTTTCCCTCCCTCCCTCCCTTCCTTCCTTCTTTCCCTTCTACCTTCTTTCTTCTTCCTTCCTTGAACAAATCTGTTCCTTCCCTCCACCTTTCCTTCCTTCCTTCCTTCCTTCCTTCCTTCCTTCCTTCCTTCCTTCCTTCCTTCCTTCCTTCCTTCCTTCATTCATTCCTTCCTTCCTTCCTTCCTTCCATCCCTCCATCGTTCTTTCCTTCCCTTTTCCCTTCCTTCTTTCCACAGTCCCTTTTCCCTCCCTCCCTCCCTTCCTTCCTTCTTTCCCTTCTACCTTCTTTCTTCTTCCTTCCTTGAACAAATATGTTCCCTCCCTCCATCTTTCTTTCTTTCCTTCCTTTTTCCCTTCATTCTTTTCACAATCCTTTTTCCCTCCTTTTCTTCCTTCCTTCCTTCTTTCCCTCCATCCTTACTTCTTCCTTCCTTTTTGACCCAATTGACCCTATCTGTTCCCTCCCTCCTTCTATGTTTCCTTCCTTCTTTCCTCCCATCTTTCCCTTTGTCCTTCCTTCCTTCCTTCCTTCCTTCCTTCCTTCCTTCCTTCCTTCCTTCCTTCCTTCCTTCCTTCCTTCCTTCCTTCCTTCCTTCCTTCCTTGACCCAGGAGGACAACAGGATGGTTAAGTCATGTGATGCTACATGCCTTCCTTGGCTAATTATGGACTTACAGCTACTTTTAGCCAAAATCTCCAACCCTGTAACAAAAAACACAGTTAGGTGAATCGAGTCGTTGTTACGGGGAATTGTTGAAAGTTTTTTCCAAAAATCAGACGACTTTAAGTTCAACCGAATTCAGAGAATCGGCCACATCTGAGCTGTAAAAGAGAGAAGAAGAGAAAAAAAGAAGAGTTGAAAAGCAAGTAGATAGGTAAATAGAGGCCGATTCAAGTTGAGTTCATTAAGGGGTTGTTTTGGTTCGTTAAAGTGTTGCCTTGGTAGCAGCTGCTCAACAAAAACAGCACAAGGACACTTTTCTTTTCAGTCGTCCATCAGGCTGTGTCGACAGAAAAAAAGAGGAGGCTGAGTCCATTCACTTCAACTAACGACGGGAAAACGAGGCTCCAGGAGAAACTGTGTTTACAGGCTCCTGAGAGAATCACTGCAGGCTTTTAGCACTAAACTGAATCTATTACCTAGATAATAATAATAAAACACTGGGTCCAAATGTTCCTCCTGTTAATAAACACCCAACACACTTTAATGTGTTATATACTCAAGATTCAGCCGCTTGTGGAAATGTATTTAACCAAGCATTAGGCTGATGGACAAACAGAAATGATTGATCATAAAATAAAGAAAAACACAGCTTCGGTGCTGTGAGTCATATGTTAAACTAAACCAACGAAATTTAAGCCAAACCATATTTAAAAAGAAAGCTAAGATAAGTCTTTACAAACTCTACAAAAAGTCTGAAGCGATTTAACCTCAAACCAACAAAGCTAAAAAACATGTTAGGCTAAAGTAAGAAGATTTAAATTTTATTGAAGCTAACGTAACTAATCTAAACTAATGATGTCCTATTAAAGGAGAATTCCGGTCATTTTCTAAGTAACGCTCTTCAGTGTTGTGTGGTAAGGCACTGGTGGATGTTGCAAGCATGTGTGGTGATATTTTGAGCATTATATAGAGGCCAAAGTCACGGTTTTAAAGTTCTGCCCCCATTACTTTGCTGTTTAACTGCAGTGTAGCGCAGCTAGCAGGAGGAGAGCTAGGTCCGGGCTGCACATATTTTTCTCGGGTCTTTTCCTATGGTCGCACTCGGGGACCTATAGCTAGCTATAGCGTTATTTAGAAAATGACCGGAATTCTCCTTTTAATTTAGAAGTTGGACAAAGAAAAGATGATCTGAACCGATTTATTCAGCTAAACTGAACGACGACTAAATTAACAGCTAAATAAAAAAACATACATGAATACATATGGTATACATAAACATAAGCTAGGGTAAACTACTTGTAGGTAAGCTATGCTAAACTAATCTTGAAAATAAATGAGTGTCTAACAATATTTTAACCATCTCACTGTCTTCCTAAGCTATACGCTAAGATAAGCTATGCGCTAAGCTAAACTAAGCTAAGCTATG
Organism: Trachurus japonicus; assembly: GCF_045865225.1. NCBI lineage: Eukaryota > Metazoa > Chordata > Actinopteri > Carangiformes > Carangidae > Trachurus > Trachurus japonicus. The sequence continues at coordinate 4,327,579 of NC_140929.1, forward strand.
CTAAGCTAAGTCGCTGTGTTCGTTGATCTGTTCAGGTGATCGAGCTGAACGCCCTCGGCCGTCTCCTCTCCTACGACCCTCAGACAGGAAGTGTGAAGGTGCTGCTGGACTCGCTCTACATGCCCAACGGCATCGTCCTGTCGCCTGACGAGAGCTTCCTGTTGCTAGCGGAGACGAGCATCGGACGAATCCTGAGGTACGAACAGTTTGACAGTGTGACAAACATCCGTCTGCTGAAAGGACGAACGTTTTATTTGTATCTCTCTCCGTCTGTGTTCAGGTATTGGCTGAAAGGCCCAAAGGCCGGCACCAAGGAGATCGTCATGGACAACATGATCGGTTACCCTGACAACATCCGCCGTAGCGACCATGGCACATTCTTGGTTGGCATAACAACGCCACGTTTCAGGAAGTTCATGCCTCCCTTCCTGGACCTGATCGCCCCGTACCCGGCCGTCAAACGCCTCCTGGCCAAGGTCGGTGGTGAAACAGGAAACTATGACGATGAAACTTAAAACCATGTAGCTAAATTACTTAAAGGGATAGTAGCATTTTTTTTAAAGTGGGGTTGTATGATCTACAAATAGCCCTACTTTACTACTACCCTAAAGTACTTTAATTGCAGTAGAAGACTCTCTGCACTCCTCCCGTTAGCAACGCCAGCCCATAATAGCCCTGCCCAGAGATTTACAACATACATTGTTGTGAATGGACCCGAAGAAACGGCCTATTTTCACGGCCTAAAAGAGGTTTTACCTGGAAAAAAAATACACAGTTCCATTGTTCGCTATAATATAATTTTTTCCAGCCCCTCAAAGTGCAGTAAAAACACAGTTTTTGTTTGGACCTAACCAACTCACGTATCCCTCCGCCCCCTCTTTTAGGCCGTGAAAATAGGCCGTTTCTTTGGGTCCATTCACAACAATGTATGTTGTAAATCTCTGGGCAGGGCTATTATGGGCTGGTGTTGCTAACGGGAGGAGTGCAGAGAGTCTTCTACTGCAATTAAAGTACTTAGGGGCTATTTGTAGATCATACAACCCCACTTTAAAAAAAATGCTACTATCCCTTTAATATATACAGTGTATATACACACATACAGTACTGTGCAAAAGTTTTAGGCAGGCTGTTCAGTCAGAATGCTTATCCATCATGCAATACCATCAGTGAGGCGTCTGATTGGACCCAAATATATTTACAACAACCCCAAACATTCAGCCAGTGTCATTTAGAGCTATCATCAGCATAAAGAAGAACAACAAGTCCTGGAAGTGATGGTGTGGAGCCCTGAACTCAACATCATCCAGTCTGTCTGCGACTACATGTAGAGACAGAAGGATCTGAGGAGCTCCAAGATATTTGGAAAAAAAAAACGGCCCAGGGGTCTCATTTATAAAACTGTGTGCAGGTCGTACCTACCTACCTAGAAGAATTGATGCTGTTTTGAAGGCAAAGGGTTGTCGCACCAAATATTGATTTGATTTAGGATTCTCGTCTCTTTATTCACTGCATTTTGTTAATTAATGGGAAAAAAAATTAACACTTCATCTTTGAAAGCATTCAGCTTTTCCTTTTTTTGCCTAAAACATTTGCACAGTACTGTATAGTACATGTCTGTGTGTATGTAACTATGTGTGTGTGTAAGTTATGTATGTATGTGTTAATATGTGTGTATGTAGGTTTGTGTATATGTATGTTAATATGCATGTGTGTGTTTGTATGTGTTTGTGTATGTAAGTTTGTGTTTATGTAAGTATGTATGTATGTGTGTGTCTAAGTATGTGTTTATGTATGTATTTAAGTGTAAATGTATGTGTGTAAGTAAGTGTTTGAGTGTGTATGTGTTTATGTATGTATGTTTGCGCGTGTGTGTAAGCATGTTTAAATTTGTGTTTATGTAAGTATGTATGTGTGTAAATATGTATGTATGTGTGTAAGAATGTGTTTGTGTATGTATGTGTTTATGTAAGTGTGTGTGTAAGTATGTGTGTAAAAATGTGTTATGTATGTATGTGTCTGTGTGTAAATGTGTAAGTATATATAAATTTGTATGCATACACACATTTGTATATGTATATGTGTGCATGTCATACACACAGTTATTTGTCTGGTTTCTGTCTGTATCTCTGTCTCTCTCTGTATCTGTGTTGACCTTTAACCCCTGGTGTTCTCCAGCTGGTTCCTCTGCGCGGCTACAACCTGCTGCTGCCCCGCTACGCTCTGGTGCTGGAGCTGGGGCCGGACGCCGAGCTGCTGGGAAGTCTCCACGACCCCGAGGGCCGGCTGACCACGGCCGTCAGCGACGTCTTCCAGCACCGAGGGAGGACGTTCCTGGGAAGCACCGACCTGCCCTTCCTGCCCGTCCTGGAGGAGTCGGACAGCTCGTGATGGACGGACGAGACGAGACGAGACGAGACGAGATGTAGGACTGTATTTTTTTTTTTTTTTTTTTTTTAATTTTTGGACCCTTTAAAGGATAATTTCCGTTTTTTTCAAACCCGGACCTTATTTCTAGCATAAAATACGATCATTTTACTCACCCAGACAACTTTGGTGTCATTTGGAGTCGTTTTGATGAAATTAGCCCCAGTGGAGCGGCGCGTATATCCGTATAATGCGCAATGCAGCCTCTAAATAACACATTATCTGCCGCAAAACTCGTTCATTTCGCCAATATTTAGTTATGATAGGCTAGTGCTATTCCCCTCTGAGTCCGTGGTGGCATGTTATCAACATCCGGGGTCTGTAGGTTGACCTACTGACCTCTTATCTGGATGATGTCATCTCCGACCGCTGCCCGGCGCGGCTAACTTGCTACCGCTAATGCTACGGTTCGTTTCTGTGTGTTTCCGACTTGTCAGAACAAAATGAGCAGCTGGATGAAGTTCAGCTTCCACAGGCTTCCTCTCCTCAACCTGGACTCACTAAAGCTCCAGCTAGTTGAGATAAAAATGGACCCGAATGCCGAAGCAGAATGATTATTATCAGAATGAGCCGGGCGGCGCTCGGAGATGACATCATCCAGGTCAGAGGTCAGTAGGTCAACCTACAGACCCCGGATGTTGATAACAGCTAACCCCGGACTCAGAGGGGAATAGCACTAGTGTATCATAACAAAATATTGGTGAAATGAACGAGTTTTACGACAGATAATGTGTTATTTAGAGGCTGCATTGCGCTGCCCCGTGTTCTCCATTTTTCGGATATACGCGCCGCTCCACTGGGGCTAATTTCATCAAAACGACTCCAAATGACACCAAAGGGTGAGTGGGTGAGTAAAATGATCGTATTTTATGCTAGAAATAAGGTCCGGGTTGTAAAAAACGGAAATGATCCTTTAAGGTTCCGTACATAACGAGCAGCTGGATTTTACATGTTGATGATGATAACTAGTCCACACTCACATCTGGAGCCACATGTGGACTGTTCTGGATTCTTCTTGACGATGAACTGGAGATGTTTTTTTTTTTTCTTTTTTTAGAGAAGTCATAAGTTCCTGTGGGAACTGAAGAAGCTTCAGATCATGAACTGTTGTAAAGGTTTTAAACTTTTAAACATCAGTTGTGTCAAAACACTGGAAATATTGTTGTTGTTGATGATGTTGTTGTTGTTAAAGGAATAGTTCACCAAAAAATTAAGTTCACCCTCATGCTGATGAATACTCTGGAGTAGTTTTTTATTCCTCAAAGTGCATCTGGAGACCCGGGAGGCCGGTTCGTAGTCCAACGGAAACTTAATATGAGAGTCAATAGGGCCCGACACAAAAACGTCCATAAAACTACACAAAAACCATTTAATATTCCTCCACACTGCTCATCCGCTGCAATCCAAGTGTCCTGAAGGGAGATAGTCCAGAGTTTACTGGAAACTACGTCATTTAGGACGTTTTTACAGCCTAAACAGTCCTGTATTGCGCTCTGACGGTCAGGCAAATTCAATACAGGACTGTTTAGGCTGTAAAAATGTCCTAAATGAGGTTGTTTCCAGTAAACTCTGGACTATCTCCCTTCATGACACTTGGATTGCAGTGGACGAGCAGTGTGGAGGAATATTAAATGATTTTTTTGTAGTTTTATGGACATTTTTGTGTCGGGCCCTATTGACTCTCATATAAAGTTTTCGTTGGACTACGAACCGGCCTCCCAGGTCTCCAGATGCACTTTGAGGAACAAAAAACTACTCTGGAGTATTCATCAGCATGAGGGGGAGTCCCTATAACGACTGAATTTCATTTTTTGGTGAACTATTCCTTTAAACTGTAGGAATTATAAATGTTAACACAAAATTAACAGTTCACTTTGTTTGTTTAGACTCAGACCGGTGGCTGTAACAGAATAAAAATGAGTTCTGGCTTTGAATTTTAATAATTATCAAATGTTTTGGAATCTATTCTGTAAAAAAAAAGGTTAAATATGAAAAATATCATTAGAATTTGAAGTTTAGGATGTGTTTTTGTGAAATTTAAGACGTTTTTATAGAATAAATTGAAATTGAAAACAGGAAATGACATAAATGGCACAAAAAGACCGTCAATAATCAATCAATCATTTAATAACTTAACAAGACGTTTCTGTGATTGAGAATTTCTTTATTTGGACAAAAACACAAGCAAAAAAATACATCATCATCATCATCATCGTCATCAAAAACTACTCTGAAAATAAAAAAGTGCCAAAACAACAGACGAGTTCTGACGGTTGGAAAAAAGTGCATCAGTGAAAACACAGCGACGTGTTTCGTGGTTCTGCGGCGTCGGGACGTTCGACAGAGGGAAAAAACGAGCTGCGTGGTCGTTACCGAGGCGACGACAGGAGGAGGTGAGTCACGGGTAACAACTGCTTTTTTTGTTTTGTTTTGCTTCTTTCACAATAAGATAGAGAAAAATAAAAACAGACAAGAACAACAATCGTCTTTCAGTTTGTGAACGTCGCCTCAAAGTCTCCGGATCAAACTCTTTGGTTGGACGTTAAAAATCTGCAGAGGAAGATTTTTTACTGTCAAACACAAAATATCAGCTTAAAAGGAAAAGTTTTTTAATTCTTACGGAGATGTGATGTTAATTTGTCGAACTGCTCCTTTAATATTAAAATGTCAGTTTTCAATAATACAATTTATGACGTAAACTTTAAACTTAAAAAAAAAAAGAGTTCCCTTTGATTTTGAAGGAGACGAAGAAAAAAAACCATCAAGTAAATGTACATTTCCTTTTTCTATATTTATTAGGTCAAATATTAGTATTTTCAACTCAAGATAATTAATTGTTAGAAACTTAAATTTAACTATTAAAAAAAAAAAAACACTAAAGTAAAAGAACTGATCGAGATTAATTGATATAAACAAACATATTATTGATCCTGTCAGGTCCTAAAACCAGTGTTTATCTATTGGCTCAATGAAAAACTACAAACGTTGTGTGAAATAATTAGTGAAATGTAACGAGACAAAAGTTTTCACAGATAGAAAAGACAAAAAAGTGTCGGAGTGGAAACGTTTCAAATCAGACGCTATTAGGAAAAAAAAAATCCACTGAAATAATAAAAACGTTAAAGTCGCGAGTCTCTGAAGCTTTAATATAATAATAACGACTTCCTGTTTGTGGCTTCATGTTGCTTCAGTCTCGTCTCTTTCTAGGCACTCGTCGTGTTTACAGTTCAACTTCCTGTAGGTGGCGCTCTTCTGTGTGGATCCTGAACTTTTTATCACTTTAATCAAACAACTTCTTGGTGAAAAACTGCTTAAGCTTTTAAGAAAAAATGAAAAATATTGTTTAAGTGGATCTTTGATATTCTAGGGAGCTTTTATTTTGGCGATCCTGTGGTTTCCAGCTCATTTCCTGTTGATTTTTACAGTGAAGTTTTAAAGAGAAAGTGTCGTTTAAGCTTCTGTTTTTTATGTTCAAGTTTTCTTTTTTAAAAGAAAAATAATTGATTATGCAGTAAAGTTATAGTTAAATGAAAAATACAGTAAATGTCGATGTTTGAAACGTTAATCTGTGAATATTAATTATCGTTTAAGTTTTCTGTTTAACTGGAAATAACAAAGTGAAGATGACGACAAATCAACACTTCATCATTATTCATATGAACAAAAAAACAATTAAAGTGACTAAGTTTGGCACATTTCTGTTTGTTCACAGAAAAAAAACCCAGGACCTGTCAGATAAATGTAGTGATAATCATAATAATATTAATAATAATAATAATCATAATAACAATAATAAATCAATAACATTGATAATGAACAGATGAGTTTGTGAGAAGTGGCTTTGAATCCGTCCTTGATGATAATTTGGCTTCGGTGCGACGACGACGACGACGCCAACAACAGACACAAACCGACTCGACGGGCTCACGCCGAGCTTCGACAGGTGAGTCGCCGTCGCCGTGGCAACCCACCTGGTCCCACCATCCCCGTCTCCGTCTCCAAGGAAACAAACACAGCTCTCGTCCTCCCGTCTCACTTCATCCTCTGTCGCAGTCGACTGAGCCTCCAGCTGTGGCCCGGGAACATCTGTCTGGGGTCGAACTTATACCTGAGGAGGCAGATTGAAAAAACTTTATTTAACTGTTCAGGAGGAAGTTTATCAATTAATAGGCTATATGCCCAGCTGGCTAAAATCCAGGAAGTAGTGGTACTTCCTGGATTTTAGCCAGCTGGGCATATAGCCTATTCAGTTAGTTACAGTGTGAAGTCATTTCAGTGAATCCGTCCACAGTTCATCTGATAATATATTGTTAAATTGAGTTGTTGATAATTAAGAATAAATTATAAATTCATCTGGGTTTCGATTAGAGATCGTCTTGTACCAATTGTACCAAAGAAAAAATATATTTTCCAGGAAAATTAAGATAATTCAACAGAAACATGTTTTGAAAAATTGAAAGTTAGTTTACTTTCTCTGACTGTCAGATTTGGACAAATGAACAAAAACAAACTGTTGAGTCATTTCATGTTTTTCTTATTTGAAGTGAATCTGGATCAGAATCTGTTTTATTTTTCCCCTCTTTTTTGTTAAAATATCTTAAAATTGTCTCAACTTGTGCAAAATCACCAGCACAGAAATGATAATTACATACAGTTATGTTGTAAAGTGGGAAGAATTAAAAAAAAGAGGAATAACTTTAGGAAATTGTTAATTTTTCAAAATAAAAGCACAGTTGAATTTAAACTTCAAACAGAAATGCAGCTGATTCTTCATGTTTGAGATGTTCGTCTGACGTTTAGGTGAAAATACAGAGTGTAGAAATGACTGAGTGTCAGTGAACGCACCGTGGGTCGTAGACGCCGGGCGTCCGACACGACGGCCCCGAACACGACTGCAGCATCATCAGTCTGTGGTTCATCTTCTCCAGGAAGTCCTGCCCGACGGAGTCGGCGATGTTGGTGAGCTGGTAGGGGTCAGAGGTCACGTTGTAGACCTCCACGAACACCTGCAGGTTCAGGGACAACCCGTCACTTTAAAGCCCCAGGCTGTAACTTATTTGGCTTTTTATTAGCAAAAATCAAATATGTCTTTCATAAATATGTATTTCACTGAAGTCGAATCACACTCGCATACAAATGAAAGCTTTCTGGTTCCTTAGAATGAGTTGTTACAAGTCGTTACAAATACATAAGTGGGCGGCGCACCGAACCGCGGCGGCCATGTTGCATCGCCATTTTTTTTACGTTGAGTGGCGGCGTGACCGTAGGTAACCACGGAAACTCAGCGGAGCTGTGGGCTCGGCCTGTTAAAACTGTCACCACTGTGTAGTGTGAGGAAGGACGGAGGCACTGGTGTTGCATTCAGGTGCAGTCAGGCAGACGGCCGTCGGCAAACCAACCGGATGTAATTTTACTCCACGAGAGAAAGACGGTAAAACAATACCACATCACCATGACAACATATTGTCACGCCTGTATTGTTTTGCCACTTGTTTACATAGACGCTTGTTTATCCTGTTACATGCAGCGTCTGTTGTCTGTCTGACGTCTGCCCCATTTCACATGAATGCAACATCAAGAATACGTTCAGATATGCAACCGCACCGCTAGATGGGGGGGAATTCCTACATACTATACCTTTAAACAAACACTACGAGCTTCTACCTGAACATGAACACACACACACACACCTGGTTGTCGTCGAACTCGCAGTACTGCAGGTTGGCAGAGGGGGCGACGGTTCTCACGCAGGCGTAGGTGTTGTTGTACGAGTCCTCGCACACACAGTCTGGAAAACACTCCTACAGAGACAGAGAGAGAGAGAGTGTGTTGGTGTTTCTGCTCTGTCTCTATAAATACATAAATAAAGTTTTATTAAAACATTTTTTAAAGAGTCTGTACCGACACCCCCGGGCCCAGCAGGGGGCAGGACGGGTCCGACACGTTGCTTCCTTCTCCTTCGTACTCGACCAGGAAGTCTGTTCTCCAGCTGCTGCTGTTCACCTTCCCCTCCTAAAGGGGAAAACAGGTAACCATGACGACAGATAAATAGATTATGGGTTTTTTCTACAGAAACATGTTGCATTCACTTGAATTTTTTTTTTTTTTAAAGCTCTGTTTTTCAGAGTAATATGTTTTTGATTTAACCAGATTTCAAAATCCCGTGAGAAGGTCCCCCCTGCCATAATGTAAAAACTGATTTCAAAATAAAGGTGCGACGTCCGACTGCTCTAATATTTTTTGAGGTGGTGTTCTGTGATAACAGGTCGTCTCCTCTAAACATTAATCTGAATTCACAGGGAACAGAGTGAAAATAAGAATAAAATGAGTGGCCTTTTCCTTTGAATCCGTTTTGGAAGGTCACCTTTATTTTGAAATTACCCCTTACGCGCTCTTCCTGTTGTATAAACATGTAGCCATAGACTGTAGCCGGGGAGAGCTTGACTGTTTTTTTTTTGAGGTGGAGCATTTACATCATGGATCTAATAGAGCTAATAGAAAAAAAAAACTAAAACTGAAAAAATATAATTTTGAAAAACAGAAAAAAATTTATTTTGAAAAACAGAAATTTTTTTATTTTGAAAAACAGAAATTTTTTTATTTTGAAAAAGAGAGCTTTTTTTTCCAAGTGAAAGCAACACGCTTCCGTAGTTTTTCAGCTCTTGTTAAAAAACTTGCTGATGTCGACCAATCGGAAATCGTCCAATCAGTGATGATGAGTAACCATCAACAAACAGGTAACCATGGTAACCAGGAGGTGAACTCACCATGACGGGCAGGAAGGACGTCCCGTCCATCTGCGTCTTGTTGACGTCGTAGCCGGCGATGTCCAGGATGGTCGGACCGAGGTCGACGTTCGCCACCAACAGCTGAGACAACGTGACGTGGTGAGTTCAGGGGCAGTCGGTAAAAACACAACAAGAAGAATCTGTGTGTGTGTGTGTATGTGTGTGTGTGTGTGTGTGTGTGTGTGTGTGTGTGTGTGTGTGTGTGTACCTGGCTGGTCTGGTTGGGTTTGATGTTCGGGCCTCGGACCATCAGAGGAACCTTGATGTCGAACTCGTAGAGCTGCCGCTTGTCCAGAGGGAGAGAGAACTGACCTGAACACACACAATAATCAATTAATAATCAGTCAATCATAGTTTTTTTCCCAGGTAATTAGAAAAAGGTTTTTTTTGTGATTGTTTCAGACAAAAATCCTTGATTAGCCTATGCGGCACGTTTTCTTAAAAAATGCGATGGAACATGCGCAATATTTATGCGATGAAATTGCAATAATTTGAAAAACTGCGGTTTGATGAATAAGAAAAAAAAAGTGATTCCCCCAACTTGACTTCCTATGATAAGCAAGCAAACTACATCACAGAAAGTGTTTTATTTCAGGCCTTAATTAATAAACACATGGCTCAAACTTACAAAACATTGATGAGAAAAACAAGTTCCGTAGCTTTACAAAAAGAAAACACTACAACTTCTGTAAAAAATGAACAAATTAAACTATAAAATTAAATGTGTGCTTCCAGTTTTACAGACGTAGCTATACACAACAGACATCTTCTGTTAAAATAAGTGCAATCTCTTACTGTAATGTAGATTAACATACTACTATTATACTTTTATACTTTTTACTTTTTGAAACTAGTAGGATTTAATCAACTGGTAACAAAAAAGTGCAATCTTCCGACGATTCAGGAGTTGCATCAACTCCTGAATGAAATCCGCTGTGAAAATGAAAACTATGATTGCGTAAAGCCGGCCAGTCATCGCCAGTCATCACCGGCCAGTCATCCTCCATCCCTCCTCCCTCTCCTTTTGCACTTAGTATTGTTGGCAAATGGGACCGATTTGCAGCTCCATCATTTGCAGCTTTCCATTGACACTTGTCACTTCAAAACGTTCCCAAGGCAACAGCAGGAAAATGGCTGCTCTGGTGTGAAGTAAACGCAACATTTTTCAACTTTCTGCGAAGAGATATGTGACTTTTTTCGAAACGAGTGACAAAAATGCGCCCGTCTGAGTAAATTACATCAGTTGTTTTATTGCATCGGTTGCGTGTGTGTGTGTCTCACCGGTGTGTGTGTGTGTTTGTGTGTGTGTGTGTGTGTGTGTGTGTGTGTGTGTCTCACCGGTGTGGTAGCCGTTGTCGGAGGTGAAGAAGATGTAGGTGTTGTCCAGTTCTCCTCTGACCTCCAGCCGCTTCACGATCTTCTCCACCAGGTCGTCGACCGACAGCAGAGTCCTCCACCTGAGGAAGAGGAGGAGGAACGAGTTACAGTTAGTGAAGGAGAGGGGGAGGAAGAGGAGGAGCAACGAGGAAGAGGCGTTCAGGGACGTCTGGAGATAACAGTTAGTAAAGGAGAGGAAGAGGTGGGGGAGGAAGAGGAAGAGGTGGGGGAGGAGGAGGAAGAAGAAGAGGAGGAGGGAGGAAGAAGAAGGAAGAGGATGAAGAAGAAAGAAGAGGAGGAGGAGGAGGAGGAGGAGGAGGAGGGGGAAGGATGAAGAGGAAGAGGAGGATGAAGAAAAGGAAGGAGGAGGAGGAAGAGAAGGATGAAGAGGAAGAGGAGGATGAAGAAAAGGAAGGAGGAGGAGGAAGAGAAGGATGAAGAGGAAGAGGAGGAAGGAGGAGGAGTAAGAAGAAGGGGGAAGAGGAGGAGGAGAAGGAGGAAGAAGAGGAAGAGGAGATGAGGAGGGAGGAAGAGGAGAAGCAGAGGAAGAGGAGGAGGATGAAGAAGAAAGAAGAGGAGGAGGAGGAGGGGGAAGGATGAAGAGGAGGAGGAGGATGAAGAATGAAGAGGAGGTGGAGGAAGGAGGAGGGAGGAAGAAGAGGAGGAGGAGGAGGAGGAGGAAGAGGAGGAGGAGAAAGAGGAGGAAGAAGAAGAGGAGGAGGAAGTTGAAGGAAGAAGAGGAGAAGGAGGAAGAGGAGGAAAAGGAAGAGGAGGAAGAAGAGAAGGAGGAGGAGCAATGATGAGGAGAAGAGGAAGGAGGAAGAGAAGGAGGAAGAAGAGGAAGAGGAGGAAGGATGAAGAGGAGAGGGAATAAGGAGGAGGAATGAAGAAGAGGGAGAAGGAAGAAAAGGAAGAGGAGGAAGAAGGAAGAAGAGGAGGAGGAAGAGGAAGAAAGGGAGGAGGATGAAGAAGAGGAAGAAGGAAGAAGAGGATGAAGAAGAGGAGGAAGGAGGAAGAAGAGGATGAAGAAGAGGAGGAAGGAGGAAGAAGAGGATGAAGAAGAGGAAGAAAGGGAGGAGGAGGAAGGAGGAAGAGGAGGAGGAGGAAGAGGAAGAAGAGGAGGAGAAGGAAGAAAAGGATGAAGAAGAGGAAAAAGAAGAAGAGGAGGGACCGACCGTTTCCTGAAGGCGTCGTCCAGCAGCTGAACAGACGAGTTGGACATCGGCGTCTTGGCCTGACGGATCAGCCAGTGTTTGTCCTGACACACACACACACACACACACAGGTGGTTAATGTGTGTGTGTTACAGTGTGTATTATAGTGTGTGTGTGTGTGTGTGTGTGTGTGTGTGTGTGTGTGTGCGTGCGCTACCTTCCCGTGTGTGTTGAAGCTCGGGTCCCTCGGAGCCTTGGTGGTGTTGAACCGGTCCTGGTACTGAGGAGCCGCCGTCCAGGGGGAGTGAGGAGCCGGAGTAGAAACCAGCATGAAGAACGGAGAGAAGCTGGATTTATACTGGAGGAAGTCTAGAGACATGTTGGCCTGGAGGGGGGGAGGGGGGGGGGGGGGGGGGGGGAAGAGAAGGAGGGATGGGGGAGAGAAGGAGGGAGAGTGAAGGAGGAAAGGGGGGGTGGAAGAGGGGGAGAGAAGGAGGGAGAAGGAAGGAGGGAAGGGGGAGAGAAAGAGGGGAGAGAGAAGGAGGAAAGGGGGAGAGAAGGAGGGAGGGAGAAGGAGGGAAGGGGGAGAGAAAGAGGGAGAGAGAAGTAGGGAAGGGGGAGAGAAAGAGGGGAGAGAAAGAGAGAGAAGGAGGGAAGGCAGAGAGAAAGAGATAGAAAGAGAGAGAAGGAGGGAAGGGAGAGAGGGAGAGAAAAGGAGGGAGAGTGAAGGAGGGAAGGGGGAGAGAAAGAGGGGAGAGAAAGGGATAGAAAGAGAGAGAAGGAGGGAGAGAGAAGGAGGGAAGGGGGAGAGAAAGAGGGAGAGAGAAGTAGGGAAGGGGGAGAGAAAGAGGGGAGAGAGAAGTAGGGAAGGGGGAGAGAAAGAGGGGAGAGAAAGAGAGAGAAGGAGGGAAGGCAGAGAGAAAGAGATAGAAAGAGAGAGAAGGAGGGAAGGGAGAGAGGGAGAGAAAAGGAGGGAGAGTGAAGGAGGGAAGGGGGAGAGAAAGAGGGGAGAGAAAGGGATAGAAAGAGAGAGAAGGAGGGAGAGAGAAGGAGGGAAGGGGGAGAGAAAGAGGGAGAGAGAAGGAGGGAAGGAAGAGAGAAGGAGGGAGAGAGAAGAAGGGAAGGCGGAGAGAAGGGGGAGGGGGGAGAAAGAGGGGGAGTGAAGGAGGGAGAGAGAGTGGGAGGGAGAGAGAGAAGAAGGGAAGGGGAGAGAAGGAGTGAGAGAGGAGGAGGGAGAGAAAAGAAGGGAAGGGGGTGAGAGAGAAGAGGGGAAGGGGAGAGAGAAGGAGGGAAGGGGGAGAGAAAGAAAGAGAGAGAAGGAGGGAAGGGGGAGAGAAAGAGAGGAGAGAAAGAGAGAGAAGGAGGGAGAGAGGGAAGGGGGAGAGAAGGAGGGAGAGAGAAGGGGGGAAGGGGGAGAGAGAAGAAGGGAAGGGGGAAAGAAAGAGGGAGAGAGAAGGAGGGAATGGGGAGGGAAGGAGGGAAGGGGAGAGAAGGAGGGAGAGAGAAGGGGGGAAGGGGGAGAGAAGGAGGGAGAGAGAAGAAGGGAAGGGGGAGAGAAGGAGGGAGAGTGAAGGGAAGGGGGAAAGAAAGAGAGAGAAGGAGGGAGAAAGAGAGAGAGAGAGGAAGAGAGAAGGACAGAGTGAAGGAGGGAAAGAGGGAGAAAGAAGGGAGGCGGGAGAACAAGAGAGAAAGAGGGAGATAAAGAGAGAGAAGGGAGGGGAGTGGAGAGAGAGATGATGATGATATAAATATTTCAGATTTTCATAAATCACAGCAACATGTTGAACAACATCAACAGAACATGACTCATCAATAAATTTGTGTGTGTGTGTGTGTGTGTGTGTGTGTGTGTGTGTGTGTGTGTCTCACCAGTACGTCGGTCAGGTAGTCTCGGCTGTAGTCCGCTCCGTGTTTCTGAGCTTTCCCGTTCACCGACAGCGTGTAGTTGTAGTATTTAGAGTTCTTCTCCTGGGAAAACAACATATAAATAATATCCCAATAATCAATAATATCGACCGTTTACAATCAGTGAACAGAATGAATCATGACGTCGTCCTTGGTCGTTTCACACGGTCACATGGTCACGTGACCCTGGAGGGAGCGGAGCAACACGGTGCGTTCAGGAACATCTAGTAACTGATTGATTGGTTCAACTGCTCCAGTCACATGATCGACGTTCCCACAGGAAAACTCACAACTCCACATCTGGGAACGAGGCTGACAGTTTATATGAAGAAGAGAATCCATCTTCTCTATCCGTTCCTTTTCTTTCTTGTTCTTTTCTTTTCTTTTCTTTTTCCTTTCCATTCCTTTTCTTTTCTTTTCTTTTCTTTTTCCTTTCCCGTTCTTTGCTTTTTCCTTTCCTTTCCTTTCCTTTCCTTTCCTATTCTTTTCTTTTTCCTTTCCAGTTCTTTGCTTTTTCCTTTCCTTTCCTTTGCTTATTTCTTTCCTTTCTTTTCCTTTTCTTTTCTGTTATTTCTTTCCTTTCCTTTTCTGTTATGTGATTTTCTTTTCTTTCCTGTTTTTTCCTTCTTTTCTTTCCTTTCCTTTTCTTTCCCATTCTTTGCTTTTGTCCTTTCCTGCTCTTTCCTTTCCTTATTTTCTTTTCTGTTATTTCTTTCCTTTCCTTTTCTGTTATGTTCTTTTCTTTCCTTTCCTGTTTTTTCGTTTCCTTTTCTTTCCCATTCTTTGCTTTTTTCCTTGCTTTTTTTTCTTTCCTTTCCTTTCCTTTCCTTTCCTGTTCTTTTCTTTTCTTTTCTGTTATTTCTTTCCTTTCCTTTTCTGTTATTTTCTTTCCTTTCCTTTCATTCTCTTTCCTCTCCTTTTATTTCCTTCCCGTTTCTATTCTTTTCCTCTCCATCAGTGCCTCACCAGTCCGATCCAGTAGCTCCATCCTGGGGGGACATGCTCCACTCCTCCGGCCTCTGGGTGTCCGTACTGTAAACACGCGCACACACACACACACACACACACACACACACACACACACACACACACACACACACACACACACACACACACACACACACACACACACACACACACACACACACACACACACACACACACACACACACAGTTACACACACAAAAGGTGAATTAATGACATGATGAAATAAAAACAGGTGAGTTTAGGAACAAAAAGGGGGAAAAAGTAGAAAAAAACACCAAAACCTCAACTCATTTTTCAACACTTAGTTTCATGTCTTTATATGACATGAAACCAACATGGCGTCCGTCCGTCATTCCTCACCTGGTTGAGGTATTTCCCGGCGAAGAAGGTCTGGTACCCGGCGGCGGCCTTCAGCAGGGCCGGGAAGGTCTTGGCCTCCTCGCTCTTCTGCCAGTCGCGGCTGCTGCAGTTTCCCTCCAGCGTGTTGTTGATGACGTGGTGGTTGTGCGGATACTTCCCCGTCAGGATGCTGGCTCGGCTCGGGCAGCACAGAGCGCTGGACACAAACTGACCCAGGGAGAGATGATATCACTGTCTGGAGAAGGATTTGATTGATTTTATTGATTGATTTTATGTTATCGGTGCTGATACTCACGGCGTTAGTGAACGTGATCCCTGCATCTCCGATCAGTTTCTTTGTTTTGTTCAGAGGCGTCTGGAAGAAGAAAAAGATGATGAGACAGAGATGAGAATCAATAAGTTCATCACAAACTGACCAATGAGCTCCGTCGACGTCAGTAAAAACACGACTCAGAGAAGAAACATAATCAATATTTTATATTTCATACAAACACATCACAAGCTCATTGATCAGACTGAACTCTGCACTTAAAACAGAAGCTGCTGGGAATTATTTCACTGTTACTATGGTGCCAGTTATTATTGTATATTGTATTATTACTGAATTGTATGTTTCTATTTCTCTATTTCATTTATCTTGTTTTTATATGAGCATTTTTTTTTGTTATCACTGATTCACTGTGTTTAATTACTCCGTGTTTGGATCTTGTCACCAGTGAAAATGATGATGATTTTTTTCAACGAGACAAATATTATGAGCTCATATTCTAGATAATTCTTCATTTAGATCAATTAGGAAAATGAATAACTCCACAGAAACAAACACTTATTTTCCTCGTCCATCTGGTGTCATATGAACTCCTGAAATCTGACTTTACTTTAGATATAGAAAATTAAGGCCAAAGATCTTGAATTGAAGGACTTTGATAACAGGACTTAACATTTTTCTTTAATTTGAAGTTGATTTTTTCTTATGTAATATGGTAAAAACTACTTTTTTTCAGCCTTTATTGATAAAAAGAAGTTGAATAGGAATAGGAAGTCACACAGAAAGAAGGAGAAAACAGAAAACAGAATAATCCTTGAAAAATTGATTGATTATTATCAAGGTGTGGACTGATTAGTTTTTATTCTGATCAACAAAACAGTTTCTCTTCTAATTCATATTCAGGTCAAAGATCTGCGAGCTCTTTAGTTTGTTTGATGGTCTATGTTTTTGCTGTTTATGTCAATTTACTTTTACAGAATCAGTTCATGTTTGGTGATAAGGATGTCTGGTATCGATCACTGTAAGAATCGATCAGTCTTAAATCGATATTAGTCCCAGTGGAGCTGTAACAGAGGGGAAGGAGGGGGAGGTGAGGAGGCTGCTGACTGAGTGAGATGCCGAAACGATGAGTCTGAGCAGGAATGTGATCAGTCAGCTGAAATGTTCGATTATCACCAATAAATCAATGTTTGTTTTTCTATTTCCAATGCAAATACTACGTCACGACTCTGGGATCATAAAATAAAACAAATGTCGTCGGTAAATAAATGAGTAAAAGAAGCATTATAAACAGGTTGTAAACAAAACAAAGCACTGACCAGGCCGCCGATGGCCACGTCCAGGTCGTCGGTGAGGATCAGGACGATGTTCGGTCTCCGGTTGGGTCCGGTGGCTCCGCAGCTCAGCCCGGTCCACACGGCGATGACGCAGATCAGGAGGCAGCAGCTCGGTACCGTTAACGGCACCGGGACCGGACAACGGCGACGGAAGAACGAGCCCATGATGATGGCGATTATTATTAGTGATTAGTGATGATTATTGATTATTATTGCTGCTGCAGCGTGTGGTGTGGCCCCCGTCTCTCCGTCTTCTCTCCCCCGCGGATCTGCTGCTTCCCACCGGACTGAAGTGAAGTGTTGTGACGGAGCTCCGGAGGGAAAAAAAACCCACCAGACAGACACAACACGGAGGAACAAACTCGGCCCTGTTTCTGTTTCAGACACTTCCGGGTCACGTGTTGCTCGGCTACCGGAAGCTCGAATCAGCTGATTTGAATAATATAGTATATTTTTTCCCAAATTACGTATCACAGTTATATTTTTTGATTATGAATACGTAGAATGAGCCAGTATACAGGCTAAACTAATATAAACGTGAAGCTAGCGTATGAGTTGAGCGAATATTTAGGCAAAGTTAGCATGTAGCCTGAGCTAAAGTTAACTACTACGCCAGCGCTTGTTGCCATGGCGACGGTAAACATTCACGTCGCGGTCTGAGAAAGTAAAAGCACGGAGGCTGTTTTTAATGAAGAAACGTTGTAAATGCACCATATTTCACATGTAAAGGCACAAATTGTGGTATTTCTTTACTATTAAGTTTATTTTTTTGATAAACCTGGCAGAGCAGCAACCGTCTGTTGTTTAGACTGCGCGCTCTTACTTTGAAAAGCTCAAAGCCCGAGTCAGCTGATTTGAAAACATTATTATATTAATTTATTCACAAATAACGTATCACAGTTCTATTTTTTGATTATTAATACGTAGAATGAGCCAATATATCGGCTAAACTAATGTAAAAGTGAAGCTAGCGTTTGGGTTGAGCGAATATTTAGGCAAAGTACCCTGAGCTAACGTTATAGGCCAGCGCTTGTTGCCATGGCGACAGTAAACATTAACGTCATGGGCTGAGAAAGTAAAAGCACACATCAGGATTATGATGGAAAAACGTTGCAAATGCACAACATTTAACATGTAAACTAAAGGCACAAATTGTGGTATTTCTTTACTATTAAGTTTATTTTTTTGATAAACCTGGCAGAGCAGCAACCGTCTGTTGTTTAGACTGCGCGCTCTAAAAAAGCTCAAAGCCCGAGTCAGCTGATTTGAAAACATTATTATATTAATTTATTCACAAATAACATACCACAGTCATATTTTTTGATTATGAATACGTAGGACGAGCCAGTATATAGGCTAAACTAATATAAATGTGAAGCTAGCGTTTGGGTTAAGCGAATATTTAGGCAAAGTTAGCTAACGTTAGCTACCATGCCAGCGCTTGTTGCCGTGGCGGGCGCGTGCCTATGTTCCCTCAGCCCTATGTTCCCTCTGGACTCTCTCTACTGGACTCTGTCTATCTGGCCTGTCTAGCCTCTACCTGGTCTTTTTACTAAACTTAACCAACTCCTTTCTTCATTGCCTAAACCCAACCAAAGGGCTGTGGGAATAGGGCCTAATTTTCAGTGACAACAAAAGTTAGAAATGAGGGAACATAGGGCTGAGGGAACATAGGGCCTAATTTTCAGTGACAACAAAAGTTAGAAATGAGGGAACATAGGGCTGAGGGAACATAGGGCCTAATTTTCAGTGACGACAAAAGTTAGAAATGAGGGAACATAGGGCTGTGGGAACATAGGGATGACCCCGCCGTGGCGACAGTAAATTTATACATGCGGAGAAAAGCATGTAGCTCTTATAAATCGGGATTATGTTGAAGAACCGCACCACATTTCACACGTAAAGGCACAAAGTGTGTTATTTATCTATTATTAAGTTTATTTTTGACAAACCTGGCAGAGCAGCAACCGTCTGTTGTTCAGACTGCGCGCTCTTACTTTGAAAAGCGGAAATAGCTTCGCCACAGCAAGCGAAGTTTTCCGAAAGTGGCCGAAGTAGATTTTCGTTGAAAAACAGAAAATTCAGTCACAATAAATGTTACTTTGACAGTTGTAAATGTTACCAAGATATTAACAAATAATTTAACAATAAGTTATTCATAAATGAATTGAATGTGTTATCTATTACGTACTTTATTCCCCACTGGGATCACTTAGTAAAGGTTCAGATGGAGAAACATTCAGATGAAGTGAGTGAATTTATTGTCAAACAACACAAACACAAACAAGAGTGAAAAAAAAAAAACACAGGTACAGATGGATGTTGAACAGCTCAGTGTTTGTTATTGTTGCTGGAATGATGAATAGTTGTGATGGAAAATAAAATAAAAAACAGTCAGTGATGAGTCACCTGATGATTTTTGTAACAGTATTTTGCAGCTCTGGTGGAAGTGGTCTGGAAAAAAGTTAAGTACACAACTGAATGATGTTTGTGTTGTTCCAGATGTCAGAACAGCTGGATTATTGTTTATCATATCTCCTGTCATCTGTTTATTTCTGCTTTTCAAAATAAAAGTTTAACAAAAATATTTTTATTTTCGGATTATTTTTAAAATTTATAATTAAAGAGGAAATCGTCCATCATCACATCGTCCACTCTTGAGTGTGTGAGGAGACACGTCGGTGATGAAGCTCTGCGGTGAGTGACATAGACCAGAGCGGCTTTTTTATGCAAATGAGAATGACTGATGCATCCTGGGTAATTTAGGGGCAGCGCCCGGCATCCCTCCATTGAAAAGTTCAGCCTAACTGGCCTGACAAACTAACTAACAAAAAGTTGTCTATTAACAGGCTATTTACAGACAACACTTAGCCAAAACCTACCCGGTGACTCGACCAAATACGTGTAGATGTCTGGGTCAGACATTTCTGGCCACTGTGTGGAGTCATTGATCATTGTGGGAGGCTAAATGAGCATACCGCTAGATTAATTAATTGTAATTTTTCAAGATAGCGTGAACGGTGGGTTTCAAAGAGGGTGTCAAAATAATTATGGGACATATAGTGCTACAAAAGAAACAAAAAATAAAACATTCAAATTGATTGTTAGTTAGTCTACGCTCCATCAAAACACAAAAAGCCACTGAGTGCAATGTAAAAATGCCGGGTGCTGCCCATAGACTGTAAAAAGAATGGACGTAGCGTCCGTGACGTCACCCATTGGTTTTGGGGAGTCGTTTTTGTGACTCAAACATGGCGCCATGTTGGATTGGTCGGCCGAGAACCCGCCCACTGGCCTCGAAGCAGCTGTCCACGGAGCTGCTCGGACCTGTCACTCAACGTTTCCGCGCCCTAATTGGCCAGAGTTTTAACCTAATAACAGTAAAACGGTAGAGTTAAAAAAAAATTCACCCCCCTCAGAGTGTGTGCGGGGGTAGAAACTATCGATTGAGACGAAAAAATGTTCTGACACCAGGCTTTTAACATGTTTACTGAGGATGTTAAGTCGGCGATTTTAACATGGGGGTCTATGGAGAATGCTGCTTTCTGACACCAGCCCCTAGAGGAAGAAGAGGGGATTGCAGTTTTTTGAACGCAGTGAACGAAGTGAGCTTCACTTCTCAGACCCACAACTGCCCCCTTGGTGCTGCCCCTAAATTACCCAGGATGCATCAGTCATTCTCATTTGCACAAAAATGCCGCTCTGGTCTATCAGCAGTAACCATGACGATCTAGAACCGGAAACAGAAACAGAACGAGTCCCGCGAGCGCAGGAGAAGCCCCGGCGCCCAGCAGCAGCAGCAGCAGCCGCCGCCCCAGCAGCAGGAGCAGCGCGGCGCCCGGCGGGAGGAGCAGCGCGGCCTCATGTCAGGTGACGGCGTTCAGGCTCTGGCTCCCGTCGCCCGGCGTGAAGAACTGGACTTTGGGCGCCACCAGGCCCGAGTTGTTGCGCCGCAGGCTGCCGCTGCTGCCGCCGGCGCCGCCACCACCACCGCCGGCGCCTTTACGCATGGAGTTGTTGCGTCTCATGGAGTTACGCTTCCTCAGCGAGTTCTGGTGCGACAGTTCGCTCTTCTGCAGAGTCTGAATTAAGATGGACGGCTTCTCGTCCAGCTCCCGGGCGCTGCACAGCGGCGTCGTCACCTGGAACAAAACAACAACACGCCACGGTTAGATTACCAGAACAACAACAAGAAGCTGATCCAATAGTATATGGCTGCAGACCCGGAGACCTGCACAGTCAGACCCCTTAACGCCACCTAGTGGTTGACTGTACAATTGCAACTGCACAGTCTGGACCCGCACTATGGTTTTTTGACAGGGCAAAATCCAAATAAAATGCCAAGATCTAATTGTTTGTGAAGCTTGTAACACTTTAAAACTTTTTTTAATAGCCTATAATGAAATAAAATGCTTTTAAATGTTCTATTGCATGGGGCTACTATTGGTTTTGTATGCTAATGGATAGGTAGATACGAAATATGGACAATATGAATGGCAGTAGGAACGTGAGTATTGATGTCATAAAAGTTTTTGTCGAAAATGTACCAATGAAAATGTTCCAATGTTTCCACAAAAGTATGACATTTCATATTTTATGAACACGTTGGCTCACACGCATAGCCTATAATTTTATTTCTGTTTAATTTAAGCACACAGTATTAAAAGTATCTCGTTTCATTAACTCAAATTCCAAAAAGATCAATATTATATATATTACTGTATTTGACGTACATATAAGACTCGTAGTAAATGTATTATGTATGTATTATGTATTATGGTAAAATGGTGGTTGTCAGATACATTTTCGACAAAAACTTTTATGAACAATGTGATTCACGTTCGATACTCACGTTCCTACTGCCATTCTTATTGCCCATATTTCGTATACATTATCTTTTACTTTATTTTATCTACATTATCTATTACTTTACTTTAACATTATATTATACAAAACAGGTGGCGCTGTAGCAAAAAACCATAGGGTCTGACTGTGCAGGTCTCCGGGTCTGCAGACGCATCGGTTCCTGCTGTTTAACTTCTACCTTCACTGTGTTGCCGAACTTGGAGTAGTCCACCGAGTACACGCCCTCCTCCTCCGTCACTATGGGAACGAAGCGGTGGCCCCACTGGATCTCCTCGGAGACGTAGGAGGTGCGGGCCTGCGTGGTGATGCCGGTCGTCTCCACGACGCCCTCCAGGATGACGATGACCTCCAGGTCGCTGCACTGCAGCTCCATGGCCGACAGGTCGTAGAGCGGGCTGAGGGGGCGGAGCCACGTGGTTCAAACCAGCAAATTTACATTTAAGTGCAGGTTAAAGGGATAGTTCAACATTTTGGCAAATTGGCCCATTGCCATAATCCCTATAGTCATACTGTAGCAGTAGGTTTGTTACCTTTAATTGTCGGTGCAATCTGTTTTTAGAACGGCGGAGCAGAGCCGTGAGCTGCTCAGAGCTACGCTACGGAGGCTCATGGGATTTCTTGGTTTCCCTCATCAAACTCATCAAATACACAATCCAACAACTCCACAACGCTCTGGTGGACAAGTTGTGACCTGCACATTCACCACGCTATGAAATAATAACACAACGTTACCAGACAGAGTTGTTTTAGAGGGAAATTCATGCAAAACTGCTGATGCGCGTTGCCTTCAGGGACAGTTTTTCATCAACAGTCTCTGCATTTCCCTCTAAAACAACTCTGTGTGGTAACGATGTGTTATTATCTCATAGCGTGGTGAATGTGCAGGTCACAACTTGTCCACCAGAGCGTTTTGGAGTTGTTGGATTGTGTATTTGATGAGTTTGATGAGGGAAACCAAGAAATCCCATAATGAGCCTCCGTAGCGTAGCTCTGAGCAGCTCACGGCTCTGCTCCGCCGTTCTAAAAATAGCTTGCACCGACAATTAAAGGTAACGAAAATAAACAATAAAAACATCTTGAATATACTTGAATATTTAAAATATTAAAACAGAATAAATTAGATTACTTTAAATATCAACTGATTTAAATTGTGTTGGTTTTATTTAGTTCAATACTTTTTTTCCTTTGCTCATTCAGCCACAGGTGATACTTTTTATTTTCTCACGTTTATTAAATGTACTTTTCTTTTTTGCAACCTTGAACTACAAGTTTGATTTTTTTCTCTCTCTTTCTTTGTCGTATTCAGATCCAGATTATTTTTGTTTTCATGTTGGAGAATAAAAAAGAAAGATGGAAAAACATTTCCACTAAATCAGTTCTTGCTGCTGCTGTTTGTGTTTGTCCAGCAGGTGGAGCCACAGATTCACATTTACTTTTCACTTTCAGCTCTGATGAGTTCAAACAGGAATCATTTTCTTTTCTTTTGAGTTTTAAAAACATGAAGAGTCAAAACTTTTCTTTATTTCCCAGTGAAAACATCCAGATGTGTGCCTAATGTGTGTGTGTGTGTTTGCACCTGTTCTTGTCGATGATGTGACAGATGATGAGCGGCGCGAGCAGGAACAGGTTGTTGCTCGCCACGGCGCTCTCCGTCTGCACGTCGATCTGATGGATGGGAATGACCTCGCCCTCGGGTGTGGTCGTCTTCCTCACCACCTGCACCACAACACAGAGTTTCATTTCTTTACCAATTAGTTTGTTTTTTGATTTATTCATTTAGAGATCTGCACGCTCTTATTTTGAAAAGCAGAAATAGCTTCAGATGCTCCCTCAATGTTTTAACCCCTTCCTGGCCAGTTGTTTTAGCTGCAAAAACACATGATTTCTCATACTATGTTTTTATTTTTAAAATGTTTTTTTATTCCTGTCTATATTCTGAAGGTTTTTTTTACAGAGGGGATTGTTGATATCTCATTCATACAACATTCTATTCCAAAAAAACAAAACAAAAAAAGCGAAATTTGATTTTTTTTTTTTTTTTTTTTTAGGGCTGGTGACAGTATTTACAGAGTGATGAAAAGAGATGTCCAAAATCCTCCTCTGTGAAAAGTTCTGACTCTAATACGTCAACAAAATAAAACAAGAATTTAGAAATCTGAACAAAGAAAATTGTTCAGATTTCTGTTCTGGAAATGTATGCAAATTAGCGCATATTTCATTAGATATTGTCCCATTTACACATTTAAACATAAAATTTGACAAAACTTGTAATACAAGAAATATTTGTCTTAATGTGAGTGATAAACTTGGGAAGTTTAATGGTGATATCTGTTAGTTAAAATTTTTACCTTTAAAATACATTAAAAAACCCATATAGCTATAGGCGGAGGTGGATATTTTTGTCCAATCAAAGGGGCATGGATGTTGTAAAAATGCATTACGAGTCCAAAATATGGACTTTCATTCTGAAACTCGGGACATCCAGAGTTTACCCAAAGATAAACCTCCTTGCCAAAAATCAACCCCCAGTGACCTTTCATCTGACCGTGGGGGGTTGGGAAAGTGTGAGAGGTGGACAAAAATGTCTAGGGGTCATTAAAGTGGAATATGTAGGTTAATCTAATAATAATAATACCTTTATTTGAATAGGGACAGTGCATATTAATGTACAATAGTAAATATGCCAGATTATAACAGTGTAATCTAAAAGCTAAAAGCTACTGAATAGAAATTATCATGTGAAAAGAAGATAAACTTTTTGTGCTTATCCCCAAACAGGAAGTGAACAAAGAGCGAGGACGTAGTGAGAACACCTGTAACCTGACGGTGGCTCCAATGATCATGCTCTTCCTCAGATCTCCGATACGGATCATGAAGCACAGCCGGTTGTTTCTAACGGCGATGACGGCGTGGCGGCTGAAGATCAACGTCTCCGCTCGCCGGTTGGACTGAGCCGTCTTCATGAAGATACAACCTGAGGAGGAGAGGAAGAAGATGAAGCGGCCTGGGAAAACCTGTTGGAAGTCGCTGACGTTCGATTGTGGCAAATAGCCAAAATAGCTAGGTGGAAAAGTACTATTTCAACGATTTTGATATTTTGTGTGATTCTGGTACTTTGAACTCCCTACTACATCGTGGTGAATAAATATTTTAAGAAAACAAAACGGAAAGTACTTATTTTTACGTTTTTGTGACGAGTAAAGCGTTTCATTTTCAGCTGAGACACAGCAGCAGCGCTAGAGGAGAGGACGTCCGTTGTTGTTGTAGAGGTAACATTCAAGGACCCTCGGAAAGCAGAAAATCCCGCGATTCAGATGCTTTTTTACAGCTGATCTTGATCATAAACGGTTCAGAAGTCATAATATGTTGTTGATGTTTTGTAAAACATGTGCAAGTGCCGATGATGAGCTCGGTTTAGCGCCGATGCTACGTTCGGATTAGCATCGATGCTACGCTAGGTTAGCGTCTGTTCCCATACCACGTGATTACACGCACCCTATACGGTCCCTTCTTGTCATAGGACCCTCGGAAAGCAGAAAATCACACGATTCAGATACAGTTTACAGTTCATCTCTATCATAAACGGTTCTGAAGCTGTTTAATGTTTTGTAAAACACTCGTCTTTAGAGGGTTAAGTTAAAGCCATTTTTGTCACTTTTCAGTTTTTTGGTCATAATAGATTAAAATGTCCATAACTTTTGATCTGAAAAGGCTATCTCAGTTAATCAAACAGTTTTGAATGGCTGAAAACTTCTAGTTTATGGAAATATCAAAAAATGAAAATGTCAAAATCCCATCATGTGAAGGGTTTTCCCAGGCCACCACACATCAGTGTTTCTGTGTGTGTGTGTGTGTGTGTGTGTGTGTGTGTGTGTGTGTGTGTGTCGTACCCAACATGACGGCGTTGATGATCAGACCCACAATGTTCTGCAGGATGAGGACGGTGATGGCGGTCGGACACTGCTCCGTTATCATCCGGCCGCCGAAGCCGATGGTCACCTGCACCTCGATGGAGAAGAGGAACGCCGAGGTGAACGACCTGCAAGACCAACCAGACAGACAGCAGGTTAAAGGGATAGTTCACCCAAAATTCAAATTTCACTCATTATCTACTGTCGACTAAGGGCTGGGAGAAGTTTCAGAGTCCTCCGTGGCTTCTCTGAGTTACAGGGGGTCTCGGCGTAGCAGTGCATGTCCATATAACGGTTGCAAATGGATACCAACTGTCTTCGTAACAAAAAGACACACCAAAAAACATCCAAATACCTCCATGCTGCTCGAATGTAATGTCCGTCTTGTATTGAAGCCCCGAAATGCGAAATTGTTCCGAAAAAAATTTAATAAGCCTATATTTCAAGCTTGTTTTGTAGCGGAAGCTTCTCGAAGCTCCTCTTCCTGGTCCGTCCAAATTCGCATTTCGGATTTCGGGGCTTCAATACAAGACGGACATTACATACGAGCAGCATGGAGGTATTTGGATGTTTTTTGGTGTGTCTTTTTGTTACGAAGACAGTTGGTATCCATTTGCAACCGTTATATGGACATGCACTGCTACGCCGAGACCCCCTGTAACTCAGAGAAGCCACGGAGGACTCTGAAACTTCTCCCAGCCCTTAGTCCACATGAGGGTGAGTAGATAATGAGTGCAATTTCAATTTTGGGTGAACTATCCCTTTAACGTTTCACACACACACTCAGACACACAGAAAATAAAAAAATCTGGTCCTGCAGCTTTAAATTCTCCTCATGTTCAGTTTGAATCTGTTTTTTCAGCCTCAGTCTGTTTGTTTTTGCTCCGACAGCTGTTTCAGTCGAACAGAAAACTAAAATCCACTGAAGCTTCTCTGTCGTCACTGGATACAAACATCTGGTTCTGGTAACACTTTATAATAAATAATATAATAATAGACACACTATTAAACATTAAATTCTGAACACATGAATAGTCATTAGTATGCGGTTTATAAACACAGTTAAACATGTTTTACTCATCATTGATAAGCACTAACTGTATTTATAAACTACATACTAATGAGTATTCATGCATTAAAAATGAAGAATTCAGTATTTATTAATGCTTAACTAATGTTTAATAGTGTGTATTTATTATAAAGTGTTGCCCAGAGAGGATCAATCTGAGAGGAGAAATAAAATCTGGATTTAAACTTTCTGACTTTTTTTCCCCCATAAATATTTTTCTCATCTTCGACATTTTTAAGACTTTTTGGTCACCGTTTAATTTATAGGCCGTTAATTATGTGATAATGTCAAGAAATAGCCAAGAAATAACAGTCAGTTTCATAGTATTGTCATGTTTTTCATAAAGGCAAAAGACTACAGATGCTTTTCATGCTTTGAATTCTTTGGGAAAGGTCAGAATTTTTCTCCACCGAGTCTTCTTGTAATCAATCGTTATTTCTTGGCTTTATTTCTAGACATTACTATGTAACTGACTGTTATTTATTGACATCCTGTAAAAATTAAAGGGTTACCAACCACGTTTTTAATTCGAAATATCAGGATGTATCTAAGAAAGATTAAAAAAAAAGAAAAAAGAAAGAAACAGGAGCTCCACTGTTTCCTGTCTTATCTCCTTTTACGACAGGAAACACTGGACCTCCCTTTATGAAAATAAAGGACAAACACCATCCCATAATGCCTTGTTTGATGTGTGTGTGTGTGTGTGGGGGGTGGAGCCACGTGAAACATACAAAAAAAACAAAAACACACACAACAGAGCAGCTGTTTGATGCTGGATACAGAACTGATGGAAAAATCCATCAATAAAGATCGTCAGTCGTCACGGAGATCTGTTTGTTTTGTTTTGTTTCTGTGGTTTGGAAAAAAGGAACTTCGTTCATCGTCCCAGTTTTATAAATAAAGTTTGTTCAAAAAGAAAAAAGAAAAGAAAACATGTCCTTGAAATTTCTCCTTCAGGTAAAACAGAGAATCTTTATCTTTGCTTCAGGTCTTTTCTTGACCTCATCGTGACCTTTGACATCGAAAACAAAGGAGATTGTTTTGACTTTTCTGCTGCCGACAGAAAAACTACGGATTGAAACTTTAAATGTTTTACATTTTTTACAAGTTTCAAAGTAAAAACTTCATCTGACAAGCTGGAAAAAGTCAAGACAGCGATGTGAAATGTGACTTTATCTGAGTTCATGTGAGAGTCACCGGCAGCAGAGAGAGAAGCAATCTGTTCCCTCCCTCCATCTTTCTTTCCTTCCTTTTTCCCTTCGTCCTTACTTCTTCCTTTTTGACCCAATCTGTTCCCTCCCTCCATCCTTTCTTCTTTCCTCCCTTCCTTCTTTCCACAATTCTTCTCCCCTTCCTTCCTTCCTTCTTTCCCATCGTCCATCCTTTTGCTTTCTTCCTTGACCTATACTGTAATCTGTTCCCTCCCTCCATCTTTCTTTCCTTCCTTCCCTTTGTCCTTACTTCTTCCTTCCTTTTTGACCCAATCTGTTCCCTCCCTCCATCCATCTTTCCTTCATATTCCCTTCCTTCTTCCCTCCTTCCTTCCTTGACGTCGGTGACGCAGTGGGTCCCGGGGGGCAGAGAGGGAGGTCCCAAACACTCCCTCCTGTAAACTTCACTTTATTTCCTCTGAAACTATTAACACAAAAGTTTCATAACTTTCTGACGTAATAAAAGTTTTTTTCCTCCTCCATCTTTAAACTCCACTGAGGAAGAGGAGGAAGATGGAGAGACGTTCAATGACATTAAACACATTAAAGTGACTTCATCAACCTGAGCTGCTCTTTTCCTTCCTTCCTTTTTCCCTTCCCTTTTCCTTCCTTCCTTCCTTCCTTCCTTCCTTCCTTCCTTCCTTCCTTCCTTCCTTCCTTCCCTTTGTCCTTACTTCTTCCTTCCTTTTTGACCCAATCTGTTCCCTCCCTCCATCCTTCCTTTCTCCCTTCCTTCTTTCCACAATTCTTCTCCCCTTCCTTCCTTCCTTCCCCCTCCCCCTGCTTTCTTCCTTGACCTAATCTGTTCCCTCCCTCCACCTTTCTTTCCTTCCTTCCCTTTTCCCTTCCCTTCCCTTTTCCTTCCTCCCTTCCTTCCTTCCTTCCTTCCTTCCTTCCTTCCTTCCTTCCTTCCTTCCTTCCTTCCTTCCTTCCTTCCTTCCTTCCTTCCCTTTATGCTTACTTCTTCCTTCCTTTTTGACCCAATCTGTTCCCTCCCTCCCTCTATCTTTCCTTCATATTCCCTTCCTTCTTCCCTCCCTTTTGTCCTTCCTTCCTTGACGTCTCTTATTTGACGTTGGTGACGCAGTGGGAGGAAGGAGGTGGGAGTGGGGGGAGTGTGGGGCAGAGAGGGAGGTCCCAAACACTCCCTCCTGTAAACTTCACTTTATTTCCTCTGAAACTATAAACGCTAAAGTTTCATAACTTTCTGACGTAATAAAAGTTTTTTTTTCCCTCTCTCCTTCTTCCTCCTCCATCTTCAAACTCCACTGAGGAAGAGGAAGATGGAGAAGAGACGTTCAATGACATTAAACACATTAAAGTGACTTCATCAACCTGAGCTGCTCTTTTCCTTCCTTCCTTCCTTCCTTCCTTCCTTCCCTTTGTCCTTACTTCTTCCTTCCTTTTTGACCCAATCTGTTCCCTCCCTCCATCCTTCCTTCTTTCCACAATTCTTCTCCCCTTCCTTCCTTCCTTCCCCCTCCCCCTGCTTTCTTCCTTGACCTAATCTGTTCCCTCCCTCCATCTTTCTTTCCTTCCTTCCCTTTTCCTTCCTTCCTTCCTTCTTTCCCTTTATGCTTACTTCTTCCTTCCTTTTTGACCCAATCTGTTCCCTCCCTCCATCTATCTTTCCTTCATAGTCCCTCCCTTTGTCCTTCCTTCCAGAGAGGGAGGTCCCAAACACTCCCTCCTGTAAACTTCACTTTATTTCCTCTGAAACTATAAACGCAAAAGTTTCATAACTTTCTGACGTAATAAAAGTTTTTTTTCCCTCCATCTTTAAACTCCACTGAGGAAGAGGAGGAAGAGAGACGTTCAATGACGTTAAACACATTAAAATGACTTCATCAACCTGAGCTGCTCTTTTACTTCCTTCCTTCCTTCCTTCCTTCCTTCCTTCCTTCCTTCCTTCCTTCCTTCCCTTTGTCCTTACTTCTTCCTTCCTTTTTGACCCAATCTGTTCCCTCCCTCCATCCTTCCTTCTTTCCTTCCTTTCTCCCTTCCTTCTTTCCACAATTCTTCTCCCCTTCCTTCCTTCCTTCCTTCCCCCTCCCCCTGCTTTCTTCCTTGACCTAATCTGTTCCCTCCCTCCATCTTTCTTTCCTTCCTTCCCTTTTCCTTCCTCCCTTCTTTCCTTCCTTCCTTCCTTCCTTCCCTTTGTCCTTCCTTCTTCCTTCCTTTTTGACCCAATCTGTTCCCTCCCTCCATCTATCTTTCCTTCATAGTCCCTCCCTTTGTCCTTCCTCCCAGAGAGGGAGGTCCCAAACACTCCCTCCTGTAAACTTCACTTTATTTCCTCTGAAACTATAAACGCAAAAATTTCATAACTTTCTGACGTAATAAAATATTTTTTTCTCTCCTCCATCTTTAAACTCCACTGAGGAAGAGGAGGATGGAGAAGAGACGTTCAATGACATTAAACACATTAAAGTGACTGCTCTTTTTTGTCATTTTAACTGTAAAAAACAAACAAAAAGAAAGAAAGACAGAAAGAAGAATAATAAGTTGTGTCTCTTACTTGACCTCGTTGACGCAGTGGGTCCCGTTGATCTGCGCCGGGTCCAGGTCCCCGTGCGCGAAGGCCACGAGCCACCAGCTCATGGCGAAGAGCAGCCAGCTGCTGACGAAGGTGGTGGTGAAGATGACGAGCGTGAAGCGCCACTTCAGGTCCACGAGCGTGGTGAACACGTCCTGCAGGAATCGACCCTGCTCGCGGATGTTCTTGTGCGCCAGGTTGCACGCGCCGTTCTTGGCGATGAAGCGCGCCTTGTTCACGCGGTCGCGGAACACCGGTTTGCGGGGCACGCGGGAGGCGAGCCCCGGTAGACCGAACTCCTCCGGGATGATGCTCTTCCGCGCCAACATGTCGCTGTCGGTGGTGAAGAAGAGGAGGAAGAAGAAGAAGGAGAAAAGGAAAGAAAGTCCGTGTTCAGTGCGTCTTTACGCGCGGACACGACATGTCCAAACGGTCCGCACGCGCCGTGGATGGAGAGTCTCGGTGTGAGCAGCAGCAGCAGCAGTGGGTGAGTGGGGGAGGGGGGAGGGGGGAGGAGGGGGACTGGGACTGGGACGGTCTGTCTCCTCTCTCCTGTTGACGTAGTCCAGCGTCCAGACCCCAGACCCGCTCAGACCAGACCAGGCTGCTGCTGCTGCTGCCTTCAGGGACCGTGGGAGTCTTTAAAACACACCAAATAACGCTTTTTTACGCATTAAATTATGAATTTCAGACATATTTTTTTCAAGTTTTTATGTAAATTGAAGCAGCAGGAGTTCAGTAAATAACATTAAATGGAAGAAAGATGCGAAATAGTGAATAATAATGGAGTCAAGGTCAATTGATTAAAGTCATGGAAAAAAGAGGAAAATACGAAACGACGAGTCTTTAAAACACATGAAATAGGATAAATGGTAAATGGTCTGTATTTATATAGCGCTTTACTATACCTGAAACGATACCCAAAGCGCTTTACAGTACATCACATTCACCCATTCACACACACATCCACACACTGATAAGATAAGATTGCACTTGTGGTTTATTTTGCATTTTGTCCTCTTAATTATTCAGCTGCAAACTAGAACATTTCAGCATAAACACATGAAAAAAGTGTCAGAAAACGCCACATTTTTCCAGTTTTTTTGTAAATTGAAGCAGCAGGAGTTCAGTATATAACATTAAATGGAAGAAAGATGAGAAATAATGGAGTCAAGGTCAATAATAAAAGTTTAAATTCATTAAAGTCATGGAAAAAAGAGGAAAACACGAAACGAGGAGTCTTTAAAACACACCAAATCACGTCTCCGGGGTTGTCAATAGTCATTTTAACGAGTTAAATGATGAACTTCAAACATTTTTTCCCCCAGTTTTTAAATTGAAGCAGCAGGAAGTCAGTAAATAACATTAAATAGATGAAAGATGAGAAATAATGGAGTCGAGGTCAATAATCAAAGTTTAAATTCATTAAAGTCATGGAAAAAATTTAGTTGAACAGTCAAATGAGAAGAAAGAGACGTGTCTGCATAGATCTGAAAACATGTTCACTCTTTACCCACAATTCCTCCAATGTGCTGTTGTGCTTTTTTTTCATCTTATTTAAGCAAACAGCAACATGAACAGCAGATATAACACTAACTACACCCAAATTATAAAGTTAATATGACTCAAATGTGTGTTTTTCTGTCTTTATCTGCAGAAAGAGACAGATCATTTAGACACTGTGGACTAGTTATTGCACTTTACTAATAAATAATAATTTTATATTGTTAGAAAGAACATTAAACTGTTTATCTGTGATCAATAGCTTATCAACCTGAATTGTTTCACACATTTACTTCATTTTCAGCAATTTTCTGCAACAAGTTTCCTCTTTTATCTATTTTTTCCATGACTTTAAATTAATTTAAACTTTGATTATTGATCATGACTCCATTATTTCTCATCTTTCTTCCATTTAATGTTATTTACTGAACTCCTGCTGCTTCAATTTACATAAAAACTGGGAAAATGTGGCGTTTTCTGACACTTTTTTCATGTGTTTATGGTTTATGCTGAAATTTTCTAGTTTGCAGCTGAATAATTAAGAGGACAAAATGCAAAATAAACCACAGTATTAGCAACTTAAAATAACTAGCTTTACTTGTGCACATAGGATTTAATATTTAATCATAAATTACACATTTCTCTATCTAAACTTAATATTTCCTGGGTTTTCTTTTAAACTTCGAGCAGTTTGAGGCTTCATCACCAAGTGGCGCCATTTAGCAACATATAGTCAGAGGTCGAGACAGAAGCAGCTTCTCTTCACTCAGAAACATTTTTATTTTCATTATTTCAAGTGTAAAAAAAAAAAGAAAAAGAGAAAAAAAAGAGGCACACATCATAATAATAATAATAATGATACTTTGATATATGTTTTTAAAAACCCTCGGATATACAGGCGACTACATACAGAATGTACAGTTACATACATGAAGATTTATTTAAAAACAAAAGGTTTTTAAAAGTTTTAACAGTCGAATGAGAAGAAAGAGACGTGTCTGCATAGATCTGAAAACATGTTCACTCTGTGCTGCAGGAAAGTTAAGGTGGAAAATGTACCCACAATTCCTCCAATGTGCTGTTTGAAACGTTGCATTTGTTGTTTCCCTAAAAGTAAAACTTAAAAAATGAATGAAAGCTCTTTGTAGTTTTAAATAAATGCAACTGAAATATTAACATTTGAAACAAGAAAACAAAGAAACAATTTGTCTTTCCACTTTTTCCTTTTTTTTTGCTCCGACACTTTCTTAAAGACAAATATGGTTTGGTTTGGTGTGAAATGATTTTACAAGGCAGCGGTCTGCAGCATCTGGTGGACACACACACACACACACACACGCACACACTCCTAAACAGAATAGATTTACAAATCGTACTTGCAGCCAAGGATATAAAAAAAAGAAAAAGGCGGCTGAATGAAGATCAAAGACGAGGAGGAAGGAGGACGAACAGTCGTTCATTAACGGAGAAGATGAAGATGAGGAACCGAAGCAATAAAAAAGAAGAGTTAAATGACAAAGTGAAAGAAAGAAAACAAACTCTACAGTTTTCACGCTTGTAATCAATAACTAACTGTGACTAATTAGTCTACTTGCCAGCCCATAGGGCCCCATTGTGAACCCGGAAATGTTGAGTACCTCAAAGTTTTATGTAAATAGATAGTATGGGTCCCCAGTATTCAGAAACTGCCGGATGCTAACTTATATATATTGGGCAATTAGCATAACAGACATAATTAGCATACATTAGCATAATTGCCTATATGGGCAATATTTCAACAAAATTGACTTGGCTGATCTGGGCAATATTGGAGTGGTTTTAGGGGTTGTCTAAACCGGAAGTGACCAGATTTTAACCGCCAGTGGGCCGATTTTGATGGATTTCAAAATCTGGTCACTTCACGGTTTAGACAGCCATTTTGAATTTTGAAAATGTCAGAAATGGATTCAGCATCATCAATAACCCCTAAAACCACTCCAATATTGCCCAGATCAGCCAAGCAGGTGTTGAAATATTGCCCATAGCAATTATGCTAATGTATGCTAATTATATCAATTATGCTAATTGTTCACTATATACAAGTTAGCATCCGGCAGTTTCTGAATGCTGGGGACCCATACTATATATTACTTCAAATACATGAGTTATATGTCCAACCAGCATCCTCTAAAACTTAAGATTTGGCTTAAAATCCATCAAAATCGGCCCACTGGCAGTTAAAATCTGGTCACTTCCAGTTTAGACAGCCATTTTGAATTTTGAAAATGTCAGAAATGGATTCAGCATCATCAATAACCCCTAAAACCACTCCAATATTGCCCAGATCAGCCAAGTCAATTTTGTTGAAATATTGCCCATATAGGCAATTATGCTAATTTATGCTAATTATGTCTGTTATGCTAATTGTCCAATATATATATATGTTAGCACCCGGCAGTTTCTGAATACTGGGGACCCATACTATCTATTTCTAACATAAAACTTTGAGGTACTCAACATTTCCGGGTACTCGTTGTTGGCAAGTAGACTAAAATGAAAAATGAAAAAAAAAAAAAAAACAGCAGCTGCAAAACTCAAGTGGCAACGAACGTGTTGAGATGAAACATCTGAGAGCAACAACATAATAAAAAACAACCAAAAGAAGCTGAAACTGTGGCAAAAGAATCTTTTTGGCATCGAGTCTGTACAGTACAAAGTGATTTTAACAATCTCGTTTAAAAAGCAGAGTATACAATATATAATCAATACACAATAATACAAAAGGGACAATAGCACCAGCTCCCAGAGAGACGCACGAGTGACGAGTACAAAACTACGACTGTGTAAACTGAGTGTAAACTAATATATCTGTAATAAACACATCAACTGGAATAATAATAATAAACACTAAATAGTTTGATTGATATTCTCCCATAAAACAAAGGCAACTATTGTTTTCATAACGTTTTTTTAAAGGGATAGTTAAACATTTTGGCAAATTGGCTTGCACCAAAAAGTAAAGGTAACAAACCCACTGCTCTGACTATAGGGATTATGGCAATGGGCCAATTTGCCAAAATGTTGAACTATACCTTTAATAAGGAAATGAAAGATATGTTATAAAACGTATATATGTTTTCAAATATTAACTGTCCACTAGAGATTAGAATTAAAATAAATCAAATGTCTTGTAAACAACTCTCCCATGAAGCGTTAAAGAATTATCCATTTAAGTCTGTTTTAAAGTTACTTTTTTTTTGGTACATTTTGGCCTCCTGCAGCTTCCGTAGATTTCACTGCTCGGACACATTTTATACTTTAAATCGTAGACAAAAGTGTCGACTTTCATATAAAGTCGCTGGTTAAACAACTGGAGTTTGATTTTAAATGTTCTGCATCGAAGAAACAAGAGCTCGACAACTGTCCGATCGTCATTTTAGTGCCAAGACTTTAGAGGCGAAACATTAACGGTCTTTTTTTTATAACTTTATCTACATCTTCATCTTCATCCTCTGATGCTCGTGGCGAAGAGACGGCAGTGATACAACCTGTAGTTTTCACGTGCGGCTAAATGTTTGAGAAACATTAATAAAGCATTAGCTCCAGGTTGTGTTTGTCTGTTTTTTACCGCTCAGCTCTGTCGCTGCTAAACGCACCGTGCAGCTGGCGACGGAGGAGCACGTGGGCCGGAAAAACCAAAACAAATAGCCTACTAATAGAAGCTTTTAAAAAAAACAAAACGTGGTGGTCAGCTGTTACGTTAAATTATTCAACGTTCACGGGAGCTCGTGTTTCTGGCGTCTATTGTCCCCAAGGATAATAATAAGTTCAGCAAAGCATGACCGCAGACAGACAGTGGGTTCAGGCCGAGCCGTGACACCCTTCAGTGTTTGTACCAAGTGTCCACGTAGAAGTACAACTGACAGAACGAGGCGTCATGGAAACACGGGCAGAGGTGGTGGTGAGGTACCAGAAACAAAATACAACTTTTAAGGATCGGAAAAAACTTTTTGGTGGTTCACATTTTTAATTTTTTTGGGGATGTTGAGTTCATCCAATGCAGTGGTTCTCAACGTGGGGTCCTTGAGAGGGATCAAGAGGGTCCCCAACTTTTTCTTGAAATTTTACCACTTTTTTCTAGAATTGTTAAACTTTTTTATTTTTTGATCATTCTTTTTTCTTGAAATTTTAGCACTTTTTTCTAGAATTATTAAACTTTTTTATGTTTTGATAATTTTTTTTTCTTGAAATTTTAGCACTTTTTTCTAGAATTGTTAAACTTTTTTTTGAGAATTCTTCATTTATTATTTTTTTTCTTAAAATTTTACCACTTTTTTCTAGACTTGTTAAACTTTTTTTTTGAGAATTTTATTATTTATTTATTTTTTTGAGAAATTATTCCACTTTTTTTCTAGAAAATTTTGAAATTTCTTTTTCTTTTTCTTTTTTTTTAAAGAATTTTACCACTTCTTCCTAGAAATGTTTCAACATTTTTGGAGAAATAGTACCACTTTTTTCTAGAATTGTTAAACTTTTTTATTTTTTGATAATTCTTTTTTCTTGAAATTTTACCACTTTTTTCTAGAATTATTAAACTTTTTTATGTTTTGATAATTATTTTTTCTTGAAATTGTACCACTTTTTTCTAGAATTGTTAAACTTTTTTTTTGAGAATTCTTCATTTATTTATTTTTTTCTTGAAATTTTACCACTTTTTTCTAGAATTGTTAAACCTTTTTTGAGAATTTAATTTTTTAAATTTTTTTTTTAGAGAAATTATTCCACTTTTTTTCTAGAAAATATTAAAATTTCTTTTTTATTTTTATTTTATTTTTTTTAGAATTTTACCACTTCTTCCTAGAAATGTTTGAACGTTTTTGGAGAAATTGTACCACTTTTTTCCAGAAATGTCTCCATGACATTTCCAAAAATTCACGCCTAATGTGAATGTACAAATTCAAACAAATATTTGTGTATTTCTGGTGTTTGCTTCAAAATTTTGTCCAACGGGGGTCCGTGGTCTAATTTGTGTCAATTAAGGGGTCCTTGATGTAAAAAAGTTTGAGAACCACTGATCCAATGGACTCAAAGAACTAAACTTTGGGCCAAAAACAATAAGAGCCATCATTTTTTAGTAAGAAATTTACTTAAAAAAAAAGAAAAAAGTTTCATGTTGTTTCTGTTGTACTTTCACTGGTTTTCCGCCAAATATTTGACACCACTTTATCCCTTAACATTGGCTGGCGTCGACGTCCAACTGGGACATGATGTACAGGTCAGTATTGTGATGGAAATCCAAAGCAGGATCGAGGACGTTGTGAGGTTTGACGTCTCCTCGTTGGCTGAAGAATTCATCCCCAAAAACAGGCGGGAAATGTAAAAAAAAATGGCGGCAAATCCACCGGAAGTGAGACTCTTTTGTTCAGAAGAAGAATAAGAAGAAGAAGGAGGAAGGTTTGAGTCGATGCTGGAAAAAGAATCAACCGCAGAGTGGATTTGGCTTCAAGTTGCAAAAACTCAAAACTCCTGACATCACCTGAACGCAGCATCAGATTTAGTATA
This sequence comes from Trachurus japonicus, assembly GCF_045865225.1. Classification (NCBI taxonomy): domain Eukaryota; kingdom Metazoa; phylum Chordata; class Actinopteri; order Carangiformes; family Carangidae; genus Trachurus; species Trachurus japonicus. Next base: position 4,364,817 of record NC_140929.1, read on the forward strand.
TAGAGAGCTACCACAGCGGCTCCATCAGTTTTACTTCTACGTCAGAACTCAACATCGAAACGTAGCACATCCTGCACCAGGGTCTAAAAAAATCCTCTGATATAAAATCGTTTACAGCGATTGATCATCGATCAGTTGATCAGTGCATTGATCCATGCAACATTCAACCGTTTCAAAAAGGATTTAAAAACAACAAAAACAAAAAAAAACATCTCCCTCCTCTGTCGTTATTGCATAATACAAGTGATAAAGAGTATAAACTGATATGAGTGCTGAATAATCTAAAAGAAGAAGGTAACAAATAGTTTTTTTTGTTGTTTTTTTTAGACAAGATAATTAAAGACTTTTTAAAATTCTATTAATATAAAAACATCCCAACAGGACCTGGAAGTTTATCTCAGTTTAGAAATATTCACTCAAGAGTCTGTAGATTTAAATTCTGCTGTTTACAACCCTGAAGTGAAACCCAATTTTTAACTGTTCACAAAGTCTCCTGAAGATGTAAACATTTAAATCAGTTCAGTAATAAATAGATTCATGTTTAAAGAACCAGGAGGTTAATGTTAAATGTTAAATGTTTGTCTGTAATCTTTAATGAGACGTGTTGACAATAAGAAAAACAGAAATCTGATTGGCTCCAATTCAAACTGATCATTAAAGCAGATATCAGTGGCACGACCGTTTCGGCTAATGCTGTGTTCAAGGCAGGCTTTTGAAACCGTAAGTTACAGCTTCAAGTCACAACTACGACTTGGTAGCGTTCCAGGTAACCCGTAGCTCATGTTTTTACCGTCCTGTTGTCTGTGAAAGTTCCCTATAACGGCCACTCGTAACTTCCGACCCGTGAACTCGTACCAGATCGAACTGGTATGACTTCACAGGAAGGAAAAACACAAAGTACGAGTTTCCTTGAACGCACCATGAGTTAGCAGCCCCCGCCCTTGTCAGGCATCAATTGGTCCTCGTGCTACGTCACCACATTCACGCGCATCCCTTGGCTGCACACACAGCCCTTCATGCCGTTCTCTCCCCTCATTGGATAACACTTGTATCCCACAAGGAAAATTTTCTCCTCGGGTTACAGCAGAGCAGAGTGATGGAGAGACTCGTGTTTAGGCTGAAATACTTCATGTAAGTGATTGCTGACGGAAAATAGGACTATTTAGGACTTATATTAACAAAAACATTCCACTGATATCTGCTTTAACCAGGAAGACACTCAAATTGAAAATTTCTCACTAAACTTTATTCATATCTGTTTTTTTTTTGTTTTTTTTAAATTAGGTTTCAGGACGTTAGTTAATGTCACTGTGATGTCGAGCAGATGTTTGGTTTGTGTTTTAATTTGTCAAGAAAGACGAGTTGTTGTGTTTGTAGGAAACGTTTGGAAGACTTCAGATTTTTGTTACCTAGCAACTCAACAAACAAGATGTCAGCCGCCATTCACATAAACAACATCAAATCAACATTTAACGATGATGGAGTCATTTCAATCAGCATCATCAATTTTTATCTTTGATATATTTCTATTATTTCTGATTATTTTGACCTTTTACACCTTTAAAACTGTTGCTGATCCGTTTATTGATCTGTGCTTTTGTGATTTTTCTTAATGGAAACTGGTAAAAACCAATTAACGGACCTGATGATCAGTTGATCGGTTGTATTGATAAATAAGACACTGTCTGAAAAATTCAAACTGAGACTGACGGAGTTCGTAGATCCACTGAAAACACAAGAGTGTGTTTGTGTGTTATCGTCTTCAACGCAGCGTCTCAGCTCCGCCTCCCTTTAAACGATAGAAAGGAGTTGATCGATTGATTGATTGATAGATTGATCGATCGATCTGAGGGTTCACATGTCGGCTCGGACGAAGGAGGCGAACATCCCGTCCTCCTGCTCCAACAGAGTCTCGGGTTTGTCGTACTCCAAGATGTTTCCTCGCTTCATCACGATGACCAGGTCGGCCGTGAGGATGGTGTGGACTCGGTGCTGGAGACACACAAACACACACAATATGAACACACACAAACACAATATAAACACAAACACAATATAAACACAAACACAATATAAACACAAATACAACATGAACACAACACATAGACGGTCAAGTTGTGGACAAAAAGTTAACAACAACAACATAAATCCACCACAAACACAGAGAGAAACCAGATTTGTCCAACATGCTCTGGTCCAGTGATTCAGCTCTAAACTGGTCAAATTGATCTTTTCATTCATTAGTTCAGATTTCAAGGTTATTTCAGTTTTATTTTAGTCAGTAGTATTTAGTGGCTGGAATCTGGTGTTTTTTGTCTGACACTCTTCATGGAAGTCGTGTTAAAGTGAGATAATGTCGTGATTTGCTTCTTCATCATGTGACGCTGTCGGATGTTTGTTTGTTTTGTTTTGTGCAAGAACTTTTCCAGGGAAGTTTCTTTCCTTTTTATCTTCTGTGAATCTAATTTGATTCCTCAGATCCAGTAGAAACACAAACAGGATTATTTGCTCTGATTTTTTTTTTACTTTGATCTTCACATGTGAAACTGGAAGGAAAAACTAAAAACTAAATCTCCAGTTGTGACCTGGTTCAACATTAGGAATTAAAAAAAAAAAAAAAAGATGTTTTTAGAGACTGTAAAACCTGATTTTACTTTTTTTGGTTTCACATTTTTCTTATGTGGTATCCATCACTGTGGAGGTTTGTCTTTCCTGGATTTTCAAAGTAAAACGTCCTCATAACTGCTGAGTGCAACAGGAGCTGAGAGACGGTCTGACATTTTTTCCTCTTAATTTACCCAGAATTCATTGTGCCACAGTCCGGCTTCAGTTAAGTTAAGTCAAGAACAAACCCCTTGATCTGATCCTAAAGACGCTGCAGCTTCGTCTTTAATCTAATGCTGCGTTCGAGACGACTCGGAACTTTAAATCTCCCGCCTCAAAGCGTTCGAGACGCCAGAATCACCAAAAACATGTCGGACCGGGACAAACTTTGCATTCAAAGTGCTTCACGTAGCTAAGGCATTAAAACATTACAAAGGACACAAAAACAATTTATAAAAAAGAAGCATTTTAAAAATAATCAAACAGATAATTTAAAGGGACAACGAGGAGTTTTGGAAAAACGAAGCGTTTTCTCACTACATTTATGAGCCTCCGCACACCATGAAATTCTTTGACCGGCGCAAGACAGACTCATGTTTTCATTCATCAAGAATTAAAGTCAGAGGTTCGAAGACGATCACATACCGTCGTAGTTCCCACCATAAACGGCGATTCGGCGGCGTTATTCTCATGACTCGCCGGGCAGCGTCCGCAAAACCGAAAGTAAAGAAACGCTGGTCGGCTCGACCAGCATTTCCGCCACCACTAATAATAACAAAATAACGATAGAGACAAAATTATATACAGTATTTATCGAAAATGGGCCCATTAACAAGTGTGGGTAGTGTAGATTCATCCACATTAACGTGAGACTTTTTTATTGTCGCGGAATTTTTCGTTCTGCCGATGGAGAAACTCCTCGTTGTCCCTTTAAAAAATAATTAAACGGATCGGAGTTGTTCTCAAACTCAGCATAATTAACACATGAATGAAGTCACAGCTCTGCAGACTGAGGCCAAACTGCACTGCATGCACATGGAGCATGCAGCATCTGTTGGTACCAACCAGGCTCAGTGGCAGTGAGGTGTCAGCAGACCCAGAACCAGACCCAGAACCGACTCAAAGATGAAGAAAAAGAGGAAGAAAAAACAGGAAACGGGTGGAAAAAGGAGAAAAGACTGAAGCAGGAGAGGACGGAGCTGAGCCAAACCGGTCCGAACCGGTCCATACTGGTCCGTGCCGGTCCGGGTCTACTTGTGAGTCCTCACTAACACACTGAAGAGGCTCTCCTCCTGTTCTAGCAGGTTCGGACCAGAGTCGCTTTCCACCAAGATCCCCGAGGAGAAGACCAGCACCTGCTCGGCGTCCAAGATGGAGGACACACGGTGCTGGTGGAGGAAGGAGGAGGAGGAGGAGGAGGAGGAGGAGGAGAGAAAACAAGAAAGTAGAGGAGAAGAAGATGGAGAGAGGGAGAGAGGGAGGAGAACAGGAAACAAACGGGACGAGACAGAATCACAAAGGTGAGAAAAAAGGAGAGAGAAAGGTCAAAGGACACTGAGAACATCTGGAACATCTGGATCTTTAACTACGGTGCAGGTGGAAAAACAGGAAGAAGAAGAAGTAGGAAGAGGAGGAGTTGGAGGAGGAGTCTATCACTATTTACCTTCGTCTGTCACCACTGAACAAACCTGGAGACTCAGAGCTGCTCGACCGAACTCGACTCCATTAAACGTCCAAACAGTCGTCGTTTCTATTTGATTATAAAGTTAAAGAGAGAGAGAGAGAAGAGGGAGAGACTCACTGCGATGGTGACGACCGTCCTGTCTGCGAACGCCGTCATCACCACTTTCTGTAGGATGTTCTCCTGCCAGGTCACAAAGAGGTGTGAAACGTGTTAATTAAAGTGATTATTATCAATTTATTATCAATAATGACACAGTAGCTGAGAGTCGGTCTTATATAATTCATTTATAACGGCATATTTAACATTTTTATATTTTCTCTATGGCCTGTAACTAATTTTACACTTTGTAATCCTATTTTTTACTTATTTTAATTATTCATTTATTCCATTTCATCATCATTATTGCTCATTATTTACATTAAAAGCCTATAGTGACATGTTTTTCTGTTAGTTTTATTTCATGTCAGTCCTCTGGTACAGTACAGTTTATCTCTGCATATCGTAAGGTTGCAGGTTCGATCCCCGGCCCCCAAAGTGTCACACTAAATCCAAAATAGCTCAGTGTGTGAATGTGTGTGTATAGTGAATAGTGTCAAACTAGCAGTGTAAAGCACTTTTAACAGTTATTAAGAAATAAATGTGCCATTTATTGTTCTTTACAGATGAAATATTATTATTAAATATTTCAATTTGACATGTTTTCTTTTATCAATCAATCAATCAATCTTTATTTATAGAGCACCTTTCATACATGGGAATGCAACACAAAGTGCTTTACACACATAGTTTCTTGACAGAATATTGATAATACATCATTTTAGAACTTCATTTATTGTCTGACTGAAAAAAGAAAAGTTAATCTGTAAAAGATTACAAAGGATGTCAGAAACTTCTTGTAAAGACACACACTTACTTTCTTTGTGTAATCTCCTTAAAACTATTTTTTTGGTTGTTTATTCACTTTGTTCTTTTGTTTCTTCTATTGTTATTCATATATTTTGATTGTTTTTTTTCTCTTTGTGTAATTTCCCTATGATGATTTTTCTTTTATTAATTAAATTAATTTATATATTTCTGATTCTTCATTTGTATGTCCTGTTTTCTTTTTCATATCACATTACTATATCTTATTGTTAACTTTGAGTTTTCGCCTCTTCCAGCTCTGTAAAATATCAAATTATTTCTTTTACTTGTGTATTTTTAACTGTGCAAAATAAATCTAAAAAAAAAAAAATCTAAAAAAGATAATTATTTCTGTTATAATGTGATGTAACGGAGACGAGGACGCACCGTGGCCATGTCTATGGAGGCCGTGGCTTCGTCCATGATGAGGATGCTGCTCTTCCTGACGAAGGCTCGGGCCAAACAGAAGAGCTGCCGCTGACCCACGCTGAAGTTCTCCCCTCCCTCCGTCACCACCGCGTCTACACACACACACACACACACACACACACACACACACACACACACACACACACATACACACACACACACACACACAATAACAATCAATCAGTGTGATTACATAATACACTAATCTATATGTGTGTGAGGCGTCCTGTGGTCACCTAGTCCACCCGGCAGAGCCTTCACCATGTTCTTCAGCTGAGCGATCTCCAGCGCCTCCCACAGCCGGTCGTCCGTACACGTCCTCTCTGGGTCCAGATTGAACCTGGGAATAAAATTAAAATAAAATAAAAATAAAATAAAAACAAGATGATGACTTTGAATGTGGATGATGAGTGGAGGTTTTGCTTCTCCATGACTTTTTGCTTGTGCTGGTCAGTAACATGCAATTTAAGTTGAGTAATTTTGAGACTTTATTATTGAAAATGTATGTGAACCTAATAGAAATATGATGTTACTTTAAAGGGATAGTTCAACATTTTGGCAAATTGGCCCGTTGCCATAATCCCTATAGTCATAGCAGTAGGTTTGTTACCTTTAATTGTCGGTGCAAGCTGTTTTTAGAACGGCGGAGCAGAGCCGGGAGCTGCTCAGACTTGGTTTCCCTCATCAAACTCATCAAATACACAATCCAACAACTCCACAACGCTCTGGTGGACAAGTTGTGACCTGCACATTCACCACGCTATGAGATAATAACACAACGTTACCACACAGAGGTGTTTTAGAGGGAAATTCATGCAAAACCTGCTGATGCGCGTTGCCTTCAGGGACAGTTTTTCATCAAGCAGTCTCTGCATTTACCTCTAAAACAACTCTGTCTGTCATCAGTTGATTTAGCATTAGCATTTTTCAAGTTGGGGCAGAGTTGTGGTCCCAAAAAATACACAGAACTTGACGATGACACAGTCAGGTTTATGTATCCATGGCGACAGAGACGGAGGAAGAGGAGCAGGTGTGTGAAACAAAGTGAAATAAACACAGAGGTTTAAGATCCTGAGCAGAGCAGCAGCAGTTAAAAGTGATCAATTATCAGTTATTATTACCTCTTGGCTGCTCTAAACTAAACAAGACGAAATCAAAACATTAAAAAAGAAAAAAAGAAAGAAACCTTCTATCGCTCCTCTTATTTTCATAGATTCTCAGTTGAAACATGATTTTTTTTTTTAAGCTCCAGCCTCAGATTTGTATTTTGAAAACGAACCAAATAAAACATCTCTGATTTGTTTTTGTTGGGTTTCGTATCCCTCCGCCGCCGCCGCTCGGACTAGTTCCAGGTTACGTTACGTCCCTGTTTGTCCACAAGACGTTACATAACGACAGCGTGTGAGGGAACATTTGTGGAAGAGTTGAAGGGATTTTTCCTACAGGAGTTCTGGTGATGATGATGATGATGATGTCGCCTTAAACTGGACGTTTGACTTTTCACCACCAAAGTCTAATGAAGTCATCCTCCAGTTTCTGTCTTTTACTGAATTTAAATAAAGTTTTGTCCAGATGTTAAATGACGTGTGTGTGTGTGTGTGTCTGTGTGTGTGTGTGTGTGTGTGTGGTCAGACGGTGTGACAATACAACAGCAACGTCTTGGACAACAGTGTGAAACAGTTACTGTCGACCATTCACCCCGGATTACGTTCACATAAACAAGAGCCGGGACACACACAGACACACACACTAACACACAAACTAACACACACACAAACTAACACACACTAACACACACACTAACACAGACACACACACACACACTCAGACACACACACTAACACACACAGTTATCTGGAGCAGCGTATCTGTCCAAACAAACAGCACATGCTCTTTGTCTTTTATAACAAACACAGAGTCAGTAACACAAACACACAGAGGAGGAAGAAGAGGAGGAGGAGGAGGAAGAGGAGGAAGAGGAAGAGGAGGAAGAGGAGAAGAAAGAGGAGGAGGAAGAGGAAGAAGAAGAGAAGAAAGAGGAAGAAGGAAGGAGGAGAAAGAGGTAGAGGAGGAAGAGGAGAAGAAAGACTAAGAAGAGGAGGAAGAGGAAGAAGAGAAGAAAGAGTAAGAAGAGGTAGAAGAGGAGGAGGAGGAAGAGGAAGAAGGGGAAGAAGAGGAGGAGGAAGAGGAGGAAGAAGAAGAGGAGAAGAAAGAAGAAGAAGAGGAGGAAGAGGAGAAGAAAGAGTAAGAAGAGGAGGAGGAAGAGGAAGAAGGGGAAGAAGAGGAGAAGAAAGAGGAAGAAGAGAAGGAGGAAGAGGAAGAAGGGGAAGAAGAGGAGAAGAAAGAGGAGGAGAAAGGGGAGGAAGAAGAGGAGAGGAAGGAGGAAGAAGATGAGGAAGAGGTAGAAGAGAAGAAAGAGGAAGAAGGAAGGAGGAGAAAGAGGTAGAGGAGGAAGAGGAGAAGAAAGAGTAAGAAGAGGTAGAGGAGGAGAAGAAAGAGGAGGAAGAGGAGAAGAAAGAGGAAGAAGAGGAGGAAGAGGAGGAGGAGGAAGAAGAGTCTGACTTTTACTTCATGTCTCAGGTTTCACTGGACTTTTATTCATTAATTTTCCTTCAACTCTCTGTGATTAAGAAATTAACTAACACAGGAATAATAATAAAAACAGGAAGTTTTTTCCTGTTTGTGAGCAGATGGAACCAAAAGGGATTTAGTGAAATCTGTATTTGTTTGTTTGTTTGTGTGTTTACCGTATGGATCCGCTGAACAACACGGGGTCCTGCAGGATGATGGAGAGCCGCGACCGGAGCGTCGGCAGAGGGAGTTTACAGATGTCGATCCCGTCGATGATGATTTTACCTGGAGGAGAGGAAGAAGAAGAAAAACACACAATGTAAATCCCATAATAAACACAGAGTTTTCCTTTGGGAAGAATTTCCTTTTGGCGATGACTCTTCTGTCATCATATCGTATCGTAGCGTAGCATAGCTTAGCGTACCGTATCGTAGCTTAACGTACCGTATCGTAGTTTAGCGTACCGTATCGTAGTTTAGCGTACCGTATCGTAGCTTAACGTACCGTATCGTAGTTTAGCGTACCGTATCGTAGTTTAGCGTACCGTATCGTAGTTTAGCGTACCGTATCGTAGTTTAGCGTATCGTAGCGTAGCGTACCGTAACGTAGCTTAGCATACTGTATCGTAGTTTAGCGTACCGTATCGTAGTTTAGCGTACCGTATCGTAGTTTAGCGTATCGTAGCTTAGCGTACCGTAACGTAGTTTAGCGTACTGTATCGTAGTTTAGCGTACCGTATCGTAGTTTAGCGTACCGTATCATAGCTTAACGTACCGTATCGTAGCTTAACGTACCGTAATGTAGTTTAGCATACCGTATCGTAGTTTAGCGTACCGTATCGTAGCTTAACGTACCGTATCGTAGTTTAGCGTATCGTAGCTTAGCGTACCGTATCGTAGTTAAGTATCGTATCTTATCGTTTCGTTGCGTAGCATAACGTATCAAAGTGTATCGTAGCGTATCGTTTCGTAGCTTATTGTATCTTATTGTAGCATAGCGTATCGTTATCTTATGGTTTCGTAGCATAGCGTATCGCAGCATATAGTATAGCGTAATAGCGTATAGTAGTGTAGCGTATCATAGCGTATTGTAGCGTACCATAGCGTATCGTACCACTTCGTAGCTTATCGTTTCGTAGTGTATCTTATCGTAGCGTACCGTAGCATATAGTAGCATATCATATCATAGTGTATTGTAGCATATTGTATCATATCGTAGCGTATCGTATTGTATCGTGTCATAAATATTTAGGACTTTATAGACAGATAACAAACCTAACCAACACTTTATTGTTTTTACCGTTCATTCATTAATTGATTAATTGATTAACTAAGCAATGTTGGCTCTCTCTTTGCAGTTCTAATTAAACCTCATATCTCCCAGAAACCCATAAACCTCCTGGTGCAGAGACCAGACAGCACTCTGATACAATAACAAACACTTCGGTTTTACAGTTTATTCCCATTACAACTAAATGATGTGTTTATACACGGTTTAAAAATCAATATCTGATCAATAACCCTGTACAATCAGCACACTGTCGACGTTTTGTGCGTCAGTCTGGACTCAAATATTCCCCTGCTCTCTGTCTTTCATTGTCCGTGCTGTAAAAAAATGAGACAATCTTATACGAAACGTCTTGAATAAATATTTTCCGTTGTGTTTATGATAAATGTTCCTCTCGGTTCAGTCCAGAGAGATATCGCCCGCTCCGCTTTTATTCCACTGCTTTATAAGGAAACGCTGCCGAAACAAACGTCTTAATTTACAGTTAAATGAAATGTCTGCCCAGCTGTGTGTGTGTGTGTGTGTGTGTGTGTGTGTGTGTGAGAGAGTGTGTGTGTGAATGGAAAAAGTGACTGTGTAATCTCATCCTCGTCCGAATAATCTGTCTGGAAGCCGTCGTCATCGTCCCATCGAGAACAAACACACCGATACGATTACGAGTCGATTTAAAAATCCAATAAATAAAAAAAGAGGAACGTTTTCAGACATTACAGTAAAAAAAAAAAAGACGAAAAGATCCAGAGTCTGAACAGGACGACGGGAGGAGAGCAGCTCACACACAGCCTTATCTGACTCCTCTGATAGAAGAGTCGAGTCTTTAAAAGAACAAAAAGACGTTTGGACTCAGACCTGCAGAGAGTTTACAACCTCCTCCAATAAACATAAAGTCCAACATAAACACACACGACTGTAACGAAGCTCAACGTCACATTTACCTCCAGTCCTGTTTCACTTAAAACCACCGTGACGTCTGAAATCACATCAACTTCTTCAAAAAGATAAGATAAAACTCTGTTCATCCAACGGAGAAGTAAAGAAAAAAGTCAGGGGTGAACAGATACTGAAAGAAATAAAAGGAATTTCATAAGAAAAAGTATAAAACTACAATAGAAATGTATGTTTTTGGACTGACTGACATCGCTCGATCCCCACTGTTGTACAAAACAACTAAATCCACTGCTAAAACTAACTTGTTAATACTTTATTTTAACTTTTAATATAGAAAATGAAATGCATTTTCTTTCTATTTGAGGGAAAAACCACAAACAATAACTTGTTTTATAAGAAAACGTGTTGTTTCTGCTGTTAAATCACATCGACTTCTTCATAAAAGTTGACATTTCTAATTATTGCAGATTATTTAAAACCTAATCAAACCTTTTCCTTCAACTATCTCCAAGTTGAGCTTTACATTAACTTCCTGTCATTTTATGTTTTTAATATTTGCCCCTTATCATGACGTGTTTACGCATTAATTAACTCTCCACTGCTTATCTCAGGTGATCGTCCATGTGCATGCTTTTCTACGTCAGATTTGCCCGAGCACCTGTAAATGATGCACTTTTTTATCTTTTAAATCTCTATTATTCTTTTTACTTGTCACCTATATGTCTTTTCTCTTCCGTATTTACTGCAAATAGCAAATAATCTGACTGTGTTAAAACCATTGAACGTGTTTCTGAGGCATCTTTTATGAAAGAAGATTTAAATGAAGAAAAAAAAAGAAACTATTTAAATACTTATAGTAATTTGTTGTGGATGGGAATCGAACATGAGCGTCCACCTGCCGTCAACACAACTACAACACAACCCTGAGGTTTTCAAAATAAAACAGGAAGTGTAGAGTTTCCTAACATCTCTGAGAGAAAAAAAAAGGTTTTAAACATAAAACGTTAAAGTTTCTATCAGTGGAAACTAAGAGGACGAACACGAGGCTCTGGATTCACACACATTCACATTTTGTTGAGTGAGTTTGTTGGTTTTGTTTTTGTTTTCTGTCCTGGGGTTTGTTGACAGAGAAGAAACCTGTGACCTCCTTTGTCAGAGTTTTCCACATTTTTACGAGCAGCTCTCTCTCTCTCTCTCTCTCTGCATCGAGGCTTTCAGAGGTTTGGTGACGTAAAACGTTCACAATAAAAGTTCAGTGAAAAGTCAGAAAAAAATAAACTGTTTATGAAGCAGAAATTGTTCAGTTTTTTAATGCTCTTATTTTCTATTTATTATCTTAACCCCCCCCACCCCTCCCTGGGGAATCTGAGAGCCCGTCCACTCAGACACGGCTTCAATGAATCTGACTCGGTTTTTTATCGTTTCGTAGTAGTGAAGGATCTGTCATCAGATACCCTTTACCTATCAGTAACCTGTTCTGTGACTATTGAGTTATGTCCTTATTATTATTTAACTATTAATTCTCACCAATATTTAAAGGGATAGTTAAACATTTTGGCAAATTGGCCCATTGCCATAATCCCTATAGTCATAGCAGTAGGTTCGTTACCTTTAATTGTCGGTGCAAGCTATTTTTAGAACGGCGGAGCAGAGCCGTGAGCTGCTCAGAGCTACGCTACGGAGGCTCATGGGATTTCTTGGTTTCCCTCATCAAACTCATCAAATACACAATCCAACAACTCCACAACGCTCTGGTGGACAAGTTGTGACCTGCACATTCACCACGCTATGAGATAATAACACAACGTTACCAGACAGAGTTGTTTTAGAGGGAAATTCATGCAAAACCACTGATGCGCGTTACTATCGGGGGCAATTTTTCATCAAGCAGTCTCTGCATTTACCTCTAAAAGTAGAGAGAGAAACCAAGAAATCCCATGAGCCTCCGTAGCGTAGCTCTGAGCAGCTCACGGCTCTGCTCCGCCGTTCTAAAAATAGCTTGCACCAACAATTAAAGGTAATGAACCTACTGCTATGACTATAGGGATTATGGCAATGGGCCAATTTGCCAAAATGTTGCTTAGTTATTTTAATTAAATGGAGTCCGATTGAATAAATAACTACTTTACTTAACCTCATCTTAACATATATGTACCTTATTGGGGAGACTCTGCTGCTGTCACATGGTTTCCTGACTATGTGTGGATCTTTTTAAAAGTGTAAAATTTTAAACACAGCGATGTCATGACGAGACCTCCGGTGAGATCACAGTAAAAGAGTAAACACTTGAGCCCTAAATGTCTGGATGTATAGGAGCAGAACTAAACAGACCACAGTGAGCGAGAGCTGTGAAACGTTTACGATTGTTTAAGCTTCAGACGTCGGAGAGGAGGAGTAAACTACAGGGTGATAATGTTCAGAGTTCAAAAGAACCAAACGCAGCAGAAATAAACACATCATCATGACACCTGAGTTTAAATAACTCTGTCTCTGTCAGACTCAAGTGTTTCTATAAATAAAGAGCAGTTTTCTCTGAATTCAGCTTCATCGCCACAAAGTCGCTGCTAAATTTAACTTGTCAATACTTGAATTTAACTTAATATAGATAATGAAACACATATTATTTTTATTCCATAGACGATTCCTTCTGTTTCTGCTTTTAAATCGCATCAACTTCTTCATTAAGGTCGACATTTCTAGTCAAACCTTTTCGTTTCACTATCTCTGGCTTTCAGTCCCAGTTCAGCTTGACATTCACTTCCTGTTGTGTTTTACTCCCACTTTATTTCATATTTGTTGTTTTGATTTCATATAAATAAACTTTGACTTTAACCTCATTCATTGCTGGCGACTATTTTCAGTTTGTGGATTAATACGACGAGTTTGGTCACATCAGCGTTTTGACGGCTGTTTACAACGCGCCCAAACATCGTGTAATGTAATCAGCCTTCGCTTGGTTGAACTCTTCATGGTCGCAGGGTTCATTTGACTGTGTTACGTATAAAAGAATGAACATATTGATTGTTTCATGTACGGTGTGTGTTTCTTCTTGTTTTATTTCATTATTAATGTTATTTATTCTAGCTATTCCTTTTTTATGCAAATTATATTCTATACTAGCACTCAAAATGTGCTTCAACTTGGTCGAAAAGCATTAAAAAAAAAGTGACAGAAAGTTTGAAGTCGCCACTTTCGACCAAAGTTGACAGCGAAACGTCAAAATGAAAAAGTTTGTACTAGAAGACACTTGTAGGTCTCTCATGTTATGAAGTGTTAGACAGTATTAGTGTCCTTCTGTCCAACAGGACTATTAACTCTGAGTGCATCGTCTTCATCCTGTCAGTGGATCAGAGGAAACGTCCGACAACAATAAACCAAAACAAGAGACCGACGGAGGTCAAGAGTCTGAGGGAACTCCTTCAGAGGAGAGAGACTCAAGAGTCTTTTACTTTAATGACATAAACACATTTAAAGGGATAGTTTAACATTTTGGCAAATTGGCCCATTGCCATAATCCCTATAGTCATAGCAGTAGGTTCGTTACCTTTAATTGTTGGTGCAAGCTATTTTTAGAACGGCGGAGCAGAGCCGTGAGCTGCTCAGAGCTACGCTACGGAGGCTCATGGGATTTCTTGGTTTCCCTCATCATCAAACTCATCAAATACACAATCCAACAACTCCAAAACGCTCTGGTGGACAAGTTGTGACCTGCACATTCACCACGCTATGAGATAATAACACAACGTTACCACACAGAGTTGTTTTAGAGGGAAATTCATGCAAAATCGCTGATGCGCGTTGCCTTCAGGGACAGTTTTTCATCAAGCAGTCTCTGCATTTCCCTCTAAAACAACTCTGTGTGGTAACGTTCTGTTATTATCTCATAGCGTGGTGAATGTGCAGGTCACAACTTGTCCACCAGAGCGTTGTGGAGTTGTTGGATTGTGTATTTGATGAGTTTGATGAGGGGAAACCAAGAAATCCCATGAGCCTCCGTAGCGTAGCTCTGAGCAGCTCACGGCTCTGCTCCGCCGTTCTAAAAACAGCTTGCACCGACAATTAAAGGTAACAAACCTACTGCTATGACTATAGGGATTATAGCAATGGGCCAATTTGCCAAAAATCTTGAACTATCCCTTTAAGAGAAGAAGAAGGAACTCACCCTCGAAGATGTCCACCATGTTGAAGAAGGCCAAGGACAGGGACGACTTCCCGCTGCCCGTGCGGCCGCAGATTCCCACCTAACAGGGAGAAGCGAGACGGTCAATAATAATCGCTGTCGTCGCGGTGACACGGCGGTGAGACATGAGACGCCTGCGTGAGAACAGCGGGCGACGGGTACGTGCCGTGTGTGGTCGTCGGTCGGGTGTCAACTCGCAGTTTAATGCCGACACGCGGCTGCGACTTCAAAGTAAAAGTCCCGAGTTCAACAAAACTCACAGCTTCGTCAGTTTAGACTCCGACTGTTAATTATGAAATAACAAGTGACTAAAGACAAATTACATAACTTAACAAGCTCTTTACATAAGTATTTATCATTAAAAACCACTCATGGGAAACACTGTACATGGAAAATGATTTATTAACTGATTAAATCACAATTAATCTGATTCTTTATGTTATTAAAATAGAATAAAATCATGTAGAATATTTTTATTGTCGTTATACAGAACAATAGAGTTGGAATAAATCCTTGTTGTGCCCATTAAAGAGCATTAATCTAAAAATATATATAAAAAATGAATAAATAAGTGAATAATTTAACAAAGTGAACCTCATATCTTCAGAACTAGAATCTGAATCAGATACTTACTTGATCCCCAGGAGGTTATAGTGTGTTAGTTACAGTTAATCCAACAATAGAGAATAAAGAGGATAAAGATATGATAAATATATACATCTATAAATATATAGGATAAGAAATATGGGGAAAAAATGTGTTTATGCTTCAATATATATATAAGAAAAATGGAATAAAAGACAATATTAGTTAGATCAATTATTGAAAAAACGCTACTACACTTGTAACAGCAGATTTATTTAACTCCACAGTCAAGACAGATTGTGTTTTTTTGAGGAGGAAATAAATAATTCAAATTTATCTTGTTATATAAATCAAATCAAATGTTCTTTCATGATTTTAATTGGTTTTTACCTACAGACACGTCACTGTTTTGTCGTATTAGTGCGATGTGACGTCCTTGTTTCCCAATGACAGTGTGTTAATTACCTTTCATGTAAAATAAAAAAAAACTATAATAAAATAAAATATAACTGACTCTCTGAAGAGAAACCTGTGTAACTTTTGTTAACTTCCTGTGAAAACCACAAACGATCGATATGAAGCTGTGATATCTGTAACTTGTTCCCCCGCTGCCCACTGCGCCACCACGCCGCCGTGCCGCCACCGCCGTTCTCCTCGCAGCGCCGTGTTAATTACCTTCTGGCCCGGTTGGATGGAGGCGTTGACGTGTTTGAGCACCGGCTTCAGCATCGGGTCGTAGCGCACACACAGGTCCTGGATCTTTATCTCGCCGTCGTGAGGCCAGTTCTCAGGCACCTGAGAGGAGTCTGCAGGGGGGAGGAGGGGAGAGAGGGGGGAGGTTTAAACTCTCTCTGTCTTGTTTAAACTCTCCGTTAACCTCTGCAGCAGAAAACAGAGCTGTGTCCTGTGAGACAGTGTAAACAGCGAGGAGCCTATGGAGCCTATGGAGCCGATAAACACAACCGTGTCTGCTCAGTGTCGACTGAAGGAAACATTATTAGTGTATCTATCTATCTATCTATCTATCTATCTATCTATCTATCTATCTATCTATCTATCTATCTATCTATCTATCTATCTATCTATCTATCTATCGTCATCATAATGTTTAGAAATAGCCTAGAAATAACGGTCAATTTCATAGTAATTGTAATAAATAGAAATAACAATTGATTGCGTAGAAATATTGGTCAATATCAAGGACTTCGTGGAGAAAAATTCTGGCCTTTCCCCAAAAATTCAAAGCATGAAAAGCATGTGTAATCTTCAGCCTTTATGAAAAACATGACATTACTATGAAATTGACCGTTATTTCTAGGCTATTTCTTATTATCATGTAATTAACGGCCTGTAAATTAAAGGGTTGCCTAAATTTTAGACATTTTTTCTTTTTGATAGCTACAGTATAAAATAATACTAGTACAGTCACCTTTGAAGTTAAATGTCTGTCACTGATTGTCTGACAATTTATTTATTGATTCAGATGTTTATTGAACAATGTGATACAGGGAAGTTTAGGCAGAAGAGATAATCCTGATATCAGTAATTTGATCAATGTAGTTCGCTGTATTATTAAACCATACTGTGTGATATGGTGGGATGCAGCTGCAACCATCTTTAGCTGAATTTCCATTGTAGTTTTGAACGCAATAGAAGAACTATTTCTTTCTCCATTTGACAAAACACAATGCGACTGCTTTATTTTTGACTAAGTGATACGATGTGAGTAAAGTCGGATTTACTTCTCTTAATATTGTTACAATCAAATGTGACAATGGATTTCCTGCATGGGACGATAATTTCAATTTCTCGTTCCCAATTTACAAAAGTTCTGTAGAAAAGCTGAACAACATAAATCTAGTTCATTTCAAATGCACTGAAACCTTTAACCCTCTGGTGCGTTCCCCAGAGGTCAGATTTCATCAGAAACGCTCGCTGAAGATGGAAACTTCCAATTTAGAAACTCTGAGGGACTTCCGTAACCCTGAGGCTCACGATCCAAGATGGCCGCTCCGAGCATCACCAGTGGATAAAAGACGAAGTTTAATCTGATTAGTCTCGTTTTTGTGTCTTTATTTTGATCAGTCATAACTAATTTTCTTTTATTCTTTCTTTTATCTTTTATTTATTTATAAATGTTTGACGTTAGACTCTGGACCCCACACTTCCCATCATGCAATTCAACAGTATCTTCTCTAAAAAAATGAAAAAATACTCCACAGTGTTTCAATCAAAATGTCGTAATCCTGCAGATTAAATAGTGAATCGATGCCTCATGAGTGACTCCTCGGTTACTCACAGGAAACATCGTTCTGTTCACGTTACTACACCAGAGAGAGATAAGAGGAAAGTCTCCGGCTCTGCCCTTTAATCTGTTACCCTCCCTAAACCTTGGAGGATTTTATACTTTTATCAATTCTCTGGAAGCTTCCATGATGTCAGAGAGGACAAATCCCTCTGTGCTCTTGTCACTCAGGGGTTTGGGGATCGTTTAGTGTTTTTTTTTGTTTTTTTTAAGTGGTTTCACGGCTCGTTTACTCTGAAGGTTCAGAGGAAAAGCCGAGGAGGGAAATAAACACGACGTGGAAAACTCTTCAACTCCACTTTAATCCGTTTCTAATATCTTTCTTTCTCTCTCTCTTTCGTTCCTTTGTTTCTTCCTCCAGCCATCGTTCGAGCTCAGGAATTGTTTTTACTTCCAGAAATAGCTGTGCCGCTGTGTCTCGGTGCTGCACCCCCCCCCCCTCGCTTTATTTTTTTCCCTTTTTTGTTCACGTATTTGAAAAAGTTGGATTTGGTCAGATTTGATTTGGCCTCGTTAGATATTACTGAGGAAATAACGAGTCAGATAATTAAACGTCTCTTTTTTTTCTTCTCTCTCTGTGCTGCCAGGACAAAAAGATTCCTGCTGCATTTGTATTTCACCATAGCAACAGCACATCCCATAATAAACCCGCAGCAACACACAGCTTCTGGAGTGCGGAGATGAAACTGTTACAAACGCACACGTGCATGAACTCATTGACATCACACACACACAGACTTACACACACTTAGTGCAGAGTTACAGCTCATTACATTGAGTCACTGTTTGTGCCTTGGAATCGAACCCACGATCAGATCGAGTGTAATTTTAATAATTAGACAGAGCGACTGTTTAAATGTCGTTTATCTTCGTCCGTCATCCAGATGTTGGAGGTTTGTTGTTTTTCCAGTGACAGATTATTATTATTATTTGTTTTGTTTTATCTGAACTGGAACAAGTTTCCTGCTGTTTTATAGAGTGATGGACGGATGAATGGAGGGATGGACAGATGGAAGGTGGGATAAGAGGAAGGATGAATGGTTGTGGAGATATAAGGATGAATGGATAGATGCAGGGATAGATGGAAAAAAGGACAGATAGAATGACAGAACGATAGAACGAACAACAGATAGATAGAACGATAGATAGATAGAAGGATAGATAGATAGATAGATAGATAGATGGATAGATAGAAGGATAGATAGATAGATAGAAGGATAGATAGATAGATAGATAGATAGATAGATAGATAGATAGATAGATAGATAGATAGATAGATAGATAGATAGATAGATAGAAGGATAGATAGAAGGATAGATAGATAGATAGATAGATGGATAGATGGATAGATGGATAGATAGATAGATAGATAGATAGATAGATAGATAGATAGATAGAAGGATAGATAGATAGATAGATAGATAGATAGATAGATAGATAGATAGAACGATAGATAGAACGATAGAACGATAGAACGATAGATAGATAGATAGAACGATAGATAGAACGATAGAACGATAGATAGATAGAACGATAGAACGATAGATAGAACGATAGATAGATAGATAGATAGATAGATAGATAGATAGATAGATAGATAGATAGATAGATAGATAGATAGATAGATAGATAGATAGATAGATAGATAGATAGATAGATAGATCACTGACCCATGGATCCCTCGTAGTTCTCCGACTCGGTGCTCAGGAAGCTGTTGACCTTCTTCACCGCCGACATCTGAACCTCCAGGTCGGCCAAGTTCCTCACCACCCAGTTCAGGTAGTTGGTCACCTGCAATGATGATGCTGCTTTATGCTTCTATTGTTCTTTATTAATAGATAATCTGAAATAATAAACATTATATTTTGAGAAAAGTCTCCTCCAGAGTTTATTTTAATGTCAGACAGGGTGCCAGTTTTTAAACCAGTATCACCTGAAATTTTCTGTTTGATGAAAATATTAACAGCCACAAATAAATACAGAAATAAATCAATTCATCATATTAAATGATCGATTGATGTGACGAGTCAGTGGTTACAATAATATAAGATTGTTGAGTGTTTGGTCATGTGACTACACTCGTGTTTGCAACTCAAACAAGTCACAAGAGACGTTCAAGAGAAGAGTTACAAGCCGTTCCGAGGCGCTGCCGACTTTTAATAGTATTCATTTGTTGGATTATAACGTGTCTTATGTTTTATTGGTGATAAAACGTACAGTAGGTGATATGTGATAGTTAATACTCACAGTGAGGGCGTAGGTGAGTCCGAGGCCCACGTAGGGAAGGTAACTGAAAGTCCATATCGAAGCTCCGGCTGCCGTCAGCACGATCACAGCTCCCAGGTAATCCTGCAGGAAAATATGAAAATCAAAACCTAAAATGAACAAAGAGCTGCACTTTAAAAAAATTTTTTTTTTACAATGTATCCGAAATAAACCTGTATGATATGAAACATTAAAGGGATAGTAGCATTTTTTTAAAGTGGGGTTGTATGATCTACAAATAGCCTCTAAGTACTTTAATTGCAGTAGAAGACTCTCTGCACTCCTCCCGTTAGCAACGCCAGCCCATAATAGCCCTGCCCAGAGATTTACAACATACATTGTTGTGAATGGACCCAAAGAAACGGCCTATTTTCACGGCCTAAAAGAGGTTTTACCTGAAAAAAAAAAACACAATTCCATTGTTTGCTATAATATCATTTTTTCCAGCCCTTTAAAGTGCAGGAAAAACACAGTTTTTATTTGGAGCTAATGTATGTTGTAAATCTCTGGGTAGGGCTATGGGCTGGCGTTGCTAACGGGAGGAGTGTAGAGAGTCTTCTACTGCAATTAAAGTACTTAGGGGCTATTTGTAGATCATACAACCCCACTTTAAAAAAATGCTACTATCCCTTTAACAATGTGAAGTGGTTTTCTCACCGTGCGAACCTCCAGCCAGCGGTTGGCTGCAGACAGAAACAGGTAGGCCGTGTTGTTGGTGTCCGTCAGCTCCAACATCCGCTGTTTAAACCGAGCCTCATGTCTGCAACACAAACAGAAATGGAAATGAAAAAAAAAAAAAGGCAGATTATAGACAGTAAAATATTTGTACAGTTGAATCTCTTGAAGTTTTTTTTTATTTTTATCAGAGAGTCTGAAACAGAGTCCGTTTGGAGGGAGACCAGTGGTGGATAATGATAATGGGAACCGTCCTGTGATTGCCAAGAAACTGTCTCAACACCAGATTCATTGTTTCTGTGTGTGTGTGTGTGTGTGTGTGTGAGTCTCTCAGTGTTTGTATATTTGTGTGTGTGTGTGTGTGTGTGTGTGTGTGTGAGGAAGAGGAAGTCCTCAGGGAGAGAGGAGAAAAAAAGCGTGAGAGCTGTTTAATGTTGGATTATACCGACGATGGGAAAGAGAGTGAAGACAGAAATACAAGGAGACCATGTTCCTGTCACAACCGCTGACAACTGCATCGCAATATTAACACGATTAATAGAAGTATGAAAGTGTTAAAGCTCCTTCAAAATAAAGGTAGATGTTTGTATTAAAGCTCTTTCAAAATAAAGGTAGATGTTTGTGTTAAAGCTCCTTAAAAATAAAGGTAGATGTTTGTGTTAAAGCTCCTTCAAAATAAAGGTAGTTGCCACCTGGACCCAAACATCCATCCAACAACTTGCATGATTTGGTTTCTCTGAGTGTTTTTATTCTGAAATCTGCTCTATTTTTTTATTGGATCAACTCAGAAAACAGCCGGCCAATCAGAAGAAGAGAGGCTCAGACTGAGCCTCCTATAAATAGTTTCGATATAATATAAATTCCCAGTTGTACCTGAAGGCTCTTATTGTGGTGAGACCCTCGGCCGTCTCAGAGAAGTGACAGAGCAGAGGAAGCTGAGTGGAGTCGTCGAGGTCCTGAAGGTCCCTGAGAGAGAGAGAAAGAGAGAGAGACAGAGAGAGAGAAAGAGAGAGAGAGAAGATTGAGTTTATATCTCTTGGTTTTGTTATTTCTAGTTTATACAGAGGAAGAAAACATTGATTTTCTATAAACAGTTGGCAGGAAACTTTTTGGATTTATAGCTGTTGGCTGTTTACTGCAGGAAAAATGATGCTAAATTTATAATAAATTAAAGAAGGGACAAAAAAAAGAAAAAAAAAAAGAAAAAAAAAGAAGCTGCACTGTGGACGGACTCACTTGGACGCGACCCGGAAGTACTTCTGGATGAAGTAGAAGGTGATGGCCAGAGGAACCAGGGCGATCAGAAAGTAGGGAGTGATGGAGGCTATGACGCCGATGGCCGAGAGGCAGAGCAGCGTGGAGCGGGTCAGAGACTCCAGGGTCGGAGGAATGTGCTACAAGACAGAGAGAAAGAGAGAGTCCTTAAAGGGAAAGTTCAACATTTTGGCAACTTGGCCCATTGCCATAATCCCTATAGTCATAGCAGTAGGTTTGTTACCTTTAATTGTCGTGCAAGCTATTTTTAGAACGGTGGAGCAGAGCCGTGCTACGGAGGCTCATGGGATTTCTTGGTTTCCCTCATCAAACTCATCAAATACACAATCCAACAACTCCACAACGCTCTGGTGGACAAGTTGTGAGCTGCACATTCACCACGCTATGAGATAATAACACAACGTTACCACACAGAGTTGTTTTAGAGGGAAATTCATGCAAAACCGCTGATGCGTGTTGCCTTCAGGGACAGTTTTTCATCAAGCAGTCTCTGTATTTCCCTCTAAAACAACTCTGTCTGGTAACGTTGTGTTATTATCTCATAGCGTGGTGAATGTGCAGGTCACAACTTGTCCACCAGAGCGTTGTGGAGTTGTTGGATTGTGTATTTGATGAGTTTGATGAGGGAAACCAAGAAATCCCATGAGCCTCCGTAGCGTAGCTCTGAGCAGCTCACAGCTCTGCTCCGCCGTTCTAAAAATAGCTTGCACCGACAATTAAAGGTAACAAACCTACTGCTATGACTATAGGGATTATGGCAATGGGCCAATTTGGTAAAATGTTGAACTATCCCTTTAAAGTCCACTGGTCCCGGTTCGTTACCTGGTCGATGATGTTGGTGTCGGCCGAGAACCTGTTGAGGATCTGACCCAGAGGAGTGATGTCGAAGAACCTGGGGAATCAGAAACATCAACAGGAAATATTCAGGATGTTTTCTTGAAGCTCTGACACTTGAAGTGAAGTTGAAGTTATGTAAACACACGCGTCACGGTTGTTTCCATAGAGACAAGACATCTCTGTGTGTGAAACTGAGCTGTCATGTCGGGTAAACTCTGCTTTAATGCTCCTGAAACTGATAGTGGAGCAGATTATGGGTCACTCTTTTGCAAAAAGGCGCTGGCCACTCAAACAATTCAATATTGCGGCAATTTTTCAAGATGGCTTCCGGGTATTGTACCGCTATAGACATATAATTATCAAATCAATTCATTTTGGTCTAAGGTATTATAAGGGGGACCACTAAAAATTTTAACTAACAGATATCACTATGAAACTTCCCAAGTTTATCACTCACATCAAGACAAATATTTTTCATATTACAAGTTTTATCAAATTTTATGTTTAAATATGTAAATTAGGCAATATCTAATGAAATATGCACTAATTTGCATATATTTCCAGAACAGAAATCTGAACAATGGATAAAGCTACTTTCAAAATTCTTGTTTTATCTTGTTGACATATTAGAGTCAGAAGTTTTTACAGAGGGATTGTTGATATCTCCTTGTATCACTCTGTAAATGTGAAAATACTGTCACCAGCCCTAAAAAAAAATCTAATTTCGCCATGTTTTTAGTAATAAAATGTTGTATAAATCAGGCTGTGAATGATATATCAACAATCCCCTCTGTAAAAACCTTCAGAATATAGAAATGGATCAAACTGGAAGGTTTGGTGTCTGTAAGTGCTGCTGAAGTGGAGATTTCAGGCTCAGAGTCTGAGGAAAAACTAATTTTGAGAAAACGGGTCAGAGAAACTTTTGGTGAATTTAGGAGAAAACATGGTGAAATTTAAGGCTGATGAAAGTATTTTCTCATTTACAAAGTGATAAAAAGAGATATCCAAAATCCTCCTCTGTAAAAACTTCTGACTCTAATATGTCAACAAAATAAAACAAGAATTTTGAAAGTAGCTTTATCCATTGTTCAGATTTCTGTTCTGGAAATATATGCAAATTAGCGCATATTTCATTAGATATTGCCTCATTTACATATTTAAACATAACAAATTTGACAAAACTTGTAATACAAAAAATATTTGTCTTAATGTGAGTGATGAACTTGGGAAGATCCATGGTGATATCTGTTAGTTAAAATTTTTACCCTATTCACCTGTAGTTGTCCCCCCTTTAAGGTCTCACATTTCATTATTATAAGTGTTTTGTTGTTTGCTGTTTGTGTGTGTGTGTGTGTGTGTGTGCACCTGATGGGGGCGTGGATGATCTTGTTGAGCAGGTTGTGGTGCAGGTTGGTGGCGGCAGAGAGACCCAGGAACTCCACGGTGAGAGAGGTGATGAGACACAACGTGATCCCGGCCGCACACAGGATGATGAACACCATCAGGAAGGACTCGTCCTGACACTGACACACACACACACACACACACACACACACACACACACACACAGTTACACACAGTGGTGTAGTCTAATTTTTTTAAGGGGGTCCACTGCTTTTTAGGTGGGTAAACTGTTCATAGTTGCATCACTGGTGGTTCTCAAACTTTTTTACATCAAGGACCCCAAAACTGACACAAATTAGACCACGGACGCCCATTGGACAAAATTTTGAAGCAAACACCAGAAATACACAAACCATCAATGTACATTTAAATTAGGCGCACATTTTTGAAAGATTATAGAGACATTTCTAGAACAAAGTGGTAAAATTTCCACAAAAAAATAAATAAATAAATAAATAAAAAGGTTTTTAAAAAATTGAGAAAAAACTGGTAACATTTCTCAAATAATTCTAGAAAAAGCGAAAAAGTGGTAAGATTTCGCAAAAAATTGTAGAACATTTCTCTCTCAAAAAAAAGGGCCAAACAATAATACAAATTTTTTTTGAAGAAACTGTTAACATTTCTAAAAATAAAAAAAAAAATAAAAAAAAAGTCTAAACAATAATTAAAAAAGTGATTTCAAGAAAAAGTTGGGGACCCCCTTGAACCCTGTCAACCCTTCCACTTTGAGAACCACTGACATTTACTTTAGTTAGATAGTTTTGTTGTACTGGGTATACTGAAATATTTATACATTTTCAGTGGCTATACTGAGTATAACTGAGTATCACATAGACCAGAGGTCTTCAACAGGGGGTCCGGGACCCCTAGGGGGTCCGCAGAGATGCTGCAGGGGGGTCGTGGAATTTTTGGTTGATGAGACAATTTTTTAAAATATTTTTTCGTTTCCACATTTATGTCACAAATAAAAACTTCATTTGAATAGCTTGTCTGCATGATTACCATGCCATTGACAGGTATTGTTGATATTGGCATTGGGCATCAGTTAAAGGGATAGTTCAACATTTTGGCAAATTGAGCCTCCGTAGCGTAGCTCTGAGCAGCTCGCGGCTCTGCTCTGCCGTTCTAAAAATAGCTTGCACCGACAATTAAAGGTAACAAACCTACTGCTATGACTATAGGGATTATGGCTATGGGCCAATTTGCCAAAATGTTGAACTATCCCTTTAACAAGGTGTGTTTATAATTATATAAAGGTGTGTTTATAATTATAAACACACCTTGTTAAAGGGATAGTTCAACATGTATAAATGGCAGTTGCATGGCTGCCCTACTCACTGCACCTGTGCATGTTTGATACATTATATGAACATGTGTATTATTTGAATAGCTTAGTAGTGAATGCAGAATAACAAGCTATGTTTATACATGGCACTAAGCCCAGTTTAATATGAAACACAGTTTTATACAATATAGAAGGGGGTCCCTGACCCATCTCTCAGTTAGTTTGGGGGTCCCTGGCCTGAAACACATTGAAGACCCCTGACATAGACTACACTACTGGTTACACATCATCTACCTATACTCTGCTCTCAGATCCCTTGAACGCATCGTGTACCTTGACCGGCGTCGGCGTGCTGCTGCTGCTGCTGCTGCTGCTGTTGGTGGTTGTGTTGGTGTTGATGATCCCGGTGCCACTGGACATCGGACATTCTGTAACATTCTGGTTGGTCCATTGAGCGAGCCAGTAGTCGATGGCGACGATGACCGAGTGTTTGAGGAGTTTACAGGAAACCATGAGGAAGACCATGAAGAAACCACCGGAGGACATGTAGCACCAGCACACCTGAGAGGAAGAGAGGGGAAGAGATGATACGTCATAACTCCTTAAAGCCATAGTGCGTAACTTCTATCGCCCCCTATCAAACCAAACCAAACCAAACCAAACCCAAAATCAATTTAAGACATTTTAATGTTTTTAGATTAATGAATTCAATGCCTTTTAAGACTTTTTAAGGATCCGTAAGAACCCTGTTTACAGACACGTAGAAGCTACGCACTATAGCTTTAAATCTCAATATTTATTTGGATTTTCCCTCTTTTTTTTTAATCTTAAATATGAGTTTTGACTCTTGTTCAAGAAAATTCAGGCTCATTATTTGTGATTGATGTTTCTTTTTTTGACAGAAGCAGCCGTTTCCTTGTTTTTGTAGAATAATATGAGTTCTCTGATAAGACAAGAGGCGACAGAGGAGCTAAAGCAGCTGCTGTTATGATTGTTGTAACAACGTGAAAAATCTGTGACGACTTCCTGAGATGTTGATGTTACTGTGAATTAGGAAAAAAGACTAAGAAAAGTAAATGTTTGAGGGATTATTGGGGCAAATTCACATAATGCATATCAAATGTTTTGTGCCAAAATGTTTAATTAGGTCGTATCCATTAGTTTCTGTCCAGACAGAGTGATCTGTATTAGTTAGTAAAACATGTTTTACCTTCCACGGGATCTTCGATCGTCTGTTGGTCGTCGTGGACATGTTGTCGTCGTCTTCCTCCTCCTCTTCCTCCTCTGACGGGAGGAAAATCACATCAACAAAACAAAACTAAACAGAACAAACACACAAAGATTTAAAAGGAATAAACAACATGAAACTGAACCTTCGTCCTCGTCATCGGTCTGGTTCTTGGCCTCTCTGGAGTAAAACGCTCTCCTCAGGGTTTTCCTCTCCATTGTCGTCTGACTGTCCTGCTGAATGTCCTACGCACACACACACACACACACATAGAGACACACTGTGAAGTCACGACAGGTTGATGAAACATCTGGAGCCGCAGCAGCAACATCTGTCCTGAGGCGGCGTCACCTTCTCCAGCTCCTGGTCCTGTCGGTTCATCAGGGTTTTCCAGTGGTCGTAGAGCTCCACGTCGTGGGTCTGGATGTCCTTCAGCGTCCCCTCCCTCAGGATGGAGCCGTCCTTCATGGCTATGATCTACACACACACACACACACACACAACAACAAACACAGGACATAATGAACAGGTGATAGATCGACAGAAAAGTCATCTTCATTTTTTTTTAAATGTTCAAACAAGGAGTGCTTTGCAGACTCATTTGATAAATTAGTGGTGCTCTTTAGATAAATAAAGGCATTTCATTGATTTAAAGATAGTGCCTAGGAGTTTTTCTCTGTTTTGATATTGTCTTCATTTTAGTTTACCACTGAAAAATTCTGGCCTTTCCCCAAAAAATTCCAAGCATGAAAAGAATGTGTGATCTAAAAAAGAAGCATTAGGGCCAACAACGGAGTTAAAAAGTCAGAATTTCTGAGATAAAAACTCTAAATTTCTAAGAAATTCAGACTTTTTTCTCAGAAATTCTGAATTTTTATCTCAGAATCTTATATATATAAATATATATATATATATATAAATAAATCTCTGTTGTTGGCCCCATTACTATGAAACTAACTGTTATTTCTAGGCTGTTTCTTGACATTACTACGCAATTAACGGCCTGTAAATTAAAGGGCTACCTTGTGTTCTGTTAAGGATGTGAGGGGTGTAAGCGGATGTACTGTATGTGGTGTTTTTTGTCGCAGTTGTGGTAGTTGTGCTTTTTGCGGAGTAAAGAGTAAAGTTGTTGCGAACAAGAAGAAGAAGTCGTCTTCATTTTATTTTACTACTGCTCACCCAGTCTGCGTGGATCAGGTACTGGAGTTTGTGTGTAACCAGGACGACCGTCCGCTTGTCGTCCTGCAGGAACTTGAGGATCCCCTCCTGCATCAGGTGGTCGCTCAGGTGGATGTCCAGCGCCGAGAACGGGTCGTCCTGAGGAGAGACGGAGAAACCATGGAAGGTGTTTAACTTTGATCAGTGATTTGATCACATGACGTCTTCAAAGCGCCGTAAAAACAAAACTAGAGCGCCTGTTTTCAAACTCTCAGATATTTTTATTTGACTTTGAGTCAAATGACTGGAGATGTTTAATTTGATACAATACTTGATTCAAAAAACTATTTATGGGGGGATGGGATGGGAGGGGAGGGGCAACCTATATAATCAGATTTGATGATTTTGTGTATTTTTGGGTCCAATGTGTTAATAAAGAAGTTAAAAAATGAATAAAATACATATATTTGAATTGAATATAAATAATATTAACCCTCAAAGCGCCATAAAAAGGAAACCAGAGCTCCCGGAGCTCTGTGTCAACTTCAGTCGAAAGTGGGGATTTGAAACTCTCTCCGAATTTTTCTTTGACTTTGATAAACCACGTAAAATCAGAGATATGATAGTTTTAATTTGATTGTACGAAAAAAAAATCAGATCATATAGATGAAGTTGTGCTGAAAAAAAGAAGATACCAAGTGTGGGCATGTTAAACATATTTTTATGTGGAGCATAAAGGCAATCATTCAAAAGTATTCAAAAACAAAATACCTAAGGAAAGCAGAGTTATAAAACTCTTTATAAAACTATTTATTGTTATAAAACTACTGTCTCAATTGCAGTATCTCTCTATCCCCTTGATATCTCTATACATTATACATATTTATCTCTTTTAATTTACCTATTTTATTTCATCTTCATCCTTTTAAATTCATTCATTCTCACTTTATTTTACACTTAATCTACTTTATCTAATTTTATCTACCCTCCAATTGAAAAAGATTGAGTGTAAGATAGCGTTTCCTCTATGCATCTGTTTTAAAATCCTTGTTTGAATGTGTACGTGAATGTATGTGTATGTCCATCATTTTTATCATGTAAAGCACTATAAGAAAAGTGCTGTACAAATAAAGCCTGATTGATTGAAAGAGGTTCAAACCCCTAAAATCAGAGCGGGTGATGTACTGGTTTTAATTCAAGGTCAATCAGACACATTATTGACAGAAACTGAAGCAGATTAAACGTTTGTGATATTTGTCTGAATGTCTGAATGAACTCCTCTTTCCACCTGATAGAAACAGGGATAATAACCTCTGCTGCTAATTGTTTACGCCATAAATTCCTCATAAATCTGCTCTGTTGTGTTTGCGATGTTTGTGTTACTGGGCGGGCGGCGGCGGCGGCGGCCGGGTGTCCTATAGCGCCTTAATGGAGCCGGTGTTATGATTATTTGACGCACTTGACCATGACGTACGGACTGGAGATCACATATGGAAACACGAGGCGCTGCACGTCCACGAAAGAAAAACATTCCCTCCTCATTTTTAACGTGACACACGCAGACATAACACAGTGTGACGATGAGACGATGAGACGCTGAGACGCTGAGAGCTTCTAATGAGGGATGTTCGCTCGCTGCTGGACCACCAATTAAAAAAAAAAAAAAAACTGTGATGGCAACAGGAAATTATGCAAGCGGAGCACTCAGAAAGATAAACACATGACGGCACAGCGGAGTGAGAAACAGACACCTCCTCATCCCAGAGGCCGAGCGACCAGTCCGACTCAGGACCAGGACTCAGTCTGAGGTGTCTAAATACTTCAGAGTCTCAGATCGTGTTTTTGTGAATGTTCAACAGCTGGAGAGAAGCAGATGTGATGAAGGACAAGAGAACTTGTAGTATTCTCTCTACTACGTCTTCCCTGCAGCTTTGTCATGACTCATTACTACAAAATAAAAGCAGATGCGCAGCTTCACATATTGTATGATAACATCAGGATGACTTACTTTTCCTCTTGTTAATGCAATAAGAAATGTATTCATTAACACAAATCTGAATCTCATCTCAAGTTAAAGGGATAGTTCAACATTTAGCAAACTGGCCCATTGCCATAATCCCTATAGTCATAGCAGTAGGTTCGTTACCTTTAATTGTCGGTGCAAGCTATTTTTTAGAACGGCGGAGCAGAGCCGTGAGCTGCTCAGACCTACGCTACGGAGGCTCCTTATGGGATTTCTTCATTTTAAAACCAAAATAGATACCATAAGGTCAGATATACTACACTGTCAAACCTCTGATTTTAACAGCGATGATCCTCACTTTGCAGGTGGGGAAACACTAGAGAACTTTGTCCTGGTTGATGCTGTAATGTTGGGAAAAGTGATCTCCCAACTCAAATCCACAACTTGTGTTTTAGACCCCATTCCCTCGTCCTTTTTTAAATCAGTTTCCAGGTTTTTAACTGTTGATTTGCTCACCATTATAAACTGCTCTTTACAGACGGGCGTCTTTCCAACCTCACTAAAAACTGCAATAGTCAAACCTCTCCTGAAGAGAAATAACCTTGATCCTACAGTTCTCAGCAACTACAGACCCATCTCAAATCTGCCATTTTTAAGTAAGATTTTAGAAAAGCTTGTTTTTAATCAGTTGAATGATTTTTTAAACTCTCACAATGTTTTAGAGAAATATCAATCTGGTTTCCGCGCCAAACACAGTACAGAGACGGCATTAACTAAAGTTATCAATGACCTGAGGTGCAACATGGACACAAAGAAACTATCTGTCCTGGTCCTGCTGGACCTGAGTGCAGCATTCGACACAGTCGACCATGTAATTCTCCTCAACAGACTCCACACCCTCATTGGCCTCTCTGGTACTGTTTTTAATTGGTTCAAAGACTATCTTACTGGCAGAAAATGTTTTATCAATATTGACGAATGCTCTTCTGAGAACTACGATTTTAACTGTGGTGTCCCCCAAGGCTCTATTCTAGCTCCAACTCTTTTTAACTTGTACATGCTGCCACTGGGGAATGTCATCAGGAGACACGGCATTAAGGCAAGGCAAGGCAAGGCATCTTTATTTATATAGCGCATTTCATACCAAGGCAACTCAATGTGCTTTACATAAAGACAAAACATTAAAAAAAGAAGCATAAGACAGAATAAAAACAAACAAAACACTAAAAACAGAGCAAATAAAAGTAAAAGAAAAAAAAATAGATAAGTTTAAAGTTCTCAGCTATAAGCACATGAAAAGAGAAATGTTTTTAACCTGGATTTAAAAGTGCTCACAGTTGGGGCTGATCTCAGTTCTGCTGGTAGTTTGTTCCACTTGTGAGCAGCATAACAGCTAAATGCTGCTTCACCATGTCTGGTCTGAACTCTGAGCTCCACTATCTGACCTGAGTCAGTAGATCTCAGAGCTCTACTGGGTTTATACTCTACTAACATGTCTTTCATGTATTCTGGACCTAAACCATTCAGTGATTTGTAAACCAGGAGCAGAACTTTAAAATCTATTCTGTAGCTGACTGGGAGCCAGTGTAAGGTCTTAAGAACTGGGGTGATGTGATCTGATCTCTTTGTTCTGGTTAAAACTCGAGCTGCAGCGTTCTGAATGAGCTGCAGCTGTTTGATACTTTTTTGGGGGAGACCAGTCAGAAGACCGTTACAGTAGTCAAGTCTACTGGAGATAAAAGCATGAATCAGCTTCTCCTGATCAGTTTGGGACATAAAACCCTTAATTCTGGATATGTTCTTCAGTTGATAAAAGGCTGATTTGGTAACTGATTTGATATGGCTGTTGAAGGTCAGATCTGAGTCTATCAGCACGCCAAGGTTTCGGACTTGGTCTTTACTTTCTAAAGACAGTGACTCAAGGTGTTTACTGACAGCAACCCTCTTCTCTTTATTTCCAAAAACAATGACCTCAGTTTTTTCTTGATTTAACTGAAGGAAATTTTGGCTCATCCAAGTTTTGACTTGCTCTAAACAGTGACATAATGACTCTATTGGACTGCAGTCGTCTGGAGACAGTGCAAGATATATCTGTGTGTCATCTGCATAACTATGATAGTTGACATTAGAGTTCTGTAGAATTTGACCCAAAGGCAGCATATACATGTTAAACAGAAGGGGTCCAAGGACTGACCCCTGAGGAACTCCACACGTCATAGCCACTCGATCGGATTGATAACTACCAATGGTCACAAAATAACTCCGTTCCTCTAAGTAGGACCTGAACCATTTTAGGACTGTCCCGCTGAGTCCTGCCCAGGTTTCCAACCTGTCCAGCAGTATACTGTGATCCACAGTGTCAAACGCAGCACTGAGATCCAACATGACCAGAACTGACACCTTGCCTGAGTCAGTGTTCAACCTTATGTCATTTAACACTCTAATAAGAGCTGTTTCTGTACTGTGGTGAGGTCGGAAGCCTGATTGAAATTTGTCAAAGAGTCCACTGGAGTTTACGAAGTTGCTGAGTTGATTAAAAACCACTTTCTCAACGATCTTGGCTATAAAGGGAAGATTTGAGATGGGTCTGTAATTGGTTAAAATGGTAGTATCCAATGTTCTCTTTTTTAAGAGCGGCTTGATGGCAGCTACTTTCAGGGGTTTAGGAAACGTGCCTGATTGAAGTGAGCAATTTATTATTTGCTGCAGATCTGTTTGGACAGAGCTTATAATAGTTTTAAAAAAGTCAGATGGTATTGTGTCAAGACAACATGTCGATGTTTTAAGATGCTGAACTGTTTCTTCTAAGGTTTTTTGGTCAACTGTATTAAACTCTGACATTACAGTTGATTTATTCCTAGGTGATTTTAGGGATTGCATCATTGTATTATTTTGCTGATTTGTGTTGATATTTAGCCTTATGGATTTGATTTTTTCATTGAAGAAGTAAGCAAATTCATTGCATTTTTCTGTGGAAAAGAGTTCTGAAACTATCTCTTTTGGGGGGGTTGTAAGCTTATTAACCATAGCAAACAGAGCACGAGTGTTGTTGATATTCTTATTAATCATTTCAGTAAAGTGTTGCTGTCTAGCCTTGAATAGCCCATGGTTAAAATTACAAAGACTTTGTTTGTAGAGGTCATGGTGGATTTGAAGTTTAGTTTTTCTCCATTTACGCTCAGCTTTCCTGCATTCTGTTTTCAGAGCCTTTACCATCAAAGTGTTCCTCCATGGTGTTCTCTGTCTGGCCAAGGTCATCTTAGTTTTAATAGGTGCAATGGTATCAATGACATTTGAGATTTTGCAGTTGAAATTATCCAGGAGTTCATCAACTGTCTCTGCACTCACAGTTGGTGACATGACTATAGCCTCCATAAACTTAACACTGGTATTCTCATTTATGAACCTTTTCCTAACAGATACAGAGGGTAACTGCATGTCCGGAGTTATCTGTAAGTCAAAGAACACACAGAAATGATCAGAAAGAGCCAAGTCCTTGATATCAACAGATGTAATGTCAACACCTCTACAGATAACCAGATCCAGAGTGTGGCCTCGGGTGTGTGTGGGCCCTTTCACATGTTGGGAGAGGCCAAAAGTGTCAAGAAGAGAGCATAGTTCTTTGGCATTTGTGTCCATGTTATTGTCTATGTGAATGTTAAAATCCCCTGTTATGATAAAAAAGTTGTAGTCAGTGCAGATAACTGACAGCAGTTCGGCAAACTCATCAAAGAATTTTCCTGGGTATCTTGGTGGTCTGTAAATAATTAGGAAGAGAACTTTTGGATCACCCTTTACTAAAAAACATAGATATTCAAAAGAGCTAAAATCACCAAATATAGTTTCCTTGCACTGAAATACAGATTTAAAAATGGCAGCAACTCCCCCGCCTTTCTTACCACTTCGACACTTATTCATAAAACTGAAATTTGTTGGTGCAGCCTCATTGAGAATGGTAGCACAGCTACATTCAGTCAGCCATGTTTCACTAAGAAGTAAGAAGTCTAGATTATAGGTCATAATGATGTCATTTACTAACAAGGATTTGTTGGCTAGTGATCTGATATTAAGTAGAGCTAACCTTGTGGAGATAACAGGAGACACTGGTGAGTTTCGAGGTTGACAAGCTATACTCACTAGATTGGTAGATTTTATTGAACCCTTTTTATTTCTCACCAGTTTGATCACTTTTCTGTTACCCGTCACCACAGGGATTGAGAAAGCTGCCTGAACTCCATAGGGCCCTGACTTTTCCTGGGAAAGAACATTCTTGATATCAGTATTGCAGCCTGGACCCGGCACATATCATTCAGATTCAATGATATGATGATTCAGAGGAAGTGGGGGGGCTCGGTGACTTTTGGTCGAGGGTTGTTTCTGACGTGGTGGAATGCGAGGGGGTGGACGATGTGGGGGGTTAATTGGGGAAAATATGAGACCCTGGCGTGGTGTTAGTTGGATTCCACTAGTGAGAAAGCTCTTCATCCTGTCAGGGAAATCCAGAAATGGGGAGTCAGGACTAGATGAAGAGAGTTGGGGGCTGGATGGGGTTCGGGGGGTTGAATGTTGGGAGTCTCCTGTTGGGGCCGGGGGAGACTCCCCCTTTGGGGCTTTTGGGGCTAAGGGAGACTCCTTGTGTTGTGTTGATGGGGCTGGTGGATGATCCACTTGTTGGGGTGCAGATGATGACGTTGTTGGGGCTGGTGGATGATCCACTTGTTGGGGTGCAGGTGATGACGTTGTTGGGGCTGGTGGATGATCCACTTGTTGGGGTGAAGATGATGACGTTGTTGGGGCTGGTGGATGATCCACTTGTTGGGGTGCAGGTGATGACGTTGTTGGGGCTGGTGGATAATCCAGTTGCTGGGGTGCAGATGATGACGTTGCAGGTTCTTTCTGAGTCTGCTGTCCTCCGTTGTCAATCCTTATCTCAGCGCCCTCACCAGAGTGCCGTCTTATCTGCTGTTTTGGATTGTTTTGTCTCTTGTCCTTGACAGGGACTGCTGGTGCCTGACGCAAAAAGTAAAAGATGTTGGCACTTAGCAGCTGTACTCCTGACTTGTTAAGGCTAAATCCATCTGCCTTAAAGAGGTGCCTGCGTTCCCAAAAGATGTTGAAATTGTCAATAAAGTTCAGTGATTGAGCAGTACATGTATCTTTAAGCCATCTGTTCAGCATCATCAGCCTGCTGAATCTCTCATCTCCTCGCCGAACTGTTGGCAGAGGTCCACTGAAAAACACCTCAGTATTCAAACACTGAACTTTGTTTATCAGTTCCATGAAGTCTCGTTTTAATAGCTCTGATTGTTGCTTCACAACATCAAGGGCTCCTGTGTGTATGATGAGCGATTTCAATGTTGGATGCTCAGCAACAATCTTCAAGATCTTTTTTGAAACATCAGACACCATGTCATTGGGAAAACACAGTACCTTGGTGTTGTTCTTGCTGCAAAAGCGTTTTATGTCATACACAGCTCCGTCACCCACTATCAGAGTTTGAGGCCCAGTGGTTAGCTCTCTCTGTAGCCCTTTAGCATCAGATTTAGCCTCATACCTTTCTCTGGTCCTGGGAGATGAGCCTTCTTTTGGGGAGTCTGGGTCCTGTGAAAGTGGAGCATATCTGTTCTCAAGTAGAATCCCTGTGTCTTGGGGCAGTTTGCTCGTAGCCTTGGTCCGTGGTTGTTTTCTCCGTGGTTTTGGGGTTGAGGAGACAGTCCTGTGTGATGGCAGTGCAGGCCACTCGGTGTCGTAATCCATCTCCGAGTGCTGGGTTCTGCCTGATAATCGTCTTCCCATGTTTGAGGGAGGTATTTTGTGGTGCTTTGGCTTAGCACCAAGAGAGTTCCAGGGAGGACTGTTTGATTTACTCCCATTTACACCTGGCTCCGGCCGTGCCTTGGTTGTGCCCGTTAGCCTTGTGTTAGCCTGCTCCCTTTCACTGTTTTGGAATATCGGCAGAGTAGTATCATTTCCATATTGTCCATTTACCTCCACGTTCACTTCGAGCCGATGCATTTTTGTTTCCAGTACTGCTATCTTCTGGAGCAGTTTGTGGTAGTCCTCCGTGGAAAAAGGAGGCATCTTGCTGCTAATTAGCTTCTGTTAGCTGAGCTCCTCAATCCCGGTCACGACAGTGCCGGGTTGTGCTGCTGATAAGCCACACTCTCAGGGTAAAACAGTTTAAAAAACAGTCGTAGCCTCCAGTAACTATCATAAATTAGGCTTCCAGTGATATGTAGGTATCCAGGAAAAAATACAAATAAATTTCAAAAGGAAAAGATTGCAATGGGAAAAAAAAGAGAGAGTGAAGCGGAGAGCAAAGGAGTGAAGCGTCTGCACTCAAGCAAAGCAGGAAGTAAAAAAGTAAAGTAAAAACTTCCACAGTTATGCTGATGATACACAACTTTACATAGCCGTGTCTCCTGATGACACTGGGCCAGTAGATGCCCTTTTAAAATGTATTTTAGACATCAAATCATGGATGGCAGCTAACTTTTTGCAGCTCAACCAGGACAAAACAGAAGTACTTGTAATCGGTCCTGAAGCACACAGAGAGAAACTAAATTTTAAACTCAAAGCCCTGTCTTTTAACACACCTGAGCACGTTAAAAACCTTGGTGTGATTTTAGATTCAAAACTGAGTTTTAACCTTCATGTTAAAAACATAACAAAGACTGGTTTTTATCATCTTAAGAATATTGCCAGAGTGCGGCCAATTTTATCACACGCCAACACTGAGACATTAATGCATGCTTTTATCACCTGTAGAATTGACTACTGCAACGCTCTTCTCTCTGGTCTCTCTAAGAAAACCATCGCTCCACTCCAGCTACTGCAGAACTCAGCTGCACGAGTCTTAACGAGGACCAGACAGAGAGCACACATTACACCGATTTTAAGGTCTCTGCACTGGCTACCTGTCTGCTTCAGGATTGATTTTAAGATCCTTTTAATGGTTTTTAAAGCTCTTATTGGTCTCGGTCCCAGTTACCTATCTGATTTGCTTTTAACATATGAACCTTCTAGAACTCTCAGGTCTTCAGGCAGCGGCCTTTTAACTATTCCAAAAGTTGCGAACAAAACATATGGCGAGGCCTCATTTTATCATTACGGCCCACGCCTATGGAACCGACTGCCTGAGGACTTGAGGAGAGCAGATAATCTGGACATTTTTAAAAGCAAACTGAAGACCTACCTTTTTAGCCTTGCTTTTAACTGACTCGTACTATTTCTATTATTCTGAAACATGCATTTAAATTTAATTTATCTTATTTCCTTATTTATTTGTTTACTATTATTATCTTTTTTATTCTATTTTAATTCACCCATTCTTTTCTCTATTTTATCCCACTACATCTGCTTATTTTTACCTAGTGTCTTTCTGGTCTTCTCTTTTTATCTATTTTACCTCATTTGATATAGTATCTCTCTTATCCTCTCATTTTATCTATCTTATTTCATTTTACCTAGTGTCTTTCTCGTCTTCTCAATTTTATTTATTTTACTTCATTTTATTTAGTGTTTTCCCCACTGCAAATGAGTGAGTATTAGATAGCGTTTCCCCGATAAAATCAAATGTTCTAAAATTATTGTGTGAATGTGTATGTGTTTGCAAATCTATGTATCCCTAACATGTGTTCCCTATGTCTCCCAATATGTGTCCCCTATATTGCTTGTTTTTAACATGTAAAGCACTTTGAGCTGCCATGGGCATGAAAAGTGCTATACAAATAAAGCCTGATTGATTGATTGATTGATTTCTTGGTTTCCCTAATCAAACTCATCAAATACACAATCCAACAACTCCACAACGCTCTGGTGGACAAGTTGTGACCTGCACATTCACCACGCTATGAGATAATAACACAACGTTACCACACAGAGTTGTTTTAGAGGGAAATTCATGCAAAACCGCTGATGCACGTTGCCTTCAGGGACAGTTTTTCATCAAGCAGTCTCTGCATTTGCCTTGATTATTGATAGGGGAGTAACAAGGTGGTTTTGGGCTGAAGACAGGAAACCAGGCGTTCGAGCACCTCAACTGAAAACACCTGAGGACTCACCAAGAAGACGATGTTGGTGTTCTGGTAGAGAGCTCTGGCCACACAGATCCTCTGTCTCTGACCACCGCTCAGGTTGATGCCCTGAACCACACAGAAACACAGAAACATCACATCACAAGAGATCATTAAGTGTTTCTTCTTCCTCTTCTTTGTCTTTGCAGAACTGGATCGCTCCGTACCCGCTCTCCGATCTCGGTCTGGTCTCCAAACGGCAGCAGGTCGATGTCCGGCTGCAGAGAGCAGGCGTCGATTACCGCTTTGTACCTGAGAATAAAAACCACAGAATAAACCACCGAGACATGTTTCTGTATTGTCTAAGTGTTGTCTATTGTCAAATTGTGTCATTCTATGTATCACCTTTGTATAGTAGCTTGTGGTCTGTGTATTCTGTGTATTTTTTCATCTTTTATGTTATGTGTAGGGACTACAGATGGAAATTAGCTGTGAGCTAAATCTTGTGCAACCATCTCCTCATTGTTTTCTGCAAATGATTAATGTAATTGCACACTGTCCCTTAATAAACTAATAAACTAAACTAAATGTCAGAGGAATCAAACATCATTAATCTGAAGCCGAGGACCGAGCTGTTTGTTTGTTTTTACCTCTGTTTGTTGAAGGGGCTGCCGAACGTGATGTTTTCCTCCACCGTGGCGTTGAGCAGCCACGACTTCTGCGCAGCGTAGGCCACCGAGTATCTGTTCTTGCTGGATGCATCATGGGAAACGGAGGCCAAAGAGAGGGGGAAAAACGGAAAAAAAAAACACGTCAGAACTACAAATCCTGTTTTCATAAAGCTTGGGAGCAGGAGCGCTGACTCTCACCGAATAAAAGTCTTTATCATCTCAACAGCGTTCGTTGTGTCTAACTAGATTTAACGCATGTGTGTTTGTATAATTATATATAATATAATTACACCAATACACTACATCATTAGCAGGATGAGACATCTGGATAAGATCTACTGATTAAATTACTTTTAATTAAGGATAACAAGATTAGAAAAGACACAACTGATGCACTTCAGTTACACTACAACATGGAAATCTGAGCGAGATTTTGTGGTTTTAATTAAATGCAAAGATTTGTGTTTGCAAACTGGTGAACTGTGTTATAACCTTCACCAAGGAGGTTCTGTTCATCAGCCGCCGTGTCTGTTTTTGATTTAGTTTTGTTCGTCGTCAGGATTGCACAAAAAATACTAAACCAATTTAGATTAAACTCAAATTTTAAGGCCAATCTGAATCAGTTTCTATGAATTTGATATTTTGTTTCGGGAACACTTTGGATTAGGGAACACATATTCACCATGTGCTTATTAATATGCATATAAGTAGCTTACTAGCTCCTTATTAGTAATTATTAAGCACGTATTAACACCTTATTCTACATAGCCTTATTCTACATCTATTACATCATGAATTAAGATTTTTCCTGATATTAACTCCTAATTATGGCTTATTCATTGTAAATTAATGCATTAATGCTATCTACTAATTCAGAGTGATAAGGGAAGAATTACTGTTCTTGTGCTACTGCCCCAATAACCCACTGGTTATTCACATCATTATTCAGAAACAACAATGCATTAATTTACAATGAATAAGCGATAATTAGGAGTTAATATCAGGAAAAATCTTAATTCATGGTGTAATAGAGGTAGAATAAGGTGTTAATATGTGCTTAATAATTACTAATAAGGAGCTAGTAAGCTACTTATATGCATATTAATAAGCACCTAGTTAATGGTGAATATGTGTTCCCTGATCTAAAGTGTTACCTTTATTTCTAATGGAGTCTGCTGTATGTTGTTTGACTCTGGTCTTGGTGGAGGTCTGGACTTTCTCTGAGCTCTTTATGTGGGTTAACACAGGTGAACACAGGTTAGCAACGAGTCATGATGACATCTATTTATATTTCAGCATCTTGTCCACAAATCACCTCCGTCTCTAAATGTTTCAGGAGTCATGAGTTTTTTTTTGTTTTAAATAAATCAAAAGTGTTGAGGAGGGAAGTTCAGGTCAGATCAGAGCTCCTGGTCCAATCAGCTTTATGAACACGGCACCAGATTTAAAAATAAAATAAAACAAAGACAGGAGGAGGAGGAGGAGGAGGAGGAGGATTATGTTTCTGTCAAACTCCACTGCAACATGGAAGAGATGTGGGAGATAAATATGGATCATGGATCAAAGGTTAAGGATGAGCTGCAAATCATCGTCAACAACATCAACAGCAACAATAGCACTGACATCAACACCAGCAACAGCAACACAAACACAAATAAAACCATCAACAACATCAACAACATCTGTAGCACAGCTACTGCTGGGAGTCTCTTTTTATAGCTCCGCCCCTCAAAAAACTCTTCTAAACCCAAATTCCAGACTTTTTCCAGACTTCTCCGTAAAAAAATTCAAATAATTTGTGATATTTAGGTAAATAGATGTGCATAATACAAAAAAAACCCATGCAATTTATCGTTTGTTCATTATTCTGAATGGGTTCTGCCATTATGCAACCAAATCATTTCCAGGAGATTGTAGCTAGGTACAATAAAATAGCGCATTCAAAATAATTAAGCCAAATAACTTCAGATAAGACCAAACCAAGATAAGATGAATAAAATAAATATATTTCTATACAATAGTTTCCATTTTCCATACTTTTCCTGACCTGGAAATCAAATTGGAACCCTGGATATAATTTAATTATTGTCAAAAGGTTGTTGCACATCTGAGCTTTTAACAACACCAGATACAGAGTCTGATACAGATATGTACTGTATGTACTTGTTTTAGTACTACATCAACTACAAATATCGTACAGTAAAACATAGAAAATACATTTTATTTTGCATTATTCCATTAAAAGAACAGAATATATATAACTGGTAAATATTTAGTTGTCTAAGACGAAACTTACTCAAGTTTTGTGAAGCTAACAAACAATTTAAAATGTGAATTTATAACTTATAAATCTGTGTTAAACTGTCACAGAGATACCTAATGTCAAAAATAACCAAATCTATATTATCAGAGCATGTTTGTGTTTGTTTGTTTGTTTGGACTCCCAGCAATAAAAGCACAAACCACTGCAGCTTTAAAACCAACGACCATCTCAACACGATGAGCAGAAGATAGTACCACTACCGACCATCTGACGGCCGATGTCGCTGTTTCTGAACACACACAGATAAACACGACACAACGCTGCTTCAACACAAAGATTTATAGTTCA
The DNA here is from genome assembly GCF_045865225.1 of Trachurus japonicus. NCBI lineage: Eukaryota > Metazoa > Chordata > Actinopteri > Carangiformes > Carangidae > Trachurus > Trachurus japonicus. Next base: position 4,405,640 of record NC_140929.1, read on the forward strand.
TCTATAATAATAATTAGACAAGTAAGACTTTAACTTTACGGTGTGAGTGTGTTTGAGTTGCACAAAATGTGTTAACAAACGCTGCACAATTTCCCACAATTTTTCATTTTTACGCCGCTCTTATTTTGAAATATATATTACTTTCCTACTTCTTTGTTCTGTAAAGTATATTATAAGGCTTAATATTACATTTATGAATTCAAAATCAATCTTAACAAGGCAAAAAAAGACTATATGAACTAAAAACATGATAAAAACCATTATTGTAGACTAAAAATGTAGTTTATGTGTGTGTGTTCAGGAGCAACGCAGCCTGAGAAATCCTTCTGAGTGCAGTTTAAAACAGTACTGTCTTCTGAGGGAAGAATGGGAGTTAAAAAAAGATGATGATGATGATGATGATGAGGAGGAGGAGGAGGAGGAGGAGGAGGAGGAGGAGGAGGAAGAGGAGGAAGAATGGCGGATGAGGGGTCAAAAGGTCACGTCAGATGTGAAGCAGGAAGTAGGAGACGGGGAGAAGAGTGAATACCTCCTGATGTCTTCGTCTGTCTCCTCTGTCCCTGACCAACTGTCAAAATCACGTCAGTGTGTTAGACAACATGTGTGTGTGTGTGTGTGTGTGTGTGTGTGTGTGTGTGTGTGTGTGTGTGTGTGTGAGAGCAGTTTGTGTGTGTGTGTTACATTCTTTAAATAAAAGACAAGAAGGTCCAAGAGAAAGAAAGAAGCTCGAGCAAACAAACAACAAACTGGGTTTCTGACGGAGGAGACACAGCAAACATGGAGACAGGAAACAGAAGACAAGACGGAAAGACAGAAAGACAGAAGGAAAAGTAAAAAAAAATAAAAAAATCCAGACGATGAAGACGTGATGTTGACATGATGTTAGCTGCCAGATGTTAATCACATTAACCTTCCCACCCAGAGAAGAGGAAGAAGAAGATGCGGTCATTGTCTGTCTGTGATAATTAGGTTTAGTGGCTTCATCCACAATGATGTGTCGAGTCCTGTGAGTGTGTGTTAAAGGTTTATATGTACCAACTGGTCAACTGGTTCATTGGAAACATGAATAATTACTGAAAAATTATGCATTAGAAATCATTCCCTCTTGTATTTATGGAATTATTTATTTCATTTTTATGTTTATTTTCTTCCTTTAGCCTTAAATTCATTACAGATGCACATACATGACTTAGATATACAGTATGTGTGAAGGAATCTATTCTTTTATTACTATCATTTTTATGTCCATATCTAAGCAGGAAAGCAGGAACATGTATATTTTGCCTATTTATACTTTTTATATTTATTTATAGTTATTTATTATAAGAATCTAAATAAAAAGAAATAACTTAAAGCAGAAGTAAGTGATATATTTGTGTTAATATAAGTCTTAAATAGTTATATCTTCCGACAGTAATCACTTACATAGAGTGTTTGGACTGAAACACGGGTCTGTCAGTCACTCTGCTCTGCTCTGAGCCGAAGAGAAAACATTTATCGTATCCTACAGTTTTTTAGGTCTAAAAGAATGAATCTGAAGATTTTCAGTTTAATCGCTCCTGTTTTGCGGTAGCTGCGTCTGTCCGTGCATCGCCACGGCAGCAATGAATGGGAGTGGATGTAAGTTCCGCTGTTTAGGCTGTTTCCAGCCCTCAAAGCCGCATTTTTTTTCCACAGACAGCATCAGATGGAGACTCAAACATGCACCGAGAAGTTTATTTACTTCAAGCAAGCCGACATGTTTGTAAAAGTCGATCTAATTCAAAGTCTCCCGGAGTCTCGCGCGAGCCCGAAGTTGCAGTGTTGGTGTATTCAGGCGCAGTCGGAGCTACCGCTTGTGTCATAAACACAGGAATATCAACTCTTTACTTGCTTGAAGTGTAAATTTTTTTCCACAGACAGCGTCAGATGGCTACTCAAAGATGCGCCGAGAAGTTTTTTTTTCTTGAAGTAAGTAAAGAGTTGATATTCCTGTGTTTATGACACAAACGGTAGCTTTTCCCACTGCTCCTGAACACACCGAGCACGGCAACTGGGTCTCGCGCGAGACTCCGGGAGACTTTGAATTAGATCTAGTTTTACAAACATGTCGGCTTGCTTGAAGTAAATAAACTTCTCGGTGCATGTTTGAGTCTCCATCTGACGCTGTCTGTGGAAAAAAATTGCGGCTTTGAGGGCTGGAAACAGCCTAAACAGCGGAACTTACATCCACTCCCATTCATTGCTGCCGTGGCGATGCGCGGACATACGCAACTACCGCAAAACAGGAGCGATTAAACTGAAAATCTTCAGATTCATTCTTTTAGACCTAAAATGATATGAAAATACACCCCTGAGTTGAACTCGCCCGGAATTGTCCTTTAAGATTCATTCACAAAAACACTATCAGTGTCTATAAACTTCAAATTAGCTATTTAAATTATCACTGATTTAGAGAATTGTAGTGTAAATTTGGGTTTTTGGGTTCAAAATGGATAAAATTTGGTTCAAGTTGAGTTCAGATAAACAGTCAGAAAGATAATGAAGTGAAATGAGAAAGACAAAAACAAAGAAACTTGCAGAAGTCAGAACTGTCTAGAATAGATGATTGTCATGGAGTCACAGGTTTGATTGACTGAAAAGATGATTAACAGAGATATTTACTTGCATAAAAAACTGTTTACTGAACAATCTTGAGCTACATTATGACACTTCATTCCTTAATTTGCCAACATCTGTCACCAGAGGTGGAAACCAACCATGTCATTTTGCACCTCTTTTCTCTTACTGAAGTTTGCATGCTAACCAGCTAGCTCTGTGGTCTCAACATTTTCCGATACCGAGTCACTGTAGTCTGCCCTGAAGACGTAGCTGCTCATTTGACGTATAATAACGATATTAAAGGTTTATTTCTTTTTCTAATTTTCCTTTAAATAACTCTTCAAAAGTGAATAATCTTGCAAGGGAAAAGTGGAAATTGTTCACAGTGTCGACGCTGAACTAAATTTACAAAGACAACCATAGAATAAACTCACAGTCATATAATAAAATTGCTAATTAGAAAAAAAGTTTTTGTAACTTTAAATGACGTTTATTACTTCAAACCGTTATGACTCCAGGTGTTTATGTTGTCATCACTTCCCGGCTGCAGTGACTGTTACGTTGATTCATTAAAACTTGTGTGAACATCTGGATTTATCTCTGACTGCTGACGTATTGAGTTGGTCGGTAGTGGCAGAAAACCACAGGTTGTTTTAGTGACTCATTCATTCGCCCGTCTCTGGGTTTATTTCTGCTCTTCACTTGTTGGCAGCTTCAAGTAATTAAACTCCGTATAAACGAGTCTGTTCAAACCTGAATGTGAATGTTTAGTCTGTGTGGATGAAGAAGAAAAAGAAGAAGATGTTTTAGAAGAGACAAAAGTACCTGATGTCCTCGTGGATCATCTCACAATCAGGAAGGCTGATGTGGCGAGAGAGAGAGAGCAGGAGGTAAAGAGAGCAAACACACACACACACAGTCACACATTCACAACCATGTGTGTAAGTGCAGTCACATTAACAGATGGTGCAGATGTGCACACACACACACACACAGATACACACAGACACACACAGCAGAGGTTAGTGTGCAGCTCTAGTGGCTTCAGATTCTCCAGTCAAGAGTCGGTTTCCACACACTCAGATCTTAAATTCAATCCTCTGCTAACGAGCTGCTTAAAGGGATACGCCAACATTTTTTTTTTCATGTCTTGCCTCACTCCCGAGTTCATGACCAGCAGATAGACAGCATCCTTTCAACTGTGCGTGCAGTAACAAGGGAGATACGGGCAGAGCTGGCGCACTGCTAATTAGCTTAGCTCAAACGCTGGAAGTGTATAGGTAGTGTTAGCCGGGAGTGACTCAGGAGTGAGGCAAGACACATAAAAAAAAAAAATGTTGGCGTATCCCTTTAACACTATGGGTGACAAAATATAAAATTAGGATGTAGCAGCCAATAATAGAATTAAATCTGACAAATCTCTCCAGTGTCCATGTTTGAAAAAACTATATTTTTTCCTTGATAAATCCAAGAATTCACCTAAAATCGTGCAGCTACACTGTTTTCTGACACAGATAATGTCCTATTTCCACGGTATTCCCAAGCAGACAGTGTGTATAGTACATTTGGTCGTTTTACAGTGTTGCATGCCCCTCATACTCCCTGAAAAAGCAGGATGTTGTCAAGGTATTAGGAAGACTTCACTCAGAAAACCAAGGTTGTTCAGGTAACCAACATTTTCTATCGTCATGAGCGGCTGCAGACGTCGTTTTAGAAGTTTCATTGTTTGACCATCACGTATTTAACTCTAAAATTACTAAAATAGGTGATAAAATGGTGAAGGAGCTTCTAAAGACAATAACAACTGGTTATTCCTGCAGTACAAGTCAATATCCTAATAAGTAAATCCCTGTAAATGCAATAAAATGTGATCAAAACTGATAATAGCTCACTCGTCGTGTCAAAATAAAAGCCCTTATTAGTGTGAGTCACTGTGTTTTATCAGAGTTTTGATTCAGTAACTATAACAAACTGTCATTTCTTTATTATTTTGTTTTATGAGACAAGATAATTTCACATCACATGAATTTGTCTGTTACGATAGAAACAGAAAAACACATAGTGAGATAATGATGAGAATAACGATAACGGTGGTAATTTCATAATAAAAGCCTCTTTGGTGTGATTCAATATCTCTTATGTGTTTGCTATTGAACACATGGAGCATTTTAATTCCATTAAAATGGGGTTTTCTCTTATTAATTTTTTAAACCTTTTTTCAAGAGGAAGTTAATTGATTGAACAACAAAATCTTTTAATCTGATTAAATCATCTGAAATTGAACTGAACACTTGATGCTACGTATTCATCCTTTATTCTGATCTCAGACCAGATACTGTAGAAATCTCAGTTGTTTCAAAACTTTGTTCCTTATCCACCAGTTATTTGAAAGATGTACCGTTTCCTTTATATTAATATATAAATAATACATAAAAGATACAGTAAATCTTTGAGGTAACTGGTAAATAGAGAACCAAGTGTTGAACTTTGATCCTTTTAAATATAAAAAACTAAATAAAAATAGACTTTTACATCTTTAATTAAAACTGGAAATGTTGTGTTGCTTTAAGATCTTGTGAGATAAAATTCATAATTACTTCCTGGTGTGAAAATCAGCCTTTTCTTTTCCTTTCCCCCACAGGATTAAAACCTGTGACATGATCTATACAGCGATATTGTTAAGTAAGTGTCTTACTTGCTCCAGTAGACTCTCCCATCGATGGTCTGCATCTCGCCCAGCATGGCCAACAGCAGCGAGGATTTCCCACAACCCACCTGGCCCACGATCATCGTCAGCTGACCTGCGCATAGAAACCAAGTTGTCATTTATCACAGTAATACATGAATACATTCTTTTGAGAACTGATAAAGAAGTAACGTAAAACTCAAAATCACAGGACGGGGGAATCGTGAGAATTGTGAGACCTAAACACTGGTCAGAGGTCAGAGGTCAGAGGTCAGAGGAGACCGATTCACTCCTTTACAACAATACAACCCATGAACTTCACCCTGAACTTCATGTTTCCGGCGTCGAGTTGAGGTCAAACTCATCATGAAGGAGAATTTACTGCAGCACTGTTGTTGTTAGATAACATCATATTGAGACAAGAGTTCCTAATGAACCGACAATTTGAGATTCTATTCATCAAATTACTTCATTCATTACAGGGATAGTTCAACATTTTGGCAAATTGGCCCATTGCCATAATCCCTATAGTCTTAGCAGTAGGTTCGTTACCTTTAATTGTCGGTGCAAGCTATTTTTAGAACGGCGGAGCAGAGCCGTGAGCTGCTCAGAGCTACGCTACGGAGGCTCATGGGATTTCTTGGTTTCCCTCATCAAACTCATCAAATACACAATCCAACAACTCCACAACGCTCTGGTGGACAAGTTGTGACCTGCACATTCACCACGCTATGAGATAATAACACAACGTTACCACACAGAGTTGTTTTAGAGGGAAATACAGAGACTGCTTGATGAAAAACTGTCCCTGAAGGCAACGCACATCAGTGGTTTTGCATGAATTTCCCTCTAAAACAACTCTGTCTGGTAACGTTGTGTTATTATCTCATAGCGTGGTGAATGTGCAGCTCACAACTTGTCCATCAGAGCGTTGTGGAGTTGTTGGATTGTGTATTTGATGAGTTTGATGAGGGAAACCAAGAAATCCCATTAGCCTCCGTAGCGTAGCTCTGAGCAGCTCACGGCTCTGCTCCGCCGTTCTAAAAATAGCTTGCACCGACAATTAAAGGTAACGAACCTACTGCTATGACTATAGGGGTTATGGCAATGGACCAATTTGCCAAAATCCATTTTAACTGCATTAAACAGCTTAAAGGAAACTATCCCTTTAATAAACACTTAAATTCAACCATCAGTGCTGCCTGTTTCAACCTAAACAAAAGTAAAGAAAACAAACAGCAAAAATATCCTCACACAAAACACACACACATATGACATTACACCAGCACTTGGCAGAACAACCGATCCTGTTTGTCTCAGTAGTTGTACGACTGGGACAGCAAGTAAGTCACTTCCCAGGGGATGACACAAGCGTGTGTGTGTGTGTGAGACAGTGACCTGGTCTCCTGACACTTGGTATTTCAGTGACATCGCCTGCAGCAGCATCAGTGTGAGTTATGGTGCAGCGACAGCACGTCTGCACGTTTCATTCACATTATTTTATCACAGCGTTCCCACGGCGACGTGACTCGCCAACCTTTCACCCACTGACAGACCAGAGAGTAGGTGCGTTTACATGGACACAAATATTCGGAATAAAGGGCTGATCCGAATAAAGACGTGTCATGTAAACACATCAACTGGAAGATTCTGATCGGATTCGGCTCGATCCGAAAGAAATTCTGTTCGGATCGAGAGGGGGTGGTTTATACCGATCGTTATTCCGAATGACGTCCATGTAAACACTTATTCCCCACTAGCGCGACACGGCTGTACACGGTTCTACTCGGTTCTTATTTATTTAGCCTATTAATTTTTGCTTTTACACACTCTAGTGTGACGTCCGACAGGAATCAAACCCGCTAAGTTTAAAAACACCCTGGCAGCAGCGCACACGGATCTACTGAGACTTGTTATTCTGTCACCTGAGGTAACGAGGTGGACGAGTGAGTTTGGAGCTGATGAGAGGAGAGAAAAAAGAGAGCGAGTAGTAGCCTACCGACCCGATATCGCCGCGTATCTCGCTTTCAGAGTAATCCCGCTTCTTTCCCCGCTCTCTGTCCGCTGTCTTCACCGTCTTCCACTGACGTAACTCCCCAAATTTCCAGAGCGCACATGGCTAATTAATATGCACGTGCTGTTTTGCATTGACCACATGGTTGTGTTTGGGTGTATAGAGGGCAGGATATGGCGTGTTCACATCCGCACTTTTCATGGGTCCGGTGAGATTTATCAATGGCAGGAACACGTTGCTGAGTCTGCTTAATAACGATATAGGAGTACAGCAACAGCTCTTAAAATCTGGCGCAGGTCCATTTTGAGTCCTACTGAATGGGATAAATTGAGCCACTTCCGCATTTATTGGTTTGTTTACAGTAGTACAGGAAGTACTACAACTCTTCTTCTGCTGTTGTTTTAGGGGAAAAGACAGCTCTGTGCATGTCAAAATGCTGTTATTCTGAATAAAGCTTGGTGCATGTGTACGCACGTCATGATCGGATTATTTGATTTTGCGCCCATGTAAACAGTGGATTCGGATTTTCCGATCCCTCAAATTTTTAATCTGATTAAGAAATTTTGCGCATGTAAACACAGCTACTGAGGAGGAGACAACGTCAACTACACATCTATGTTGTAATAGTTTCCTGCGGATATTGTATAAATAATAACTTTATTCTGATGATTAATTTTTTAACGTGACATCATTAACCTCAAACACTTTTTTTTTTTTTTTAAAGTTGTTTAAAGGGACAACGAGGAGTTTCTATTTGGTTATAAAAAAAGTCTCACGTTAATGTGGATGAATCTCTGCTACCCACACTTGTTAATGGGCCCATTTTCGATAAATATATCGTTTTGTCTCTATCGTTATTTTGTTATTATTAGTGGTGGTGGAAATGCTGGTTGAGCCGACCAGCGTTTCTTTACTTTCGGTTTCGTGGCGAGTCATGAGAATAACGCCGCCGAATCGCCGTTTATGGTCGGAACTACGACGGTATGTGATCGTCTTCGAACCTCTGACTTTAATTATTGATGAATGAAAACATGAGTCTGTCTTGCGCCGGTCAAAGAATTTCACGGTGCGGAGGCTCATAAATGTAGTGTGAAAACACTTCACTTTTCCAAAACTCCTCGTTGTCCCTTTAAATTTAATTTTAAAAGGTCCAAATTTTACACTTCCTCTGCGTTTTATTTTGAAGTGTTGATCCATGAGGAAACATCTAAAAACCATCTCAGTGTCGTTTTCCATCTCCTCTCTGGCGTCTAGTAACAACAGGTGGGTTTCAGCCAATCAGAAGAGAGGAGGAAGCTCTGAGCCTCCTCTCTTCTGATTGGCTGACTGTTTTCTGAGTGATCCAATCAAAAAATAGAGCAGATTTCAGAATAAAACACCCGGAGAAATACTGCAAAGTGTTGGTGAGGGGGCGGGGCTTAATGGTGGCGACTGCTTAGTTGTGACATCACAAAGTTACAGGAAGTCCTGACGGCTTACGGTCTCACCTGTCGGGATGCGGATGTTGATGTCGGACAGCGTGGACAGGTTTCTCCCCCAGGTGAAGAATCCATTGCTCACCTGAAAGAAAAAACACAAAGACAGAAAGTTAAACATAATTTACAATGAACAGAATAAAACATGAAGCAGTGGATTCATTTATTCTCTGTCCCTCAGTGAGTTGTCGTTGTGCAACATGTGACCGACTACGTGCTGTTTTCTTTCCATTGTAAGAAAAAAAAGGAAAAAAATAAAAGCACATGACCCGTTTTCTGTCCTGACCCGGAGAAACTCTGACAGTAAACACTGCAGAGACTCACACTGAGATCACTTCACTCTGCTGCATCCTAAATGTGTCAAGGTTCAAAACAATGACGTTAAAGAGAAATGTGGTTAAAGGTTCAAAGTCACAAAAGTGCAAAAACGTTTTTAAAATGTTGAGGATCTGAAGTTTACTTATAGCAGAATTTCTACTTTTAACCTAGAATAAGTCAACAAAAGGAAGGAATCAATCAGTAAACAGACAATAAATATATTATATAGCCTGAGATTCAACTGGTTTATTGGAAACATTAATAATTTGTGATAATGATGCATTAGAAATCATTCCCTCTTATATTTATTCCATTTTTATGTTTGTTTTCGTCCTTTAGCCTTAATTTTATGCATAAATATATTGGCACATATGTGAGAATGAATCTGTTTTTTTGTAATAATTAGCATTTTCATCTCCTCGAAAAACAAGAACATGTATATTTTGGCTATTCATACTTTCTTATATATTCATACTCAATTATTTATCATAAAAATCTCAGTAAAAATGGTGAAAAATAAAACGTTTTAGCCTCAATTTTTGTGCAAATAAGAGTTGCTGTGGTCTGTTTCTTTACTAGATATTTTCAAAATAAGAGCCCTGAATTGCAGCAGCAGCTTAAACATGCACATTTCAGATCTTAATATAAATATATACTGTATATATATTTTTATTTTTATTTTCTGTATTTAAAGTCCCAAAAAGCAGCCAAACATGAAACAGAGTTTGTGTGAGTGATCCGTGTCCCTGCTTCCTGCTCGGCCTCTGTTTACATTCCTCCCATCTGTTGCATTTATTTGTTTATTTGATGTTTATTTTATCTGACAACCCCCTGTTCCCTTCTCCCCACGACACCGATCCCAGAAGACGTCCAGAGTCAGGAACAGCAAATATCTGAGAGGAGCTCACTTTAAAAACGTTATTTATCTGTTTGATGAGGCGACGCTAAAGCTGATCGAGAGCAAACAGCTGATTTTAACATTAAAGTATCGATTAGATGGTTTTCGTTATCTGTTATTTTATCTAGTAACTGAACCCCTTCATTAAAGAATCACACTGATGTGAAGACAAACATGATAATCAAACTTTTCCAAGAGTGGACGAAGTAGAAAAAGGGAAAAGAAAGAATAGATATGATCAAAAAGAAAGAAGGGGAGATAGAGAGAGAAACAAGACAAACGGAGGAAGTGTGAGGTCAGAGAGAGATGATTGAAGCCAGAGGAAGTTACAGGATTAAAGATCAATTCAAGACGACGACGGCAAAACGTGAATCACAACATCCTCCGTTCTGACCTCCGTGTCACGTCTTTCCCATCTCTCCATCTTTCTGTCTCCATAGTTACTGACTGACTGACTCCCCACTGACAGCTCTGCACATCAAACACAGTCTCACAGGAAAAACTACACAACATACAAACCAATGATCACTGTTTTACATGTCATCATCATAAAATTTCACACAGTCACTACGCTGTGATGGTATATTACGGCTGTTGTTGTTTAAAAATTGAATTTTCATGCAAAAAAACCCCCTAAAATGTTCAAGTTCAAAGTTGCAAATTTTCGACCAAAATCTTGGATACTCTGACATTATAAAGTCACAAAATTGTGAGAAAAAAAAACATAATTTTGCATGAAAAAATGGCAAATTAACAAGAAATAAAAACTCACAAATCTGTGGAAAAAAACTACGTAGAAACTTAAAGGGACTACGAGGAGTTTCGGAAAGCGAAGTGTTTTAACACTACATTCCCCATGAGCCTCTGCGCACACGGTGAAATTCTTGGACCGGCGCAAGACGGACGAAAGTGAAAGCATTTGCCAAGAATGTTTTCATTGATCAAGAACGAAAGTCGGAGGTTGGAAGACGATCAGATACCGTCGTAGTTCCGACCATAAACGATGCCAACTAGTGATCCGGCGGCGTTATTCCCATGACCTGCCGGGCAGCGTCCGGGAAACTGAAACTAGGAAATGCTGGGCGAGTCGACCACTAAATAATAATAACAAAATAACTATAAAGACAAAACGATATATTTATCAAAAAGTGGGTAACATAGATTCATCCACATTAATATGAGACTCTTTTAGAACCAGAAGAAAACTCCTCGGAGTCTCTTTAAGGTAGAAAAAAAACAAAAAGACAAAAGAAGAAATGAACGACATGTTGCTGTAAAATCAAATATTTGGGATGTGAAACATATATATGATATGAAAAGAAGTACTCCCTGAGAATAAACCATAAGAAAAAACTTTTTTCTTATGGTTGCTGAGAATAAATGTGGTCATACTGTCCACAGACTTCTGCTCCGAGGTTTGTTCCCTGGTTGAGTTTCAACCTTCATGTCTCAGCAGACGGATTTCAGACAATGATGTTCTGTCCCAGTTTATTTTTGGGTCCCAAACGAACTTGACCAACCTGAACACGACATGACCATGACCCCTGACCTCCACTCTGACCTGCAGCACCTTTGGGATGAATGAAGCCGTATCACAAAAACTGGCTTTGATGAGTTCCTACAAAAACTGTGTTTACTGTGGAGGAGTCTCAGTGTATTCCCCTGTGTCTCTCTCTCTCTCTCTCTCTCTCTCTCTCTCTAGTTAATTAACAGTCACCCGGCCGCTCGCTAGCTCGCTCGCCCGGCAGCGTCACTCCACAGGGAAGAGACAGGAAGACGAGCGGCCTCTCCTCACAGAGGGGCTGAGAAAATGTTGGGACCAATTCACAGAGACGTTTCAGGGGCAATGGATTCTCGTGTGAATCCTACACTTCCTGAGTCCACACACACACACACACACACACACACACACACACACACACACACACGTAAACACACGTCACATGCAGATGCACAGAACAAACAGTGAAGATATGAAACAGCTGTTGACAGAGACGAGTGAACAATTATAATAATGATCGCAGGAAGCAGCTCCTCCTACGTGTCTTCATGTGTGTGTGAGTGTTAATGACAATAATAAATATAAAGAAACATCTGATTATCGGTCTTCTTTTGTTTTTTATCACTGACATTAAAGAGATAAACTCATCTACCTGTCAGAGTCCTGGTCGTTAACACCATTAATAATAAATGCTGTTTTAATTTCTTTTCAAGCACTCAGTTTGTTTTTACTCTCAACAACAGCACAATAAACAGCTGTCAGTCATATCACATATAAATGGGGATGCCAAATGGACGTTAATGTCTCTTATCAGGTCCTATATCAAACATGGGGATCAAACCAGCGACCTTCTGACCCGTGGACCAGCAGCCAGCAGGTCTAAATAAGGAGTCTACTCCAGTGTTCATCTGTTTCCTGAACCACAGACGCTCCACTTGTATGAATCAGGATGAATATTGGGTTTAAAATTGATAAGTGAATTATTTTTATACTCTCATTTTGTTTTCTGTTATATTTTTTCCTAGTATAACATCTCTTCTGTTATAATAATCTATTTCTGTTCATTGACGCTCGTCCATCTCCATCATGTCTACACCTGAACTTGTTTCCACACACTAGCCATGTTTATATTGACACAAATAATCACAATATCGTTACCAGACAGAGTTGTTTTAGAGGTAAATACAGAGACTGCTTGATGAAAAACTGTCCCTGAAGGCAACGCGCATCAGCGGTTTTGCATGAATTTCCCTCTAAAACAACTCTGGGCCGGATTTACTAAGATCTCAGATAGCGGACGCTATATTGTTTGCGCCCGCTATAATATTGCGAGTTTGGTTAGTGCACGCAAAACAGGTGATCTACTAAGAGTAACCCGCTAAATGAAAACATGTGCAAACCGCAATATGTAAATGAGGGTTTTGCGCGTGTAATCGTTTCCGCCATAGAGAGTGTGGACAGAGAGCTGGACGGACGAAGGGACAGAATGACATTTGATCCGATGCATAATGACAGCATGTGTGTTCATCTCTCTCGCGCTCTGTTTAGATAAATAAACACAAATCGCTACAGGGCCCAACTCGTCATATAGTGACGAACAGGCAGCAGCTGCAGCGACAATCACACACCTATAACGTGTGTGTGTATGCCGCCCATGATCGAGTGGATTAATAGAGAGCTCAGGTGGGACACATGGATCTAAACACTCTGACCACTGACCAGAGGGATTGAAGGCGGGTGAAGGCAGTGGTGACGTGTCCCAGTCCGGGACCGGGACCGAGAGTCGGAGCTGAGCAGCCAGGTGAGAGGAGAGGAGAGGAGAGGAGAGGAGAGGAGCGCACTGCAGGACAGACGTGCCCCGTGCGTAACGGCGCGTAAAAGACTTTTAACACGGCTGAAAAACTGTTAGAGAATGACCCAGACGTGAGGAAATGCAGAGATGTAAGATCACGGGGCTCTGACAGGTATCAAATCAATAAACGCATAAGTTTTGGCAAAGTTGTATCAGTTAGTACATGGTTTTCAGACGTGGTGAATAAAGACGCAAAAACAGCCACCGCAATCTCTTCCTGGTTTGGTAAATCACATTGCACGCGCTAAATAAATCTATTTGCATCTACTCCTCCCAGTATTTAGCACGTTCTGGCTGAAACGCCCATATTTACATATTCATCAAGGCAAACACGCTAAATGGATCGCACGTGCTATTCTGCCCGTGTGAGGGACGCAATCCTCGGTGCGTCCGGTTAGTAGATCAGGTTCCACAAATGTGTTTGCGCGTGCAATCACGTTTGCACACGTTTTAATACACGCAAACCTTTAGTAAATCCGGCCCTATGTCTGGTAACGTTGTGTTATTATCTCATAGCGTGGTGAATGTGCAGGTCACAACTTGTCCACCAGAGCGTTGTGGAGTTGTTGGATTGTGTATTTGATGAGTTTGATGAGGGAAACCAAGAAATCCCATAATGAGCCTCCGTAGCGTAGCTCTGAGCAGCTCACGGCTCTGCTCCGCCGTTCTAAAAATAGCTTGCACCGACAATTAAAGGTAACGAACCTACTGCTATGACTATAGGGATTATGGCAATGGGCCAATTTGCACAAATGTTGAACTATCCCTTTAAACATCTGATCATCTCTGATGTTCAGCTCCTCCTATATTTAAAAAAAATCAGAATAAAGAAACAGCCTTTCTCCTATAAAGTTCATTTAATCTGAACACTGAGTCCAAACCTTCTTCTGAACTGTCTTTGGTGTCTTTGAGACATCCCCTCCTACCCCTCACCCCCCCACTCCTCCATCCCCTATCCCCTCTTTCTCTCTCTCCAGTCGTTCGTCATTGTGCGACCTTTGACCCTGACCTTTACAGCCACATCCTCCGTCTCCGTGGGTCTCATCTGTCGCCTGGTCGGCTGCTCGTAGTTGTCCATCTGGTAGCGCACGGGCTTCTTCCTGTTGATGGCTTTGGTCTTGAGGGGGAAATCAAAAGGATGGGAGTGAAGAGGGGGAGTGAGGAGGGAGAGAAGGAGGGGAGGAGAGGAGAGATTTGAAGTTAGTTTTAACTAATAAACTGGAGACTTGTCCTGCATCCGCTTTAGGCCCCTGGGGAGGAGACGAAGTGAAACATAAACCTCGAGGATGTTGCCCCCCGAAGGATTTAATCCCTCTGCTTCCACATTGTCCTGCTCTCATTATTATCAACACACTACACACACATTTATAAACACACACTGCACTGCACTGCACAAGTTCAAGTCCTCAGTCCTTTTACATTAAAAGATATTTGCACCGACATCAGGAATCAAGTCGAGGTCACACGGTTTGTCTCATCTGAAGCCTGAAGGAGAACGTGTAACAACAACAACAGTCGCTGCTTTTCTGGAGCACTGACGCACGTTAATGCTGGAGAAAAGGTCGGTGTCTCCAGAGGAGCCGCCGCCGCCGCCGCACAGCCACTCAGTGATGCAACTTTAGATATATAACTGTGTGGTTTGCAGAAGGAAAAGGAAACAGAAACAGAAGTCGATGGGTTTTGTTGCCGTGCAGCAGCGATGATGATGTTACTGTGGTTAAAGTTTAATCATAATCTGTGCATTTATTATATATATTCATGTAAACACAGCTCTTAATAGGTGAGAGAAGAGTTGTATTACTGTTGGTTTATTGAAGGAAAACTAGAGAAATCAGCTTATTAATTATCTTTAAAAGGAAACTTCAACACTTCTTTTAAATGCTCTTTTAAGTATTGATTGGATAGGATAATACAAGATAATTTAAGATAAAAACACAAACTATACGTGATAAGTGATGTAATGCTTTTATATCATCAATTTAATTTCATTTTCTTCTCTTATTATTTTACTGTTTTAATATTTTCTATATATTCTTTTTATGCTTTCTGGGTCAGAAAGCATTTAGGTTTCTGGCGTCTAATGCTAAAGAACAAATTACAATCTGAACTTCAATTCAAGCCCTTGTTACACTGAATGAATTTAAAGTTCTGGTGAAATCATTGCAGTCTATCTTGTCAGTGTGCAAATATTTTGTATTAGTTTTAATGTTGTTAGTCTAATCGTTTCTGATGTGGCTGCCTCTTGGCCGGGTCTCCATAGGGAAAAAGATCTTTGGTCTCAATCTTTGAACTCGATGGGACTAAAAAAAAAAAGGCGAAATAAAATGAAACAAAAATAAAATGTGATTCATTTGAGCTACAATTCTATATAAATTATGTTTATTATTATTAAAATATTATTAGATTTTCATGTACAGTATTTGTTTGTGTAAGGGGAGGGGTCAGGAGGTCACTGGGGACATCGGGGTTCATCCCCTCAGGAGCTCGATTGTCTGAAAAAGTCAAATAAAACAAAACAATAATCTGTGTTGTCAGGGAAACTCCATGAGAGAGTCGACAAAAAACAACAGGGATCAACCTCAGGAGACCAGGAGCAGTAATATTATTGTGCCAATATATACCGACATTCACTGGACTTTACTGAGTCATTGAACGCAACAGTGAGTCCGGTGAGTTTCCTCTTACTAACACAACATCTGTAACAGCTGCTTCTTTGGGAAAACCACTCAACCAGTGTCCAGGAAGCTCTGCTGATACATTTACAACATTTACTATTGGAAATGGATAATAACATGATTGATGATTGATCTATTGATTGAACAATCTAACAGAAAGTGCAGCCCGGTAACAGTGACACTTTATAATGGCTTCACAAACAGACACTAATGCAGCTGCTATGAAACAGCTGCATTATAAATGGGCCTTTTAAAGTAAGAGCAGCAGTAAAATATTGATAATAAATATCTATGACTGATTGTTTTATACCGTCTTGAAAACACTACAGTTCAATTAATAAAAATGTCCGCCACCCTACCTACTTTTAAAAACTTACTTTTATTGTTTGGCTTTTAAATCTGTTGGTTCTTTTATGGCTTTATTTCAAATTCTCATTAGGTTTTTCTTACCATTTTGTGCTCTTTGTCCTGTATGTAAAGCACTGTGCAGCACTTTGGTAAACTTTTATGTTTTGTAAATGTCCTATATAAATAAAGTGGATTGGATTCAATTTAGTTACTGAATAATGAATTTAACAATATTCCATTATAATGGACTTAATGCCTCTTGATCCTGTTTGAAAACCATTATGCCTGTGAGGAGTGGCTCTGCTCCGTGGTCCCGGTGTCTCATACACAAACAGTGATAATCCCACTGCAACATAATAGTCACCATGTGACTCAGTCGCCTGAAACCTCAGACACACAGCAGATTACAGTCTGAGCTGTGAGTCACTGAAGCCCCCACCACCACCCCCCACCACCTAACATGGCCTTCAAACCTTCAAAACCATTAGTCCTGAGGAAGTGACGTGACATTTATAAATATATATGTTAATGTAAATATTTATCAGCATCACTCACAGTCCTGCAGAAATTAAAGCTGAAATGTACTGACATTTAAACACCTAAATGTTTTGACTTGTGGGTTTTGTTGTGAGTATCAGTATGTGTATGAGCTGGAGACTCAGACTGAGCAGTTTAACACAGTCAGTATCCATTTTAAACTCTTTGTTGGGCACTGAAAGGAGTTGGATGTTTTTGAATTTGCACACTTTGCTAAGTAAAGCAAAAAGAAAAATGTTTTTTCATTTATTTAAAGATAATTTTAGTCATCTTCTGTGTACTTCTATGCCATTGAAAACACATTTTATAACAAGGGTTGATGGTTTTATGGATAGAGTCTTTATATATGCAATCTGAGATGTCTTAAGGCTTTTCTTTTCCTTAAAGGTATGGTTGGAGATCTCTTTCTGGAGGATTTTTTTAATGAATTGCTTGAAATCCTGAAATTTATGCACGCGAAACTCGAGAAACATGGCAGCGCACTCTCTAGAGCAAGACCCTTGCTATATGTTTATATATAAAAGAATAATAATGAGGCCAAACCAAACTAATTTTATTTTATAGCCATTAATACACTAACAGGGGTAGACAATAAGGGAAATTTGCCCCCCACCATTCTAACCACTGGCCCAGGACAATAGGTATCGATCCCCATATTAACGAAAAACAACATATCCCAGCCAATTCCTGCGGTCTCGCCATCGAGGCTGGAACTTTCTGATACCATTACTAGTCAATTTCCAACATTCTTGATACTTATTCAATACCACGATCTTGTAGTTTCTTGAGATTTTGGGGGATTATTTTGTTATATGTATTTTAGTGATTATGTATGAGTTGGTATATTTGTGTTTAATTTTTGTATGTTGTTATTTATTTGAGTCTGAGGATTTATATCCTGTATCAGATATTTTTCATTCAATTTCATTAAAGAAGGTCAAAAAAAGTGCTTTTAAATTCATCAGGCTACTTTATTTAATAAATAAATAACTGTTTCACATATTTAGCCTCCACTGTGGTTTAACAATGAAGTAAAAACAGAGTTAAAATGGTAAATATGCCTCAACACAAACATGAAGTTATGTAGTCATTACTTTTATCCTCCAAGTAGTTCAGTGATATAACTGTTGTTCTCATTCATTCACGTTTAGGCTGTTTCCACAGATTGGTGCAAAACTGACTCATTGTTTCATTTTCAGCTCAGTTTTGCGTTTACACACGTTTTTTTGTTGTTGTTATTATGGTCTAAATGTCACGTGACGTGCCACCGCTGTGGCGCACACCGAACAGCTGGCGCCCCAGCGCGAGCTCTGGCCCGTGTGTAACGTTCGCGTCGGTCCCGACAGGACTCGACCCGACGCGCTGAGGAGGAGGGAAGTTTCATGGTTAAGAAAAAGGTTTTTATCGGTTCTTGTGACGACCTTCTATCAGCAGCAGTGAGTGAGCTGCAGCTGCAGCTGCAGCTGCAGCTGCTTGCAGGTGGTGCTGACGTGCCAGGGCACAGCGCTGGCTGTGCACAGAAAGTAGATGTCTCTGTCGTTGATCGGGTCGGGATCTCTTAGCACTAATTACCGAGACGATTTGACAGTTATCATTTCAAACCACAGGGATTTAATGTGAAATTAGATTTATTTATTTACTTGTTATATTTTTTTCAAGGCATTATTTTCACTGGCCCCACCGGGCCAGTGTTTGGAGCGTTCTGGTGGCCCTGACGGTTTGAAAAGTACGTCCGGGCCACCGGGCCATTTATATTGTCGACCCCTGACTAAACAGATATATTCATGGGTCGTATATTCAGATTTTGACAATAAACCTCGCCAAATATCACACACTGGACCTGTAACTTTATAGCTCTGTTGTTTTACACAGTGTTTCTGCATCATGGCAAATCTCTATCGAAAACACGTCCCTAAACACAGCGTTGCAGCGACCTGTCGCTGCCGTGGAAACCGACACGAGTTACCTGGAGTCACATGGAAGGAATGTGTCAGTGTCGCTGATCCAAACTGTTGAAGCTGCTGTTCAACTCAGCACCTTAAAGCGACTTCTTGGCACCTTCGCCGCGCTTTGTTAAACACCGTCTGGATAAATGTTTGGATCTTTTAACAGTTTGACGGTTTTCATGAGCCACGAGTGTCGTTTTAACGTGACATCTGGAAATCCCAAGAGCTTCAGACCTGAAGTGACGACGGAGAGATCACCTCCGTCAGATCTATTAGGTTCTTTGGAGGAAAGTTTGACTCTGGTCGGCATAACAACCATCACTATTAAACAAATAGTCCCATTGCATTGGATTGGAACCTTAATCCTGATACAGGAAGCTGTGTTTTAAAGGGATAGTTCAACGTTTTGTCAAATTGTCCCATTGCCATAATCCCTATAGTCTTAGCAGTAGGTTCGTTACCTTTAATTGTCGGTGCAAGCTGTTTTTAGAACGGCGGAGCAGAGCGGTGAGCTGCTCAGAGCTACGCTACGGAGGCTAATGGGATTTCTTGGTTTCCCTCATCAAACTCATCAAATACACAATCCAACAACTCCACAACGCTCTGGTGGACAAGTTGTGACCTGCACATTCACCACGCTATGAGATAATAATACAACGTTACCAGACAGAGTTGTTTTAGAGGTAAATGCAGAGACTGATTGCTGAAAAACTGTCCCTGAAGGCAACGCGCATCAGCGGTTTTGCATGAATTTCCCTCTAAAACAACTCTGTCTGGTAACGCTGTGTTATTATCTCATAGCGTGGTGAATGTGCAGGTCACAACTTGTCCACCAGAGCGTTGTGGAGTTGTTGGATTGTGTATTTGATGAGTTTCATGAGGGAAACCAAGAAATCCCATGAGCCTCCGTAGCGTAGCTCTGGGCAGCTCACGGCTCTGCTCCGCCGTTCTAAAAACATCTTGCACCGACAATTAAAGGTAACGAACCTACTGCTATGACTATAGGGATTATGGCAATGGGCCAATTTGCCAAAACATTGCACAGCAACTACATGAGATGAATCTATAGATATAAAACGAAAACCGATGGGGTGTTTTCCCAATAAACATCATCATCTATCAGCTCTTTTATTGATTGATTAATTGATCAGTTATCAGTTGGACTCACCGCCCCCATGTGTTTTTTTCCAGCTTCGAAGGAAACAAACATGTCTCCATTTCTCCAGCTGTCGTCTCCAATTTCGTCACTCTGAAGGAACTCGCCGAGCTTCTGGACACTGCAACACACACACACACACACACACACACACACACACACACGGTCCAAGAATACTATAAGTGTAATTGTGATGATACCAACAGCAGTAATCTCTAAGGAGGGTAGAGTTTCTTCCACTCGCTGCCGTCAGGTTTCTTCCATGCGCCTTTAATTAGATTTAACACAGAACCTCGTCCACTTTGTGACCCGGTGTCTCCAGTTTGTCTTCCTTGTTTAGTCAGGTCTTCCACCCCCCCGACCCCCACTCAGCCTAAACAGCCTCATCAGTAAGAATAAATAGGACATGAGTAGGGATGGGAATCGAAAACCGGTTCCTCTTCGGAACCGGTTCCAACTTGGATCAATTCTTGGAATCGTGTGCGTGTCTGCTTTAACGATTCCCTTATCGATTCCGCTTGGTTCAGAAACTCGCGCATTAATTGATTAATGACGTTACGTGACGTTACGTTAAAATCAATCTTCATTATAAATGAGGGTGCTTAGTGTTTATATCCACATGTCACCGTTTGTTCTCACAAAATAAAGTTAGTGGCATGTCTGTGTGGAGCGGAGCTGCTGACAGATCAGCTGACAGTGACGTTTCCTCATCACTAAACCTGTGAGCCAGAGCCACCCTCCGGTCCTCCCTCCCTCACGTCGTGAGGACAGGACAACGTCTCCTGAACAGGCTACATGTCTATTCTTTCTGTTTTTCTCTCTTTATTCTAACCACTTCCTTTCAGGTTTTGCTCGTAGCCAGGTGAAACGGTGCGCCCTGTGTCTTTTCTCTCGTGCGCTCTCTCTCTTTCGCTCGCTCACTCGCTCACTCCGCATAAAAACGAACATTATGAAAACAATAACTAGTGAGAAGAATACAGATAAAAACCATGTAATGGAAACATTGTTAAATTCCTCCTGTGAGCACAGCTGCCCCACAGCCACAGTGGTCTAGTGTTAACCTGTCCAGGCAGGTCGGTCCTGTCTACTTTTTTAATGTTAGAGCCATTAATGCAGTGTTTTCAACCTTGGGGTTGGGACCCCATGTGGGGTCGCCTGGAATTCAAATGGGATCGCCTTAAATGTCTAGTAATTGATTAAAAAAAAAATTAAATAAACAAATTTTTTTTCACAATCTTAAACAACTATATTCTTTATACATTCACTTTCTTGAATATAAATCAAGATCAAATAAAATGCAGCATATACAAATATCTGAGCTTGCTCATCTTGAATGAGGGTCACCAGAAATTTGTGATGTCAAAAGGGGTCATGAGCCAAAAAAGGTTGGGAACCACTGCATTAATGCAAACAAACCCATTTCTCTTTTATTCCCTCACCCAATGAGAATCGATAAGAGAATCGATAAGGAATCGAATCGATAAGCAATATCGATAATGGAATCGGAATCGCTAAATTCTTATCAATACCCATCCCTAGACATGAGGTCCGGCGGTCCTCACACTCACCTGACCAGAGCCTTGACAGCGAAGCGGACGACGGTGGAGAGCAGGAAGAGCGGCGTGACCAGGATGTGGAACAGAGCCAGAGCTGCGAAGGCTTCGGACGGGGTGGGGACCGTACTGTTGATGAAGTGATGCGTCACAAACGTCTGCGAGAAAGACAGGGTTTAAGTTTTTACCATCTCTCTCTCTCTTGTGATCAGTAACACAGATTCATGAATAAACAACGTATTGATGCAGAGGTGAAGTTTTTTCTTACCGCAAGAACGGCGGCGATGGGAATCGCAGCGTTCATGAAAACTGCAGAGAGAGAAAGAGGAAATGAGTTTTATTGTAGCGATTTAAGCAGGAGTGTAATGTAGATAAAGTAAATGTTGATGTTTATTATCCCTGTTCCCTGCTTTTATTAGTGCATTCTGTCAATTTTTAAAATATTATGGTCATTTTGTCACTTACGTCCTATTGCAATGATTTTAATACTGTATCTGCTTCAACTTTACCTGCCCAGGGACTACAGGCGGAAATTAGCAATTGTTGCTATAACCTGGCTCAAAGCATCTCTTTTTGTTTTACACAATTAATGATTTTTGTGCATTGTCCCATGTTTTAAATAAATAAATAAATTCAATCATTCATTAACTGGAAAGAAAGTCAGCAGCTAAGATAATGTAATATTTACTTGATTTAACATCATTTCAAGCTCATAAATGAGGCCGTAATTATCTGTTATTTCAGAATAAAACGGAAGCATTCAGGCTAATTTGTGTCAACAAGAAGTGAATATATGAAAATATATGTGAAATATATGAAATATTTATGTAATTGTAAACCAGTTATAGGTGGGACTTTTCATGTTTTTACCATTAACATAAATATTATTAATACTTAACAATAAGGGCTTTACATGAGGATAAAATAACAATAATGATAAAATAAACGCAAACAGTAATATTAAGTTCATAAACGAGGGGAATTAAAGTATATATGGGTTAAAAACTGGTAATATTAGGGTATAAAAGCATAAAACAGTGTCAATAAATATTTAAATAATGTTGAATAAAGTAAAAGTAAGACAATAAGCTGCTTCTTAAATTATTGACAGAGGTTATTTGTCTCATCCTTAATAGGAGTTCCTTCCAGATCAGACTAAGGAGCTTTTTTTAATTCTTTATCATTTCCATCTTACTGGACAGAGAGGTGTAGAAAGCGAAGGTCCTGAGGCTGGTCAGCTCTTTGCCTCTGGTCTCCTCCACAGCGTCACAGAAGATGTTCTCCCAGGCGTACAGCTTCAGCAGCTTGATGCCCTTCAGGATCTCTGTGGTCGTCTTCAGACGGTCTGTGGAGTGTTCCTGAACACACCGTAGGGATCAAGTGTTAATCTTTACTGTAATCAAATGGCGTCAAAGTACATTGGTATACAGCTCTGGAAAAAAAAAATAAGAGACCACTTTCACAAATGTTTCTTAAAAGCATCTCTACATGTGTGACAGTCATTCTTTTCTTTTCTTTTTTAAATACCAACACAAACACAACTCATTCTACTCAATGAGACACTGATGAGGTCATCACCTGAACCACATCTGGTTTTATAGGAAGATTATAAAAACCACTGCTGGGATTAAACATTGATATTATCCCACAAAAACTGATTTATAAACTCTTCCTGAGTTAAAATATTCTCGCTGTGTTGTTTAGGAATAAATATGAACATGTTTTCTTTGCATTATTATTATTCAAGGTCTGATAAGACTTGATATTTTTTGTTATTTAGACTAGTTTAGTCATTTTCAGCCAATAAAAGCTCTAAAAGACGGTATTTTTATTTCAATTTTGGGAGAAGTGTTGTCAGTTGTTCATAGAATAAAACAAAAATGTAAATTTTACTCAAACACAAACATACAAATAGTAAAAACCAGAGAAACGGATCATTTTGAAGTGATCTCTTAATTTTTTCCAGAGCTGTAGTTACTTACTAGTGTGATCTTCTGTGTGTCTGCCAGCTTTGTAGCGATGAGGTATTGGAGCGGCGCCAGCAGGACGATGACGGCCGCTCCGACCAGAGCGCTGGGGCCCAGCAGGTAGTAGAGCAGGATCACTCCCATCACGATCTGGGGAGGAAACACAAAAAAACAGTAAAACAGTAAAAATCTCTGCATTAGATCAAAGACAGTAACATGAGGAGGTGTAGTTTGAGTTTCTCCTACCTGCACCGGCATGGCCCACAGGTTGGGGCAGAGGAACAGGAACCACATCAGCTGGTTGGTCTCTATGGCGACCAGGTTGTTGATCTGCCCCAGTGTCATCTCGCCCATCGACATGTTGGAGGTGGACAGACGCAGGATCTTGTTGTAGATCATCGCCTGAACAACGAAGCACACACAATGTGATACAATATAACAACAACACGGACAGTTGACACACAGCTGTGTTTCTGTACACATCAATTATTACATCTGTCTGATTAATTTTTAATGTCTATTTTTATACTCCTGAATTGACATGTTTATGGTTTCTAATATATTTGGTGAGTGACGGTTTTATTATGTTGTTTACCTACCAACCTACTCACCTATTGACCGACAGTATCTACCCACAGACCTACTCACCTCCCTTTATACCAATCCACCCATCTGTTGACTGATCATCCTACCTACCTTCCTACTTTCCTACATATGTACTGACCTATCCACCTATTGACCTATCTACCTACCAACGAACCTTTCAACCTACCCATCTACAGGCCCATCTATCTAGCTGGTAACCAACCTACATACTAGTCTCGCTCGCCAGACCCTCCTCCAGAGAAGAAGGGTCTGGCCTATGATTCTGCGATCGGAGAAAAAAACGCTCTAGCCGTTTGGAATTTTTTCGACCAGTCACAATCATTGTGGTCGGCGCCGTAGCAACGGTGCGCTTGCAAGATATTGCCGGTTGGAAACTGGATTTGGGTCTGCGGTGTAACGACGGTCGGCAACCGTTGACAGATGTTTATTCTTTTGTTCCGTCTAACTGCGGTTGGCAATCACTGACGGATATGTCTTCTTCTGTTCAGTTCAAGACACGGATGTATAATAGATCCATGGTTCGGTTGTTGTTTGTTGATGTTTCCCTTTACCAGGTGGACTGTGAAAGCTGCAGCACGGAGGCGGGACTTCCGCCGGGTGGCTCGTTCCAACCAATCAGAGGCTAATCGCAGCAACGCACTTCCGTCAGGCCAGACTACCTACATACTAACCTACCCACTTACCTATCAACCAACCTACCCATCTGTTGACCGATCATCCTACCTACCTTCCTACTTACCTATGAACAAACCTACCCACCACCTTTTGAGTATCCACTTACAAACTTACCTACCTACCAATCAAACTATCAATCTACTTGGTGACCAACCCGCCCACAGACTTACCGACCCAACTACGCACCAATTCACTGACCTCCCTCCCTATCTACATCACTTACCTACCTACCATCTACCCACCCACTCACAGACCTTCCTTCCTAGCTATCTACCTACCAACCCAGGCCAACAACCGTTGGACCTACCTACCTACCAACCAACCATTCAACCTAACCATCTACAGGTTGATCTGCCTACCTAGTGACCAACCTCCCTTTCTACCTACATGCTAACCTACCCACCTCCTTATCTACCAACCAATCCATTTGTTGAGCAATCAAACTACCTTCCTAAGCAACCTTCCTACTAATTTACTTACCAGCCCATCAACTTACTGACCTACTCACTGACCTACTTACCTTGCTACTAACCTCACGACTCACCCACAGACTGACCAATCTACCAAACTACTCACCTACCTACCACTGTATCTGCCAACCTATCTACAGCACCTACCTACCTACTTCCCACAGACCTACGTACCTTTCTACCTGTCATGAACCTACCATCTGATACTCCTGCCAAAATGATACTAGTTTTAGTGCCAGCACTAAACACACTGATCCATGTGCTAACAAGACGCTGAATGTTAAATGTCGTCTGAGGAAAAGCAGCTGAACCAGAAACTGAGGGAATAAAACACACGATCACAGTACATTTAATTGAACTTCTATTATCCGTCATGTGTTGTGTTTTGGTTCAATCATAATCGTAGTCAAACACTTGTTTTCAGTGGGAGGATTTGACCTGAGCTGACTCCAATGCATCAAACTCCACCCTGTTTCCATGGCTGTTCAGTAGTATCACAGGGTTTAATGGAGAATTAGGGTCATGTGGTCTAAATAATACCAGAGGCTTTATCCTACTAGAGTGATTCATCTGACTGAATTAATGGTTTACACAGCTGCATTTTATAGAAACGCTTTTACCTTTTGTTTTGGTGACATTTACCCTCCACACAGGGAGATTCATGTTGTTTGTGTTCAGACCCGACTCTCTGCTCCTTCAGCATTTAAAATGATCAGGTGCTTCGTGTTTGTACGAGAATATTATGAAGCTGCTGCGACCGGCGATCGCTCACATGGAGCTTTTCAAAGCAACACCTCGGCCCCGCGGAAACAAAACATCTGAGCTTCATTTTTTCCACGCCGATGTTTCACTCACCAGCAGCGCTCCTCGCAGGTTGATGCCAGTTTCTATGGTGACGTAGTACGAAGCCTGCAAGAAGGTCCTCTGCAGGATTAACGCCAGGAAGAGGAGGACGGCCAGGACGGAGGTGTTCTGCAGCAGCTTAGACGAGGACATGAAGTGGACGCCAAAGTGGGTCTCCTATAAACACACACAGAGAAAATATATATATTATAAATAGATATTATTGAATTAATAATTATTTTTACTTCATTCCTTCTAATGTTCCTCTATAACTTAAGATTCAAAAGCTTAGAATAAAATAAATACATCGTATGGGGAAACTTTGCAAATCCAGCAACAATATTACAGCAGTTTGGGCTGTTTCACATGAGGTTTTAATAAAATGGGACATTTATTTTCTGACAATTCACATAAAATAATAATAAATCACTGTTCTTCTTAAAAAAAAAAGTCATATTATAATATAAATTCTGTATTCTGGGGAATGTGTTTATGCTCATACTAAAAACATAACTAGTGTGTAGGTGATATCAAAGTTTACACCATGAACTAACAGCATCTTTTTTTATATATACAGTATATACACTGTAACTTTATAGCTGGTCAACAAACTAATGATGAACAAGCCAATTAACTTAATGCAAAAGCTCTGTTTGCATCAGACCATTAAGGCCGTTGTTGCTGATCAATAAGTGGGACTGTTTGATGGAAATATTGGATTTTTAATATGACTTTTACATCACTGTGATGAAGTAATTTAATTTGTTGTGTATTTAATTCCTGGGATCGATTGGATGAGTCAAATATAGACATTTTATGATTGGTTATTTTACCCATCAGCAGTTTCTGAATTGACTTTCCGGAAAATATAAATATAAACAAACAACGCCAGGATTTTTTATTATTTTTTTTTCTGTCTGTGGTATCAAAAAGCTCAGGCTGATGCTGCGCAGTCCTGCTCTGTGTGTTAACCTGAGGCCGAGTGTGAGGTGAGTGGGGAATTTTCCATGTCACTCAGAAATGCGGCGGCGCTCTGCTCTATCTCCGCTGCCCATTACACCCACTTTACCAGGCAGGCACCGACCTGACGACAGCAACTATAACAACATCTGCTGCCAAATGGACTGAGTGAGAAGACGCTGTCATTATAAAAGCATCTGCTCTGCCTCCGCTCGGCTGCGTTACGACCTTTGGAGGAGGAGGAGGAGGAGGAAGAAGAGGCTGGCACAGATTAAAGACGAGTGGACGTGTGATCAGCTGTGCCAGCGTCTCCTCTCTGGCCAAATGGACGTCTTGTTGAAGCGTCTGTTTTCTCTCTCTGGCTGGTAAATCCTCTGTCATTGAAACATATTCTGTATTATTGTGTGGTAGTAGTTTACACTGGATGATACTGATTTATGAAAACTGGCTCCTGAAATATCACGTATGATGAAGAGCAAACTCAAAGCTATTTAATTTATCATGATTACTACCGGTACTAACATTATTCATTCATAGTGCTTTAATTTGCTTATGGAAGTGACATTTGCAGCCTTTTTTAAGCTAACCATTTGATAATCAATAAAATAATATATAATAAACCAATTCTGTGTTTTATACTTTAGATATAAACATTTTTTAAACAAAAGTATTGATTTAAGTCATGAATGCAAAAAAAATATCTAAAAACATGTGTTGTGAACTGTTAAAGTGCTAATAAAGTTAATATGAATTCAAAACTGTCCCATATTTTTCTGATGTCACGTCTACAAAAAGCCTGTGTTTATTTTCTTGGGCTGCTTTATTCATGAGGTTTGGACCTGAGGTCATGTTTTGGAAAAGTGGAGCAGATTCTTACAAAGTGAAAACATTTTTGTGAAAACAATTCTCAGGAAGTGAGAACATTTAGGAAAATGAGACTAATTTGTTTTGTTTTGTTGTTGTTAAAAGGATTAATGACTTGGCTGCAGAGGTTAAAATTAAATGTCGGTTTACGACAGGTGGAGGCTGAATGTGTTACGTCCTACAACTACAAGTGTTTGTGTGTAACGACATTTCAGCACCTGCTTATTATAACATTACAGACGTATTATCACATCAGACACACACACACGGCTGTGTTGACATGACGACTGCGACCAACGCCTCGGTAACATCGCATCACACTGGGACTGAGTCATTCTTCCAGTGAGGACGACCCGCGGTGTTTCACTAATTTGCACTTAAGCTTTAATGAAATGATCCTGTGTAAACACCGAGTGTGAGGGGGGACGCCATGACGTTCTGCTCCGGCTTCAGACTCCATGTCTGTCGGTTCCTGTCGACGGGGGACACGGGGGGACACGGGGGGACACGGGGGGACACGGGGGGACACGGGGGGACGTCCAGCAGCGAGCGGATGCACCGACGACTGCAGATAGATACTACAGCTCCGTCTGGACACAAAGCTGCTCCAGACTCTGGTTCTTCTGCGTGCTCGAGTGAAGTTTCAGCCGCGTGTTGTGTTGTGTCTCGGCAAGAGGTCGACTCAGGTCACAAACCACAACAACATGTTTCCATCGCACTGGGAGCTGCTGCCTCCTCACTGCATTATGATACTGTATCACGTCTTTAAATACACAGGGCTGCAGACTATTGCCCCTAAAGTTTGAGACAGTGCAAAAATGCAGATTTTTCATCTATTTGCACATGTGCAACCAGTAAATTTGCTGATTTTTCTTTCGAAAGGTGTACAGAAAAGAAAAATGAATTTGATTCCTATCTGGGTCATAAAATTAGTGTAATAACTCATCTATCAGACGATGTAGGCCAAACTTTGTGCAAAATTCTATTTTCGAGTAAATCCTGGATGAAAGTGTGGTATTTCTTTTTCGCATTGGATAATGCAGGCGCACGAATTATGCGTAAGCCTGCGGAAGATTCATCAGCCACTGATATTGGATCCGTCATCCGTCAATCAAACGTCTGAGACAACACACACACACGGAGCTCGGTCTCGCCCCAAACATTGAATATCCCGCCCACTCGATAACGACCAATCAAATTAGTTTTCCCTACTCGGGCAAACCTGTGCGGCAACTCGTGGAAACTCGTAGAAGGAGGCGACAAACGGCCATTTCTGAACACCTTTAAACACTGGTGAAATGTGGAAGATCTGGAATCTGTCATTACAGGTGTCAGGCCGATGTGTGTGAGGATGAATGAAAGGGAAATGTAAATATTTGCTTTGCAAGTTGATTTAAAATGTGCACCCCTACATTTTCTGCTTGTACTCCTAAAAGTTTAAGTTAGGGGGCCACTGTGTTCCTAGTATAAAAAGTTAATCTGAAGTTTTATTCAGATAAAACTGTTATTTCTTACAAATATGATTTAGTTAAGTTGCTGTTGCACTTAAAAGGAGCTGTTATTTATTCCAGGGCTTCTTTAGTTGCTGCTGCAGCTACTGCGTCTTATTTTTACACTGTGGCTGCACTTTAACAGCTGTTTAAAGGAAGTAGCTGTTTACTCTTTGATTTATTTGTTTGTCTCTTATCATGTTCCTTCTCAGTCACGACTCCCAAACCAGATAATAAAAGAAGTTCCATGGTGGTCAGTTATTCTCTGCATTCTGTTCCTCACAGGGTCAGAGAACAATAATATATTATAACTGTTGTTAAAGCAGAAGTAAGCGATCCGGTCGTTTTGGCTAATGCTGCGTTCCAGGCAGGCTTTTGAAACCGTAAATTACAGCTTCAAGTCACAACTTACGACTTTGTAGCGTTTCAGGCAACCCACTCGTGTTTCTCCGACCTGTTTTACATGTGAAAGTCACTATAACGGCCACTCGTAACTTCCGACCCGTGAACTCGTACCAGATCGAACTGGTACGACTTCACAGGTCGGAAAAACACGAGTTACGGGTTGCCTTGAACGCACCATAACAGTCCTCGTCCCTACGTCACCACATTCACGCGCATCCCTTAGCTGCACACACAGCCCTTCATGCGTGTGCAAGTGATTGCTGTCGGAAGATATAACTATTTAAGACTTTTATTAACACAAAAATATCGCTTACTTCTGCTTTAACTTAGAGATCAGGAGATAAAACACTAAACCCTGACTAATTAGTCACAAAATCAATGAATTGACCATATTTCAAACTTAAAACCTGCAGATTGTGAGGGGCAGTGGTTATAGTCTACTTGCCAACAATGAGTACCCGGAAATGTTGAGTACCCCAAAGTTTTATGTTAGAAATATATAGTATGGGTCTCCAGTATTCAGAAACTGCCGGATGCTAACTTATATATATTGGGCAATTAGCACAATTGACATAATTAGCATAAATTAGCATAATTGCCTATATGGGCAATATTTCAGCAAAATTGACTTGGCTGATCTGGGCAATATTGGAGTGGTTTTAGGGGTTATTGATGATGCTGAATCCATTTCTGACATTTTCAAAATTCAAAATGGCTGTCTAAACCGGAAGGGACCAGATGAAATCCATCAAAATCGGCCCACTGGCGGTTAAAATCTGGTCACTTCCGGTTTAGACAGCCATTTTGAATTTTGAAAATGTCAGAAATGGATTCAGCATCATCAATAACCCCTAAAACCACTCCAATATTGTCCAGATCAGCCAAGTCAATTTTGTTGAAATATTGCCCATATAGGAAATTATGCTAATTTATGCTAATTATGGCAATTGTGCTAATTGCCCAATATATATAAATTAGCATCCGGCAGTTTCTGAATACTGGGGACCCATACTATATATTTCTAACATAAAACTTTGGGGTACTCAACATTTCCGGGTTCACAATGGGGCCCTGTGGGCTGGCAAGTAGACTATTAGTTTGGTTATAAATTGAAAAATAAATGTTGATATTGGATATTGTTTTGAGTGTGTGTAAATGTAGTTTTAAAGCCTGTGAACACACACACACACACACACTGTACATACACCGTCCATGGTCCTGTTGTATGAGCCGACGTCGTTGTTGTCCTCCTTCAGGTACTTGACGATGCCGGAGATGCAGAGCGGCCCGGCGAAGCCCAGCAGGTCGGCAAGGTAACGGAAGGTGCTGCTGAGCAGGATGGGACGTCCGAACGCTCGGTACATGGAGCGCCAGATGGACGGGGCTCGGTCCGGGTCCTCCGCCGTCTGCACGGGACACACAGAGGTGTAATAAGTTTATTATAATAATCATAATAACAGTGATAATCAGTGAGGTCACAGCTTCAGCGTCTCACCCTCTGGTCCTCGTAGGCGTCTTTGAGCCGCAGGTAGTTGGTGAGCGCTCTCATGGCGATGGGCAGTTTGCCGATCTTCTTCAGCTCGATGGGTCGTTTGTGAGCTCCCATGATGAGAGGGTTCATCCACCAGTACGTCGCCTGCAGACGAGTCACAGCCAGAATTCACCATGAGACATAAACCAGAGTTTTCCACTAGAAAAAACTGGCACCGTACAACGTTTTCAAAAGATTCATTAAGATTTCATAGTCTGAGTCTCAGAATAATCCTTCTCCTTAGACCTGTTTGGTTTCAGAAAATATTTTTTAAGATTTGCTTTTTTCGACATGTCCGACCGCTCCCAATTTTGTAGTTTTACCGCAGTGCGCACATGCGTTGTCAGAGTAAATGAAACGAATGCAACAAGTTTAGTTCCGTGTGAAAAAGAAAAAGTTTCGTTCCACATACACATTCATAAGAAATAAGATTCAGTTGTTTTGTTTTTTTTATAAAATGACATGTGGAAATTGCCTATTTTAAAGGGATAGTAGCATTTTTTAAAAGTGGGGTTGTATGATCTACAAATAGCCCCTAAGTACTTTAATTGCAGTAGAAGACTCTCTGCACTCCTCCCGTTAGCAACGCCAGCCCATAGCCCTGCCCAGAGATTTACAACATACATTGTTGTGAATGGACCCAAAGAAACGGCCTATTTTCGTGGCCTAAAAGAGGTTTTACCTGAAAAAAAAATACACAGTTCCATTGTGCACTATAATACAATTTTTTCCAGCCCCTCAAAGTGCAGGAAAAACGCAGTTTTTTTTGGAGCTAACCAACTGCTGATCGGCGGGCGCTAACCCTGGGCCGGAGGGATACGTGAGTTGGTTAGGTCCAAATAAAAACTGCACTTTGAGGGGCTGGAAAAAATTATATTATAGTGAACAATCGAACTGTGTATTTTTTTTTCACGTAAAACCTCTTTTAGGCCACGAAAATAGGCTGTTTCTTTGGGTCCATTCACAACAATGTATGTTGTAAATCTCTGGGCAGGGCTATTATGGGCTGGTGTTGCTAACGGGAGGAGTGCAGAGAGTCTTCTACTGCAATTAAAGTACTTAGGGGCTATTTGTAGATCATACAACCCCACTTTTAAAAAATGCTACAATCCCTTTAATAAAATTCAAATTATGCTTAGAGGGAATATTTTCACCAGATGTTTGGTTAAAAAATACCGGACTTGGGAAGATTAGGTATACCAGTCAAAGTCTGGTAATTACCAGATAAGGGAAACCCAGACATAAACATCAAGTTTGACTGGTGCATGAGCTGAATCACAGCCAGTTCTCTGAGGATGTTGTGAACTAAAATATACTGTATATAAAAAATATGAATAATTTTGTTTGCACCTTAGAGAGCAGGTTGACAAATGGCTGCAGGAAGCGAACGCCCAAATCCTGTAAATCCTCAGGCGGCTTCACCTTCTGAGGGTTGGCGAAGAAGACGTACTTCTACAGAGAGACACGAGAAGAAGATGTGTGGGTTTATATTATATCTGTAGCTGACACATTAAAGGTTCAGTCTGTATCATCAGTGTGAAACGCGGCGGCTCGGCGCGGCTCACCCTGACCCGGATGACGTTGACCTCCACGGCCATCAGCAGCCCGTACAGGATCACCAACAGAGCCGTGATGCAGAACCTCAGGTGCCGCGGTCCCACGTGGTTCTCTGCGTACTTCCACAGCTTGATGGACTTTGTGATGAACGCCAGCACCCAGTAAATGAAAAGAACTGAGGACAAAAAAAAAACACAGTGTAAAATAAAAGTTTAATTATACATATATAAATGAGTTTGTTTAACACCTTCTTGTTCCAGTCACCTGATCTGAGCCTTGACCCTCGATACCACAATAAAGCAAAGTAGGAGCTATGAATTGTGGGATTTGTAGTTCAGTTAAAGCCAAACAGATGCTGAGACTCACCAAGCAGCAGTTTGGGGAAGTTGGACGTCTCTATGTTGTGGTAATAAACCACCGATGTCGTTGCTGCTACGAAACCCATGAACGCCGGCATGTAGAGGTGGAGGTGGTTCGTCCCCATCATCCTACAGAGACACGACAAAACAGATCAGGACGCACATTTTCAATATAAAAAAAACAGGAAAATCTTAATTATCTTAAAGGGATAGTTCAACATTTAGGCAAATTGGCCCATTGCCATAATCCCTATAGTCATAGCAGTAGGTTTGTTACTTTTAATTGTCGGTGCAAGCTATTTTTAGAACGGCGGAGCAGAGCCGTGAGCTGCTCAGAGCTACGCTACGGAGGCTCATGGGATTTCTTGGTTTCAATGCAGAGACTGCTTGATGAAAAACTGCCCAGTTTTGCATGAATTTCCCTCTAAAACAACTCTGTCTGGTAACGTTGTGTTATTATCTCATAGCGTGGTGAATGTGCAGGTCACAACTTGTCCACCAGAGTGTTTTGGAGTTGTTGAATTGTGTATTTGATGAGTTTGATGAGGGAAACCAAGAAATTGCGGCTCGGCTGTTCTAAAAACAACGTGCACCAACAATTAAAGGTAACAAACCTACTGCTATGACTAAAGGGATTATGGCAATGGGCCAATTTGCCAAAATGTTGCACTACCCCTCTAAGACAATACAGAAACAACAGCAGTGTTTTGTGTGGCGACGTCTCTCTCTGAGGTCTCACTTGTTGGAGACGATTCCCTCTGCGAACTCGCAGACGTGGACGAAGAGCAGAGAGAAGGTGAGGATCCACCTCATGTTGTGTCCAGGGAAGTGAAGCCATGTGTTGTGATGGATCTGGACCTTGGAGCTCTGACTGCCCCAACCTGATGGAGACAGAGGAGAGAGAGAGAGAGAAAGAGAGGGCGGTGATCAATCTGAACCTGAGCTGAGAGGAGGAGAAAGGGTCTAAATATTTAAATACACATTAAAACTTCATTGTTTTATCGTCTTATATTAATCCACCTGTTAAACGACCTGTCAGTTTGAGAGTGAGAGAAAATTCTTCTTCTGTATTTTGGATTTTTTGCACATGGAGGTAAAACATGAAATCTATTGTGATTCTACAATGAATGGGTAAGGTATTTCTCAGTTAATTAGTTGTTAATTATTCAACATTTATGTCCTTGACCTTGACAGAAGCCGAAAATTGTCAAATTTTTTTTAATTACGAACTAAAACTCTCAATAAAAGCATACAGAATCCTCTAATTATAAGAAGAATATATATCTTGATGTATCATTTGGTCTAAAAAACATTAGATACTGTATGTCTGTCAAAGTTCAAGGTGTCATCTTCAAATATTTTAACTAAACTTTAAATTTAGGCCAAAAAAATCTCATTAAATGTGTAATTTATGATATATTTTGCATCTGTAAATCTAAATCCAGCTCTAGTGAATTGCTTACTAGGTTAAATAACTAAGTAGAGTGATACTATGGGTCAGTAACATGCGTGTTTAACTCGTGGGTTTGTTATGAGCTTCGTTTCTGCTCTGAACTAAACGGATCGCAGCCGAGCGGAGCCTCAGGGGACCGAGGCCATAAAAACAAAAGAACCAGGAAGCATCAATTATTGAGTCCTGAGGGAGCGGGCCGAGGGCTTCTGGTCAGAATCATTCCCATAAACTACTACTATGACTACCACACACACAACAAATAACAAAACATGCAGCCAGTTCAAGTTATTTTCTACAAATGAATACAGTAAAAACACAGAAAGAACTAAACAAACTAATCAATACACAGTTACTGTATACGTCATCATTCTGTATCACTGCAGTTTCATTTACTGTTTCCTGCAGGAAAGTCCAGTGTGACTGGATCACTGAGCAGCTGTTTTAATCCCGTCTTAACTGCTCTTAAAGCTGCTTAAAGTTCACACTGGTGACAAGGAAATGCCTTTAAGTGTGTGTGTGTGTGTGTGTGTGTGTGTGTGTGTGTGGATGTATCACTAACACATCTGCTGCAGCTGCCAGAGGACAGGGAGTCATCGGTCAGTGTGACAGAGTCGTCGTGACGCTCTGGTTACCAGAGTCGAAGTTCGACAACGTTTTATAATCTGAGTCCAAATTATTAATTGATTAAATGAATATTCAGATTTTTCTGAATATTTGTGTAAAACTATGTCAAAGTATCTGATAAATAATAAAGAGACAAAGTTAAAGTAGAACTGATCAAGAATTAAAACAAACCTATTGAGATCTGAGATAATATTAGTAACTGAAAACACAGAAACTCAGTGAGGTTTTATGTTGAAGTCTCTTAATTTGACATTAATGTAACTTGGTGCTTTAATTAAATATATATTTATATATATTCATTGTATATTTTACACATTAACAACTTCTTCATCTTTAAGCTTTGTGTTTAAATTGAGATATAAAGTTACATAACACAGCGATGGAGGATTTCAGCCTCTTCCTGTCATCTACTACTTATCCATTTTTAAAAAACCTCTTATCTGAGACAGAGTCATGTGAGGGCTGTGGGATTTCCCAGCATGCACTGGGGCTGGTTCACCCCGGTCAGTCGTAGTGGAAAAAATAAATACATAAAAAGCACATGGTTCAGTTCTCCAAGTGTCCGATAATGAGCTGCACTGTTGCCACGACGGTGCATGTGAACCAATCACAACACAGATGAATAATAATGCTTTTAGTTGTTAAATACTTGCTTCTTATATGTGACGACTTGATGCCTTTCTTTTTCACTAGTAGCAGTCACATCACAGACAAAATTAATGATCATTTAAAGAAATTATTCAGATATAAGAAGTGTGAGCTGTTGACCTATGCTGCGTTCATGTCCCACAGAAAAATGGGATAATACAACTCCCATGATGGTTTAAAACTCATCTGAGTGTCTTAAATAATAAGGTACATTTCATTTGTGCAGTGATTGATCAATTAATAAGATATTTAGCCAATGAAATACTAATAATGAAAGGACACGTGGCACATTAGCATAATAATCAAATCTAAACTAATTTAACTTCATCTTAAAACTTAATTTCACATTAAAATGTATGTTTCCTATCAGTTTATCGAGATTAAATAGTTGATTATTGTTTGTTTTATTGATTATATTTGACAACAGGTGGATTATGGATTGAATCACCTACCGATGAAGAGGATGGGGAAGGTGATGAAGAGCAGGAAGACGTGGGGCACCAGGTTGAGAGCGTCCACGAAGCAGCCATTGTTCAGAACGCCCTTGTGGACGCTGTAGGCATGGGTACCGGCCTCGTTGCCGCAGAACGACAAGGCCATGCCCCCGGACCACCGCTCAGCACGAGCCCCCACTCAGTCTGAGGAACAAACACATGAATGAAAAAATATATTTCTTACTCTTTTGTCACATTTGAATGTTTAAGAACATCAAATTGATTTTGATATTAGACAAAGATGACCCAAGTAAATATAAAATGCAGCTTTTAAATGATGATTTCATCTATTAAGGGAAAAAAGCTACTCAAACCTACCTGGCCCTGTGTGGAAAAGTAATTGCCCCCCTTGTTAAATCATGAACTAACTGTGATAAACCTTTTTTTTAAATCCAGAAATCACAAAATTAGGACTGCAACTAACAATTATTTTCATTATCGATTAATCTGTCCTTATTAAACAATTAATCGATTAGTTGTTTGGTCAATAAAATAATGAAAAATGTCAATCAGTGTTCCTCAAACCACAAAATGACGTCCTCCAATGTCTTGTTTTGTCCAAAAACCAAAGAGAGAGAGAAACCAAAAATATTCACATTTAAGAAGCTGAAATCAGAGAATTTGGACCAAAACCAATTATTCGATTATCAAAATAGTTGAAGATTAATTTAATAATCGATTATTGTGCGATTAATTGATTAATTGTTGCAGCTCTAAACAAAATAATTGACATCTGTCAGTCTGGAAAGTGTTAGAAAGCCATTTCCAAAGTTTTGGGACTCCGGCTAACTATAGTTGTGTTGTGTTTTATTTGATGGGCAGTTTTGTTTCTGTTTTGTCGTCTGGGTCACTGACAGCTCTTTGACCTTTGGAGTCTGGGTCCGACATGTTTGCGGTCTGTCACACACACTTCCACAGTGTGAAGCACGGCAGCTATTTCAGGGGCTTCGTCCAGCAACATACCTGTCAGCTTATGGTGCTTTAATATTAAATGAATGAAGAACTCCTGGGGGTTGATGTGTCATTACAAGTCATCAGGATGCCACGACTTAAGTGTCGGGGTCTCAGGTTGTCGTTGCTGTTGTTTTTTTTAATCGTTATTTAAACGTTAAGAGCTCAAAGTTGACATTAGCTGCTTCACAGGCCTGAATCCAAGACCTCCTGATTATAGCTCACCTCATAAAATATTGATCCACGCTGCTGCCAGTGCAATGACTCACCAGTCTACAGCAGAACACACATCTGTTTGAAGGGCGTTGGAGGTGTCGTTTTATGATTTAACAAACTCTGAACTTGTATTAAAGCAGAAGTAAGCGATCCGGTCGTTTTGGCTGCTTCTTGCCAGCCGATGGAGTTAGCAATCCCCGCCCTCGTCATGGATCTATTGGTCCTCTTCCCTACGTCACCACATTCACACGCATCCCTTGGCTGCACACACAGCCCTTCATGCCGTTCTCTCTCCTCATTGGATAAAGGTTGTAGGATACAAGAAAAGTTTTCTCCTCGGCTCAGAGCAGAGCAGAGTGACTGACAGACCCGTGTTTCAGTCCAAACACTCTATATAAGTGATTGCTGTCGGAAGATAGAACTATTTAAGACTTATATTAACACAAAAATATCGCTTACTTCTGCTTTAAGAGTCAAACTCTGAGATCTCTGTCCATCCAGTCGACTCCAGACTTGGGAAGTTCAGAGTCGACAGTGAAGGTTTTTTTGGATCAGTGGTGTCCAGGAAAATCAAAGGAAGTTCCTCCATGATGGAAACCACTGTGGACAAGGATGAACCTGAACTACAGGACTTCAGGACTTTGATCCTGTACGTCGTCTACTGACAGCAGAGACTGTTCAGATACAGGTGTTTCATTACAGACCGTCCAACACGTGACATGTAAACCTGAGTGAAAGAAATCTTTGAGCGGAGGAACAAACAAAACATCAATTCATTACAACTATGGCCTTTAAGACCAAGAGATACAGGAGGCAACAAGACGCCGTGCTGGAAGTGTTGATGGATCAGCTCCATAAAGCCTTGGGTCCATAAAGCCTTGGGTCATATTTCCTGTCAGGATGCAGAGTACGGTGAGTTTCTCTATCAGGCTGGAGATGGAGACTAAGATGAAGAATGATGGTTGAGCTCAAAGAGGAGGAACAAGCAAACATTGAGAAGTTGAAGGAGGATCAGGAGATGATCCAGGGGCTGAAGACTACGTTGTCCATCAGGAACTGGAGAGTCTCAAAGCAAAGGTGGAGGAACTGACCTCAAACTTGAACCTTCAGCTTGTCAATAAACTGAAGAAGCAGCAGAAGGAGCAAGAGGAGGACGAGGAGGAGATGTTCACACTTGCTGAGGCCCAGAAAAATGGATCTAAATCCTAAAGTCTCAGAGAAGAAGACGTTAATTCTCTGAAAAAAGATATGTTACTTCCATGGTTTGAGACAGGAGGAGGAGAAGGTGTCTACAACCAGATGAGACCCAACAGAGTCTGTACCTCCATATGGTGTAATTACATGCACGTGTACCATAAATAAATATTGTCTTGACTTGATTAAAGTCTTCATTCATGTTTTTCCCAGAGTCAGCGTTATCAGCTTTTAAGAAAACCGTCATTGACCTTTGAAATTAAAAGTTCTCATAGACGTAACCGAATATTTACGTCATAAAACATCCAATTACGTAGGATTACATCATTTGTTACAGGCTAACATTATGGCTCCACCCCCAAAAAATATGGCAGCCATCTTTGTTTGGCCAAAGCTCAATTATGCATCCTGTAATTTGATGCCATCCAATTGATAAATAATAATAATAATAACCACTTTATCATACCAAGCAAACGGGCAGATGGTGGAAAAATGTATCGTTCCTATTTAAGTTCTGATCCAACATGGAAGCATGGAGCTGTAAATGCCAGAAGTGAAACTTTCCCATGTGACTGAGCATTAAAAAGTGAGTGATTTACAGAGCCTGTCCATACAATACGAGCCCTGATTAAATACTAACATCGTTCTGGAAACTATAAAACAGAAACTTGGCTCCAAACATAAGCAGACTTCAGGCTGGACGGTTCAGACCATAAATATCATGTTAAAATGTGATAATGTTGGTTAATTAACCTCCAGAGTTCACTACAAACACCACCTGCATTTAACTACCACACTGTTAACAACAGCAAATGTTTCCAAAAATACTAAAAAAGCCTCCTGTGAAAGTTAATTTACACATCTGTGAAGTCAAACAGAGTGGTTAAGTGAAGTTAGTTGAATGAGTTAAGGCTAATATTAACACAACACAGTGTCTTACCTCGGAGTAAAGTAATAATCCTCAGTGACACCGTTTCATTCCTGATGCCTGAGATTTAAAAAAAAAAAAAGCAAAGAGAAAAAAAAGAAAAAGTAAGAAAAACAAACAGAGGGAATGAAAAAGAGGAAAAGAAACAATTTACTGTGAGAGTTGGAGAGAAAAAAGTTGATTATTTTTAGCCCCGTTAAGAGCATCAGCTGCTCCGCATACTGCTGCGTGTCTCTGCCAGCGGCGTCAAGCTGCACACAGCGCGGTTTTACACTTCCGGTGGTGGCCTTACAAAATAAAAGTCCTCTTTCACCAAGCGACTGAAAAGAGAGCGAATCCAACTAA
Source organism: Trachurus japonicus (assembly GCF_045865225.1). Taxonomy (NCBI): domain Eukaryota; kingdom Metazoa; phylum Chordata; class Actinopteri; order Carangiformes; family Carangidae; genus Trachurus; species Trachurus japonicus. The sequence continues at coordinate 4,445,759 of NC_140929.1, forward strand.
TTACATTTACTCACAGCTTAATAATGACAAAGAAAAATCACAAAAACTACACTATGAGATGTTCATGCAAAGACTATTAAATATTTAAATGTCTCAAAGAATATAAAAACTTTACAAATATCACAAATCAAAGCTTAAATAAGCCAACATCAAGCCGGTTGTGTTCCTCACTTACATCTGGTTAAATAATAGGAATAACATCAACAGATGTATTGTGGACATTAGAATATATTTTGAGCCTCTCTGTAATATATAAATATAAATCAAGCAGTCCTGTGTTAGTATTTCTTAATTAATCAAATCACCAAAAATAATTGCAACCACCGGAAACCTGAAGACTTCTGGGACCCTGAGCTTCATTATATTTGACTAGGCTATTGGTAATGTAGCCTTGACTGTTATTGAACTGTGTATGGGTGGAAGATATGTTAAGTTAATACGTTTTAATAATAATTCAATTGTTCTCTATTACATTACACGATTCTGTTTTATCCATTTTCTCAAAGAAATGTATTTTCTTCTGGCGACATAAACTTATTTTGAAGGTATAAACGTCGTAACTTCCGGTGTGAGTTTACGTAACTTCGGCGAACTTGACTCAACTTTCCCTCCTATCAGATTTCCTAACATGAACCAGTTTAGCGGTGAGAGGGGGGTTTATTATGGGCTGCTTCTTCAACAGCCAACTGACATGTCACCTACACACACTTTACAAACTTTAAACTTCAAACACCGTCACTTTATCTGATCACAGCTTTGACATAGAAACTGGTAACTAATCCAAGTTTAATAACATTTTATTACTAAAAAACAAAAAAACAATAACAGTGTCCAATCAGATGTGCTGGTGTTGTCATTTTCTATCATTCATCTTTTAATTAATTATAAAATAAATTAAATTAAAGCATAAAATTCAATCCTACATCTGTACAATTATGGATATTTTACAAAAACCTCCGAGAGCTATTATATTATAAATCACATAACATTTCCAAGAGAATATATATCCATATCCCAACAAAAAAAAATACAAAATAAACTGTAATATTATTGATACTCTCAGAGTCTGATTTGCTCTGGGTTCATACACAGCAGTTCGCAGTGAAATTATCCATAATCTGAACCCACTCTGAATGAATCGCTGCAGGATTCAGTGGGGAAATCGCGTGGCTTGGCATTAAAAGGCGTCGGACAGAGGAGACCTCAGACACGGTCACCAGAGCCCACTGAGGCGGACACTGTCCCCTCACTGTCCACTATGTGTAGCCTATATAAAGATGCACAGTTCAGAGGAACGAGGTGAAATCCCTGCACTGTGTAATCAGAGAGAATCGATACATACTGTAACAAAAACAAAGCAGCTGAACAAAACTCAATTGAGAAATTAATCGATTTAAAGTTTATACTCATATACTCCAATATGAAAACTGTTAAAGGTGACTTTATGTTTTATTATAAACCGATCAGATGCATTGTTGTGTTCGTCGTGAATAGAAACGCTGTAGGAAGATGCAGCTTCATAAAACTTTGGATGTTTTCAACTGTCCCGTCTGGATTTCCTGCAGCTTCCTCACAGCACGATTCACCTTCATCCACCATGGAGCCCCGCGTGAATCAAACTCATACTCATGCATGGAAGTATTAATGTAATTGATAATGGGAATACCGAAATTAAGATGAATCTCCACTTAATCCAGATATTATATTGAGATATATACTGAAGCTACACATTTGCACGCAGAGTGGGTGGTGATTTAAATGGTCAGATTTCTGAATGAAGTCCGGTGCGCGTCTTTTTTCACGTTAAGAGGACACCTACGCATCTATCTTGCAGCAGCAGCAGCAGCACACTGATGATGATGCTGCTGTCGTCTGGTTGTGAATATGAATGCGAATGTGAATGACACTGAGGGATGAAATGGGAAAGCCTGATACTCACCCCTACCCCGGCCTCTGACGCAGGTCTGTCGGTCACAGCGTCCCCTCGGCTTGGACTCTCACTCCGCCGTGCGCGTCTCACAATTATTGCGGCTTAAGGTTTATACCCAAAGGCACGGGGGGCAGGAAGGAAATGCCTATCGTATAACTGTAGTGGAGTGTCCTCAGATACGGTATTATGGCGCTCAAGGCAGCGCAGCACGACACACACACGTATACACACATCACACACCACACACTCGCAGATGGCAGCGTTTCGAGATGATATTATTCCCCTTAATGCACAATAAATGGCAAGAAATAACACAGGGGGGAAATGTAGGTCACATTAAAGCCAACCGAGCAGCACCACAGAGATGAATGGGATTTTTCTTTCTTTGCAACAATGAATGCACTAGTAGTGCATGTGCAGGTGCTGCCCCCGGTTCATGTTATCTGAACTGAGCAACAGCAATATCAAGGCTTAAATATGGAAACCCCTTGAGAAAATATAAATATTAGATTTAGCATTAGGTATCAATTTGCAATTTTGTTTAAAATCAGACCCAAGCAGCTCAGGACCCACTGTGAGTTAATAAGGAGTTATCACAAGCTGTTAACCCCAAGTTAATGATATGTAAACAAGTATCCAGGCCCAACAATTCAACGAGCAAAACACAAAATATAGACTGTTTATCAAAACTCTGACACTCCATTAGACTTATTTTAAACTGTAAATAATAATAATACATTTAAAATAAACTAAAATGAACAATATCACCTCAAAAAGTAACATAAATGGAGTTTTAGGGGGGGGGGGACATACACGGTGATTCCGGCGCCTCCTCTCGGTCAACCGCTACCGTTTGGAACGCAGCTAGCCTAGCCTAGCCTAGCCTAGCTTAGCTTAGCTTAGCTTAGCTTCTTTAGCCTCCTCTGGGACCGTTGCCGAGCGACATCACGCTAACTGCCGGAGGAAGTAGCCTCCTGCT
>NC_140929.1:4448767-4609936 GCF_045865225.1 Trachurus japonicus
CCAGCGTAGCCCCCTCTCGGATCGACCACTAGCGGTAAGTTCGCTCCTACGGAAGGAGGAAACTAACCCCCCCCCCCGCCCCCCCCCAGCTAGCCTCCGCTTCCCTGAGTAGCCACTGGGGGGAGACCGCTAGCTTCGTTGTCCCGCTTTTCCATATATTTTCCGTTAACAATACTACACCTTGGCGATGAAGGCAACAGTGCCACCTGCCTTCTGATTGGACGTCTGCTTTGTGATTGGACTGTCATTGTCCAATCAGATACAAGAGTTAAAACGTTCTACTTCAGTGTCACTCACCTTGTGTGGGAATTTCCAGCGCCAAACTGAATACGTAGTTTCATGCTCTATATTCGCTCACATAAAATTTAAAAAGAAAATAATAACAATAAAAAAACATTTCTTCTCTTACTCTTTTTTCTCTTCTTTTTTTGGAAACCGTGACAAATCTATTCTACATGCTCCATTTTCCCACATGCATAAACTGGGATTTCCCACATTTTCTACACAGGTTCACAAAGGCAGATTTACAATGACCTCCAGTGAATCTCTAAATACAACAAACTTTGAGATTTTACAGTAAGCAGCCTTTCATGATAAAATATTGCAAAACATCTTCTTTTTTTACTTAGAAAAATACAATAACAACCACAAATGTACAACTAATGCAATTAAAAGTTTTTATTTCTTCTGAGTATGCTGTGGTATGAGGTCAAATGGAAATTGCAAAAGAAAAAGGCACTTGCAGGCCCACGTCATCACATCCGACCCCCACAGCTGATTCATCATCTGTGATAAAGAGGTATCAGCCTGTCATGACTGTGTGTGTGTGTGTTTACATCACGGCCAGGGACAGTGTGAGGAGATTCCCATCAACCAGTGTTTCCCAAGAAAACTGTCGAGGGAAGAGCTTGACCTCAGACCACAAAACACACACACACAAAGTGCTGTACCTCGTAGCCCCTTAAATCTCCCCCAGGGTCTGACAAACACTCCCACACCCCCTCCCCTGCAGTGTTTCGACATGCACAGACACACACTCGCATACAGTAGGAAAAAAAAAAAGAAATCAGACAGATGTTCAACTCTCACCTTTGACCTTTGTGTCACCAGAGGAGGAAGCAGCACTTGTGACCCATCGTCATAGTGACACCCAGGGAGATGGACGTTAAACTCTACGAGCAAATACAATAAAGAATCAATACTTGATCAATGCCGATGTGATTGATCGGACATGTTGTGAGAATATATATGTTCAAATCTGACCTATATATCACAACTGTGTGTGTGTTGCTTTGTGTGTTTATGTGTGCTGCATCCAACTGATGTTTATTTGTCAGTGTGTGTGTGTATGTGTGTGTGCTCATGCTCCACACCGTGAGAAAGCTCCCTCCTGAGGGAAGTGTTTGACCGGCTTGCCGCCCCAGAACAGGAAGTGGAGACCGTGCCCCCCCTCCTTTCCAGAACTCTCTTAAACACTCATTTGTACTTGCAGCCTTGTGAGGACCTCTGTTGTCATAACGCGTCCTCTGGCCCCGAACTTTGACCTTTGGCATCCGGATGTTGTCCGTAACACCGACCCTCCTCAGCTCAACATGAACCTGAACCCTGAAATCCAACTATAAACCCTGAAAACGTGTGAGAATCAAAAGACTACAAGTGTTGATGTATTTAATAGCATAACATTGTTTTTTGGCTATATTTACCACAAAAAGCATGAAACGGAAAAGCTGAAGATGGCTCAACATTGATGTGAGTAAAGATATTTGACCAAAAATGTCGTTAAAAACGTATTTCCAAACTATCTTTTTATTTTTTATACCTTCTAGCAATGTCCTCATTTATTATTAGGCTATAATAAACTTAACCACTTTCTAAAAATTGTCAAAAGCATGAAAAACTGGATTTTGAAGGGAAAAAAATGTTTCTATAATATTGCGATCATCATTTCCCCCAAATACTCCATAATTTCTCGAGTCCTCATTATCCACAAATGTCCTCCACTTTGAAAATACCTATAAAAATGATTAAAACTAATTAACTTCCCAAATATTTTCAACTTAAATACTATTTTAACCTTCCAAACATGTTTTAATTTTCCCAAAGCGTCTTCCTGGTCCATACAAGTCATTTACTAGAAATGTCCTCACTTGTAGTTGGTCTAAAATTGGAACTGGTCCCCACAGAGCTGCAAGAGTAGACACACACACACACACACACACATACACATTAGTCTGTGCTGCCACCTTCTGGGGACTCTGACAATCACCTGCTCCTGCGACATCAAAGCAATAAATCAAACTTTAAAAAATAAAAAAATAAAACGTTAATAAACTCTGAGTAAATTTCACTCATTGTGCTTTGAAGTTTTCATCACATCCTGCACCAGCCTGGAGATGACAGAGCATCGCTTTCTTTTTGACACTTGAAGGTTATCACACAGACAGCAGAGATAGCGAGCGGCGGCGGTGGCGGGAAACGCTGATTACACATTCAGAACTTTTCCCTTTTTTTTTTTTTTTATTGGATTGTTCTGCTAGGTGAAGCCTGTTATTCAGCAGCAGCCAGCCGTTAACAGGCCGCTAATGAAAGGATGCCAATCTGAGCGCGACGGGATTCCTGCAGATTAGAGGAAATTAGTTCCATTTTTAATCACTATCACAAACAGATGTGACAGAGGAAGGGGTTGATGATGAGAGGAAGAGAGAGGGAGGGAGTGTGAGTGGGGAAAAAATAGAAATAGGAGGAAAAAAAACAAAAGTGTTTGACAGAGTTGATGCTGCTGCAGGTTTACAGCCCAGAAAGATCCTGTCAATTCAAACAAGCTTCAGAGATCCTGCACCTACTCATCACTACTCACCTGTGGAGTCGAGGTTTACACCGGTTTTCACTGACAGTGAACGCATCACAATGAGGTGAAGAGAAAGTGACATTGAAATAATTCAACAAAAAACAAATGTGTGGGTTTTTTTTACAGTTATTTCCATGATAACAACGTCTCTCTTGTGTCACCGCTGCTTAACTGAATTACACACATAAGCGCATCGAGTCACACATCTGATACGCATCAGTCAAAGCTAATTTGGGATGTCGGAATTTATTTGCATCAAAATCGCAATTGTTTTCCCGCTCAGATGTTTATCATACAAATCCTCTGTTTAATTTTGAGCACTGTCTTCTTCTTTCTCTTTCTGTTTAGTGAAGTCACAGTGAAATAAACCTGGTCAGGTGATCATACAGAAGGGAAAAAGGAAGTTTAAACCACCTCTCGCTATATCACATTTTCATGATGCCAGGTTTTGTGGTTTCAGGCATTAATATAATATATTCAGCACACAATCTATGTCTTTGAGTCAGTCTGGCACCTCTTTGTATTGAATTTTCACTTTATAATCATTATAGATGTGTCATATATTGCACGATATATAACATTATAACTCCCCCATCCCCCAAAACAAAAGCATAAACTTGTTCTCTCTGAATGCATATGTAAATGTGGGAAAATAGGTAAGGTGTGGGGTTTTATTTGTATGAAATGTGGGAATGCATGTAAATGTATGTAGTTCGAGGCTGTATGTAGGTGGAAACAATTCTCCTGAAAAGGACAAAATAAATCTATCTATCTATCTATCTATCTATCTATCTATCTATCTATCTATCTATCTATCTATCTATCTATCTATCTATCTATCTATCTATCTATCTATCTATCTATCTATCTATCTATCTATCTGTGTCTCCCTTTGTGGAGAAAACAAATTCAACATGACAACATATGATAGTCATGCAACTGGATAAATATATTATAAATCCATTGCATATACACTGTTAAAAAGCCATTACAATACAGTTTACAGGTTAACGATAATGGTGTGTTTCTGAAGCGTTTTCACTTCCTGCACAGTTTGCATGAACCCAAACACAAAAAGTCAGTAATGCTGATGCCTTAAAGCTGCTACACATTGTCTCTCTGCTACATATGAGGCCTGTATGTGTGAGTGAAACACACTTTAACCACTAGGGGGCGTCCCCTTGCCATGTATTTGTTACTAAGTTGGGGGTTAAAAAAAAAAAAGCAGCAGAAAACAGTGTGAAGTTTATCTGCTGTTGTGTTTTCAGATCTCTTTCTCTGATGATCCGTCTCCGTTGAACTGTCACTCACTGTCTCTCAGCGTCTGTGACACTCACACTGTTTTATTTATAGTATTTACTTATTAATTTGAAAATATGAAATGCATCAATGTAAAATTCCCTTTGTTGAACAGTGCAGGGAACAAACACTGTTATGTTGCTTTGCCTTGGGAACACCTTCCTTATACCTTCCCTTTGATTTATGGCTTCAGTGTGTTTATCCTGCACAAACTCACAGGGGCAGGTCACAGACAGCAGCGACATCAACATAAACTGCAATATCACGCGTTGAAAGTTATTCATTTCTGTGGGTAACGCTGCTGAGCACGCTGCTCGCTGCTCAGCCAGCAGCCTTGGGCAGGAATCCAGACAGGACGTTCAGCGTTGGCGCCGGTTCACGGCATCCAGGTCAGACTTCATCAAGGACGGAGGGGGCGTCAGGGGCAACGACGAGGGAGCTTTGTACTCACATCCCAACTTTAGTCACAGAAAAAAGGCTAAATATAAGTGGAGACTCACATCTTGGAAACTTCCTTTAATCGTGACAGTCTGGTGGCACCCAGCTGTGAGGGAGTCTATATTTAAAATAGATTCATTAGCCTGATTTTATACAATACAAGTTAACACAATGGAATAAAACTTTATGATCTGCCCCAGATTAACAACATGTAAAACAGCAAAACTATTTGAATTATGATGCTTTTTTTTTGCAACAATAACAAAAAAAGAAACTAATATTTAAAATTCCAGTCATGTTAGAAATAAAAGACCTTTTGGAAACATTCATTTTTGCCAGAGGCATTTAAAAAAAGAAAAAGCCCAAGAGGGGAGCAATTCAGACGAACAAAACACAGGATGTGGAAGACCAGAAGTGCCACAGATTTCTTGATAAAGCAGGTCATTAATTAATGACTAATTGCACAGAAAGTATAGGCTATAAATACACATTATTACATTTTTTTTAAGTATTTGATCTTTTAAAGTACATAAAAAGAGGAATTATAAAAATGGAAACAGCTTGAACATAATAATAACAACAATTAATAAGTACACCAACAACATTAATGAATTCATAAATAAATGATAATTGAAGAAATTGAAAATGCTAATTGCAGACTGGATTCCTAAATTGAATTATATGGAATATGATTTTCAATCAAGCATGTAAAGGGCTTTTTCTTTTCCCATTTGCATTTCCATCTCTTTTGGCCATTTAGCATCACAGTTACTAAGCTGCTCCATGACATTTTATTTGGGTCCTGTGCTGAAATGGTGGTGAAGTAATTCAGATTAGCCTCATGTGGTGGCGCTATAGGTCAAAGATTCATCCTCTGGGGATTGCAAATTTCTCTGCATGGTTATATTGTAATCAATCTGACACTTTTGAGATGATGATTAATAATAACCATCCCTAAAGTTACGTCTTCACCTTGGCTACAATCAGATTACCCTCTGGATTTAACAACTCACCAGAGTAGAGCTGGTACGGTTCATCCTGAGGAGACCATGAATGTCTGAACCAACATTTTTGTGGAGATATTTTCACTCTGAACCACAAACATCGGCCTCATGGTGCCTCAATATGGCAATAAATTCTGTAGGGTTCATCCTCTGAAGATCCTGAATGCCTGTGCATGATACGATGACAGTATTATCCCTCTTCGGAATAACTAGAAATTAACGGAATAGATGGAAATTTGTTATTCTTTTTTATACTCAACATTCCCACTATATTCATAGAGTCTGTTGCACACAAGATCATTTTTACACTTATTTGAGGCACATTAAATCTTTATTGTTAAAGGGATAGTTCAACATTTTGGCAAATCGGCCCATTGCCATAATCCCTATAGTCATAGCAGTAGGTTTGTTACCTTTATTTGTCGGTGCAAGCTATTTTTAGAACGGTGGAGCAGAGCCGTGAGCTGCTCAGAGCTACGCTACAGAGGCTCACGGGATTTCTTGGTTTCCCTCATCAAACTCATCAAATACACAATCCAACAACTCCAAAACGCTCTGGTGGACAAGTTGTGACCTGCACATTCACCACGCTATGAGATAATAACACAACGTTACCAGACAGAGTTGTTTTAGAGGGAAATACATGGAAAACCGCTGATGCACATTGCCTTCAGGGACAGTTTTTCATCAAGCAGACTCTGCATTTACCTCGAAAACAACTCTGTGTGGTAACGTTGTGTTATTATCTCATAGCGTGGTGAATGTGCAGGTCACAACTTGTCCACCAGAGCGTTGTGGAGTTGTTGGACTGTGTATTTGATGAGTTTGATGAGGGAAACCAAGAAATCCCATGAGCCTCCGTAGCGTAGCTCTGAGCAGCTCGCGGCTCTGCTCCGCCGTTCTAAAAATAGCTTGCACCGACAATTAAAGGTAATGAACCTACTGCTATGACTATAGGGATTATGGCAATGGGCCAATTTGCCAAAAATGTTGAACTCTCCCTTTAACACCAAAGCACTAATCAGTGCCACAATTTCTGATGTGATTAATTACTTTGATGGAATATGAAACTATAAAATCACATGTTGTGACATCTCTGAATTAAACTTGAGTGGTGGAAAAAAAACAAAAACCCAAAAGGATTCATTTCATACGTACATGCATTATTAAAGCTTCTCTCAAGTCCTTCATTTGTGATAATATATGGAAGTAACCTTGATTCTGAATTGGCTGCTTTTTCCCCCCCTCTTCCCAAGAACCTACAAACACAGTTTCTTTTTATTAATACCAAACATGCTGCACATTTTTCCAGTTTGAAAAACACCTTTGATGGAGCGAACCATCCTTCATTGTTCACTTCGCTTCAGCAGAGACGAGGATCTCGTGCTGTTCGCTGCCTTGGTGTGAATTGGTTCCATTGAGATGCTAATAGTCCAACAGGGAAGATGCTGTGTCGCATGACTTTCTTCACCTGTGGTTGTTTGTCCTGGATGCTGGGAGGTCTTTTCTTTGAGCTTTGAGCTTCCTATCACTTCTTGCACAAGCTCTCAGTTCCTTTGGATTCATGTATATCTGGGTATACAACAAATAACACTCTTTATAAAGTTTTCAATGTAAATCCAGGGCTTTGGGGCTGCTTTTTGTGATCTTCACCTGTGGATGAAATTCACTCTTCTCGTCTTTTTTTTCTCCCCAGAAGTTCAGTTTCCATTACAACCGCTCAAACTTCATCCACTCGTGAAGGATGCAGCTAAAGGCTCATGAAGAATTCAGCACATTAATTTAGAAATATCATTCAGACTCCACTTCACAAAGTCAAAGATTAACTTTAAAGCTCCACAATCCTGTGTGTAGATTTAGAACTTTTATTTTCTTGGAGAATTTAACTAGTAATTGTTATGTATATTAAAAAAGAGGCAAATTTCAAGGGTTTTTTTGGTTACAAAGCAGCTCTAGGTTCTATATTAATACTGTGAAAGTATCAAAGCCTCAGTCCACAGAGAAATGCACACAGCCTGTATTCACAAACTGAGCCTTAAAACCAGCCGTCAGGACTTCCTGTCACTTTGTGATGTCACAACAAAGCCCCGCCCAAACATCCATCCAACACTTTGCAGGATTTGGTTTCTCTGAGTCTTTTATTCTGAAATCTGCTCTGTTTTTTTATTGGATCAACTCAGAAAACAGTCTGCCAATCAGAAGAGAGACCCAGAGCCTCCTCTTCTCTCATTGGCTGGCATGTATAGAGCTCCAGAGAGGGGATGGGAATATTACACTACTAATCTATCTTCTTATGGATCAAACCTTCAAAATAAAAGTGTAAAATATGAGACATATTCTCAGCATAGGCGGGAAAAAATCACTAGACAATTTCAGTGTCTCCTATTGATCTCAGTCAGTCTGAGAGTCATAGGGAGAAATCAAACAACTTTTCAGTCAAGAAGCTATTTTTAAACCACTGACCCAGACAACATAACAGGTTCAGTATCTGCACATCTGGCTGTAACGTGTGTTTGGATGTCCAGTCGTCGGTCCAACATCTGGATATCTGGCCATGACAATGATTCTGGATGTAGAGGAAATATTAACATGAGGACATCCAGACACACGGAGGATGTGAAGTCTCTCCACAGACACACAGACACGCTGTACAGCAGAACAGCTGGTAGGCAGATGATGTGCGACCACATCCTGAGCGGCGGTGAGTCACAGCGGTGCAACACTTTGAGGTTTAATTAGCAGGTAATGTCGAGAGTTATTGAAATAACCACAGGTTGTGTAAGTGACGGGGAATAAAAGGTCGCAGTTTAGAGGTAACGGGATAAAATATACCAGCCGCAGTCACCTTTTTTCCGGCTGGATGTCACTCTCTTTGCATTAAAAAATGTGCACATTCATTTAAAAAATACTCTCAGCTCAGGAAAAACACCAGCAGTCAGCAGCTTCCGTCCACCCACATCAATTTCAGCCCTCGAACACCGACACCGGCGGCGGCGGTGGGCTCCACACAGCCCTGCGCCGGCTCTCCAAAGTCCTTTATTAAATAAATTGCCCATTATTTTAATGCCGCAGTCAAATCTCTGTCTTTTGCCGGATCAAAAGACGCCGCATTGCCCTTTATCTGCATAAATTATTCAGCACATCCCCCTGACAGGTGGAGCAGAGGGACAACAAATACCTACATACCTGTCATCCATCTTGTTAAATATGAACAAAATCGGCCTTTGTTTACGGGTGGCGTAGGACCTTGGGCCAGACTTGTGGGGATGTGCAGCTTCCTCCGGCAGAATACTAAACTGAGATCTTTCTTTTTTTTTATTGTGTGTGTGTATGTGTATGTGTATGTGTATGTGTTTGTGTGTGTATGAACGTGGACACACAGGTGGTGGATTAGCATGGAAACAACGCTGGCAACATCCACCCCAAAAAAACAATCCCCACAGAGCAAATCATGGAGGAACATCAGCAGCTACATGCACTGTAGATACAGTACACGGCCTAACAAAGGCTATATACAGGTCATCAGCCCCAGTGTGTGCACATTTACACACTTACACAGACACACACACAAAGACACACACTCTCTTGCTGGCAGTAATCAGAGTGCAGTGTGTTTTTCTCAGCGGTGTAATTCATCAAAGTGACGGCTGCCAATGAGTCTCAGTCAGCCAGACAGCCACAGCTAATCAATCATCAATCTACCTGCGCTTTGTCTCGCAGCCTTTTCTGCACTCGCCATATTTCGAGAACACACACACACACACACACACACACACACACACACACACACACACACACACACACACACACATACACACACACACATGCACAGGGATTCAAACGCTCTTCTCGCATGGCCTCGTCTCGTAGCAGAGTCCAGGTCAGGTCAGTGTGTAGAACAAGGTGCTAACACGGCGCCGGGGTTAGCGGTTCAATTTCCCGATTATAAGTTGGTGTTTAGCCATAACAGTGGTGTAGTCTAATTTTTTGTAGTGGGTAAACTGCTTTTTAGGTGGGTAAACTGTAGGCTATATAGCCTTGTATTACATAGGCCAGTGTTTCTCAATCTATGTTATATCAAGGAGCCCAAAATTGACACAAATTAGACCACAGACCCCCATTGGACAAAATTTTGAAGCAAAGACCAGAAATACACAAACAATCTACGTTTAAAGCAGAAGTAAGTGATCCGGTCGTTTTGGCTAATGCTGCGTTCCAGGCAGGCTTTTGAAACCGTAAATTACAGCTTCAAGTCACGACTTACGACTTTGTAGCGTTCCAGGCAACCCACTCGTGTTTTTCCGACCTGTTTTACCTGTGAAAGTCACTATAACGGCCACTCGTAACTTCTGACCCGTGAACTCGTACCAGATCGAACTGGTACGAGTTCACAGGTCGGAAAAACACGAGTTACGAGTTGCCTTGAACGCACCATAACGTCTTGTCAGCCGACGGAGTTAGCAGCCCCCGCCCTCGTCATGGCTCTATTGGTCCTCGTCCCTACGTCACCACATTCACGGCGCATCCCTTGGCTGCACACACAGCCCTTCATGCCGTTCTCTCTCCTCATTGGATAACACTTGTAGGATACGAGAAAAGTTTTCTCCTGGGCTCAGAGCAGAGCAGAGTGACTGACAGACCCGTGTTTCAGACCAAACACTCTATGTAAGTGATTGCTGTCGGAAGATATAACTATTTAAGACTTATATTAACACAAAAATATCACTTCCTTCTGCTTTAAATTAGGTGTAGATTTTTGAAAGATTATAGAGAAATTGCTGGAAAAAAGTGGTACAATTTCTCCAAAAAAGTTGAAACATTTCTAGAAAAAAGTGGTAAAAATTCTCACAAAAAAACAAACAAACAAAAAAGTTTAAAATTTTTTAGAAGAAACTGGTAAAATTTCTCAAAGAAAGGAGGGGGGCAAACAAGAATACAAAAATGGGTAACATTTCTTTAAAAAAAATAGTAAAAAGTAGAAGAGAAAAATTGAGAAGAAACTGGTAAAATTTCTCAAAAACATTCTAGGAAAAGTGGTAAAATTTCAGAAAAAAAAGAAAAGAAAAAAATTAAAACAATAACTAAAAAAGTTAAAAAATTATAGGAAAAAGTGGTAAAATTTCCAAAAAAAGTTGGGGAACCCTTGAACCCTGTCAGCCCTCCCACTTTGAGAACCATTGACATTTACTTTAGTTAGATAGTTTTGTTGTACTGGGTAAACTGAAATATTTATGCATTTTCAGTGGGTAGCCTATACTGAGTAAACCTGAGTATCACATAGACTACACCACTGAGTCATAAATACAACAAAAGTGAACAAATAATAATATATGTGTCTTTTACATGTCAAAAGATCCATTGCAATGTTTTGGAAGAAGATCAACAGACCAAGTGAAACAGATGCTGACAACCTTTCCTTTGGAGAGAGTGACATACATACGAAAAGGAAGGCAAGACATATTCAAAGAGATATGGAAACCGTTTAATGTGTTTGTTAATGGTATCGATTTAACAAATGACAATGAAGAGGAATAAGTAATCATGTAAACCTTATAACAGGATAATTGAGTTCAAATACTCACAATTGTATTAAGCCCTTAAATTATGCATAAAATGTTTTATGGCTGAGAAGTACAGGTGCCTTTATTAATGGAGCACAGATCTACATATTTGATATAACAATACAAGTGTATGTGTACGTAAGAAAATGTTAATAAATATATTGTTGAAAAAGAAAAAAGCAATCTTTTAGCATGTTTACTGAGGGTTTAGAGGTCGGAGGTGCTGCGATGTACATGAACCTGATCTGAGAGTGTTTTGTGTGAACGCTGGGAACAGTGGGGGGAGGGGTGAACAGCTGGAGTGTTGCTATTTAAAAATACTTCCACCGACACCTCTAAAAACGTCTCATCACACCTCAGCTTGTGTGTTTCACCTGTGAACACACACACACACACACACACACACAAATGTAGGAAACACATTTCCGACTCGCCACTCGACACATTCACAGCAACTCCTGCTCATCAGATTCTCATTTACACATTGAATGACAACAATAGAGTCAATGAAGTGGATATAAACTGCCAACTTTCTTCTTTAACTTACTTTATTGTGTCTTTTCACATGTGTTTTTATTTTTTTTGGCAAATGATGTAGACTTAGATTCAAAAGAGAGATTGTGTCATTGTAATTCAGTTCAATTCAATTCAATTCAATTCAGTTTTATTTGTCTGGCACCAATTCATAATGTGCATTACTATCTCAAGACACATTACAGGATAAAGACAAGGTCAAAAAAAGCAAAGAAAAAACCCCGACACACAATTACACTGAATAAACTGAGATCTACTGGATGTTTTTAAAAACGTCCTTCACTGCCACTGTTTGGTTTACATCCTTTATTTTGACTTTTTTAAACAGTCAATTTGTTTAAACTTGAAGATCATTGAGAGTGATGGTGAATAGTACTTCTAGTTGATTTAAGGACATCAAATTAAAACAAACAAGAAAATATGTGTATTTAAGCCATATGTTGTACCGTATAAAATCTGTTTGATGTCTTTCCTTGACATTTCTACAGATGGTCTTGATCCTCCAGACAGAGGACAAAACCCAACAACTTCTTTGATCTTCTGCATCTTCATCTATCGGTAAAAATTTCAATGCAAAGTTTTATGACCTGTTCAACTGGGAAGTTTGGGAAGTTCATGACCGTATAGGTAGTGACCAAAAGAAGGGGATCACTGATGCAAGCTGCTCTTACACTGCAAAAACTCAAAATCTTTCCAAGAATATTTGTCTTATTTCTTGTCAAAATGTCTCATTTCTACTAGTCAAAACTAATCTCTTTCCACTTAATACAAGACTCATCACCTAAAAATTAACTTATTTTTAGATAATTTTCATTTATTTTAAACAAAGTTTCAATTGAAACAAGTAGAAAAGTCTGCCAGTGAAAGCAGGTTCAGATTTTTCTACTTATTTCAAGTGAAAATTTGCTTGAAAGAAGTAAAAAGTGTCTAGAAACAAGCTACTTTTTATGTGATGAGTCTTATTTTAAGTATAATGAGATTTGTTTTGACTACAAATAACAAAAAAATATTCTTGGTAAGGTTTTGAGTTTTTGCAGTGTGTGGGTTTTTCCTCTGAAGGGTCAGAGGGGTTCAGCCTTGGAGATAAGGAGTTCAAGGAACTAGTTGAGGTGGTTAATTCACACATCCTGAGCCCGGGTTTTTTTTTTTTTTTTGGAAATGTCCAACAGGGAAGAGACCCTAGATCAGACCCAGGACTCACTTGATGGATTATTTTATCCCATCTGGTCCGTGAATTTCTTGGGAAGTTGGCAGGAAGACCTGGGAAGTGTTACCGGAGGAGAAGAGACAGACATCTGGAACCTCTGGCCTCGGCCTTCTGCCACCATGACCTAACCCTGGATAAGTGGAAAGTAATAGATGAATGGATAGATGGATGGATGGACGAACTCTTCAGAGGGACTTAATCCATAAAACCACCCACTATAACCAACTGTCACGTCTGTTATATCCAATACACAACACCAGTATTGTTATCGTCTCTGAGCTGCCAGCCACCAGTCACTCCCATCAATACCAGCCTGCATTATGTTACAGAGTGAATCAGTAACAGTTCTTTCTCTCAACAGTTGGCAGCGCTCTATGAATAAATTGAGTGGCAGAGGGCATTTAAAGAGCGGGGCAATTAATCTTTCCCGGCACATTGGCCTTGTTGTTAACAAGTCCCGTATTGATGGAGGTAAGATATTCTATTTGTTCCTTAATGGACTTGAGGAATCGCTCAATTTGTTTCTTCCATAATTGCAGAGAAGATGAACCCGGGTCTGTATGATTCCCCCTCGATCAATACTCATTTTCCAATCTTGTATCCTGTTCTCAGACGGGGACATAAATTGGTGCGTCAGCGGATTTACTTTCGTCGGGGCTTTAACTAATCTTTGTGTCTGTCGCGCATGCATCCAGCTGTCTCGGTTATTTATGAATAGGTAAGTAATCAAATAGAACACTTTTATATCAGTTAAAGGTGAAAACAAGACTCTTGTCTTGTGCGTTTGAAGGTTTTTCTTCCATCAGTGGCTGGTATGCTGGATCATTGCCTTCCCTTTTTCTTTCCATGAAACACAAAACGGCGTTATTCTGTCTCTTCAAAGGCGTCATTACAGAGACGATGAGAGAAAAGGTTTTTTATCCAGAGAGAGAAATGAAGTGTGAGGAGTGGGTGTACTGCAGAAAAACAGCTTCATTACACCGGCAAGGAGTGAATGGGGTTTTTAAATAACATCCTGAATGCACTGTTTCACTGTACTGTGCTGCTTTCACATGCTATTCAATTTACATCCCACTCCGCCTGATCTTGTACCTGTTTCATTTTCTCTTCCTGTATGACACACAAAGGTTCGAGCCGTGCACTCTGCATTGGTCTTATGATGTATGGGGGCAATATTTTAGCCTTCCATATATTTCTCTTTTCATTATTTTATTTTTTTGCACACTCCTTTTGCAGTGAAACCCACATTTACAGGATGTTAGCACACCTAAAGGAAATTCATTAGTCTGGCTTTCAATGGAGAGTGGTACACCGTGTCCACCTTAATGCAGGTTGATTCTGAAATGCATCTTTTTCCCCCCCTCCGAAATGCGTGGATGGAGAGAACCGAGGCTTTCCAAAGCAGAAGTGAATGGTTTTCAGATGCTTCATGGTCACCTTCGAGTCGCTCTCTGATACTGATACTCCTTTTATGACACGTGTTTATGACTTATGTTTCCTTTGAGAGACGACTGCACAGGTATGAAATTTAATCGAGGGGGTCAGTGCAGCAGTCTGGGAATTACAGAGCGAGCGAGGCTGTCGGGCAACATTTACGACCTTCAATCAAATCTTTATTTTCTACCAGTGTGGTCGTCTCAACAACAGAAACAGAAGAGAAACAGAGAGACAGACAGAGGGAGAGAGAGAGAGAGAGAAAAAAGTGCCGACCCGTGACCTGTGTTGTTGACAGAGATTACAAATCAAAGCTTTTGTCTTGCTTGGAGAGTATTTCTTCAGCGGTCTATGATGAAGGGTGAACTGTCAAAAAGCAGCCCAGAGCTCATCTGTACGAGCAGCTTCCTGTGACCCGTCACCGTGGTTACTTTATTGATAGGTGACCTCCAGCAGACGTAGTGATTACAACAGCGGCGACGGAGGAGGTCGAGTGACGGAGCACCAAGAGCAACAAAGTCCTTGTTAGGAGACAATTGAGATGGATGGATGGACTCTTTAATCCATAGAGAACCATTGACCTTAATGTGTTTATTACTGTTACCGTCGCAATGAAGGTTCTCTAACACAAACGTTGACAATCTTTTCCCGATAAAACCCCAACCAAACCAAACCAAACCAAACCAAACCAAACCATACAAGTCCAAATTCACGGGCTGGATCTTTTGGAGGACAGGATCTACGAAGGAAACCAAACTGAACCAAAATGAGATATTCTGGATTCCCGATGTTTCATATACAAAGTCCTCCCCGTTCTCCTCTTGTTTCAACACTTTTCTAAACAATTAATCTTGGGATAGGTTGAACCTTTAAAGGGACAACGAGGAGTTTTGGAAAAGCGAAGCGTTTTCATACTACATTTATGAGCCTCCGCGCACCATGAAATTCTTTGACCGGCGCAAGACAGACTCATGTTTTCATTCATCAAGAATTAAAGTCAGAGGTTCGAAGACGATCACATACCGTCGTAGTTCCGACCATAAACGGCGATTCGGCGGCGTTATTCTCATGACTCGCCACAAAACCGAAAGTAAAGAAACGCTGGTTGGCTTGACCAGCATTTCCACCACCACTAATAATAACAAAATAACGATAGAGACAAAACGATATATTTATCGAAAATGGGCCCATTAACAAGTGTGGGTAACGTAGATTCATCCACATTAACGTGAGACTTTTTTATAACCAAATAGAAACTCCTTGTTGTCCCTTTAAGGTAATGACAGTCCCACATCTTGCATATTGAGACAATGTCCAATGTTTTGATTGGTTCTAGGTTTGTTCGCTTTATTTTTAATTGGCTCTAGTTTTTGTTGTAAAATCTCAGTCTAATGGTTGTGAGGAAAGACAGAAGGCTTTTATTATGGAGGTTATTTGAGTGACATCTTCACGTCAATCAATCAGCACATACAGTTGAAGGAAATCTTTAACGACTGAGGCTACGATGAAGTGAAATAGATGCTAAAGCTACATCAAAGAGTGGGAAGCTAGTGCCTTCATTGTTTATTTTTGGATCTGGTCTCCCTGCAGAAGGATCAACCCAATGACCATATTCACAGCGTCGCCATCTTTCCTTACGTCATCACTCGGGATGGGTAAACAAACTGTAAAGCTGCTGCGTCCCTGGCTGCAAGCCGTACAAACGTCGGGAGTCTGATAAACTACTTTCCTTTAATCGGTTCCTGGTTGATACAGATTTAAGGAAGGCATGGGTTGTTAACATCCGAAGGGACATCGGACCATATTTCAAAGTAAAACAACATTTGGGTTAAACTGATTTGAATTAAGTTAGCCAGCATTAGCTGCAACTGCTAACGCTAATGGTAACGTTATGTGACGGCGTTGAATCTTCCCACCCCGAGTGCATAGAGCAAAGATGGTGATGCTGTGAATATTTATTTAAACCTTTATTTTAACTCGTTGGCCACTGAGGTTTCCCTCATTTACAGGGACGACGAGTTTACAAGCAGCAGCAGAACATAAATACAATTAGCCTACATTGAATAACAGTTGCACGATGATTTACAAAGGTCAGACACCATACGTTTAAAATCAGCAAGAGTGTCTAATTGGATCCAAAGCGGACGCATTCCTCCACAATCTGGTCTTCAAACGATGCAGATTTCAAAAGGATGTGGCCTTTGAATCATAACCGTCCAACAATAACCTTGTATTTAGCTACTACTGTTGCCATGACATTGAAGGTATGATCTGTTTCTGGTAGACTTTTCGGTGCAAGAACTCCCAGTACCACAACCTGGAGACATGCCGGTACTTGAACGTCTTCACACCTTTCTTTTTCTATCACCTTTAACACAGTGTTCAGAGTCATTATTCACAGTTTTAATGAGAGACATTGAATGAAACATGTCTGTATGAGTCATGTTTTGACCCTGATGAAGGTCTAACTCTGGTGTATACATGCTGATATTGTTTTTATTATTTTATTTTAATAGTGAAAGACATTTACACTGTTTAAACTCTGGACTTTAAAGCTGTTAAAGCAGTCTGCCTGGAGTTATTCCACTTCCTGTCAACATCATCTTTCCTATTAGACATGAATATTTAGAATATTTCTACATCAGCGTCATCGTCGCCTGAGTGTCTTTGACTTTGGACGATTTAGAGAAAACACTCATCGTCTTCAAACTTTCATCCTTCATGAACTCCATTTTAGAAATCTTAGATGTGGCTCTAATGCTGATCGCTCCACACTGTTTTTTATTTTTTTTTATTTCTTCTCCTCAGTGTTTTCTAGAAATGACTCGATTTAAATGCAGCGTCGGTCTGGCTCGGCCGTCTGTAATGTAAACAGTTCATTTAGATGATGAGAATTTTTATTGGCTGAGAAACACAGCTAATGTTTATTGCACATTTAAAATGGAGAGTAAACTGGGTTTCAGATTGGCAGCTTTGACAGAGCAGAATATTACATCTGTGTGTGTGTGTGTGTGTGTGTGTGTGTGTGTGCAGACAGTTTTGCTCTTCACTGTCCTTCAACAGTTCAACAATCTCATTTACATACTCATAAATCATTCACGTCTGACATCTCTATCACTCACACTCCCACACACACACACACACACACACATACACACAAACTCACACACACCTGTCACACACACACACACACACACACACACACACACACACACACACACACACACACACACACACACACACACCTGTGGGCACTGTAATAATGAGGTGTTTGAATACCTCTTTCAGCTTGAATAAAAATAGCTCACATTTTCCCATGGATGGATGGATGGATGGATGTTTGGATGTTTGGATGGATGGATGGATGTTTGGATGTTTGGATGGATGGATGGATGGATGGATGGATGGATGGATGGATGGATGGATGGATGGATGGATGGATGGATGGATGTATGTATGTATGTATGTATGTATGTATGTTTGGATGGATGTTTGGATGGATTGATGGATGTTTGGATGTTTGGATGTTTGGATGGATGGATGGATGGATGGATGATGGATGGATGGATGGATGATGGATGTTTGGATGTTTGGATGGATGGATGGATGGATGGATGGTTGGATGGATGAATGGTTGGATGGATGGATGGATGGATGGATGTTTGGATGGATGGATGGATGGATGGATGGATGGATGGATGGATGGATGGATGGATGGATGATGGATGTTTGGATGTTTGGATGGATGGATGGATGGATGGATGGATGGATGGATGGATGGATGGATGGATGGATGGATGGATGTTTGGATGTTTGGATGGATGGATGGATGGATGGATGGATGATGGATGGATGGATGGATGGATGATGGATGTTTGGATGTTTGGATGGATGGATGGATGGATGGATGGTTGGATGGATGGATGAATGGTTGGATGGATGGATGGATGGATGTTTGGATGGATGGATGGATGATGGATGTTTGGATGTTTGGATGGATGGATGGATGGATGGTTGGATGGATGAATGGTTGGATGGATGGATGTTTGGATGGATGGATGGATGGATGGATGGATGGATGGATGGATGGATGGATGGATGGATGGATGGATGGATGGATGGACGTTTAGATGGATGGATGGATGGATGGATGGATGGATGTTTGGATGGATGAATGTTTGGATGGATGGATGGATGGATGGATGTTTGGATGGATGGATGGATGGATGGATGGATGGATGTTTGGATGGATGGATGGATGGATTAGACTGAGACCTGGGACACCATTGTTTTTGTCACTCACTGTTGCTTTATTTTAACCACAACCATTATTATTTTCCCACCTTTGACCTAATGTTTATTCCTGTTACCATGACTAATTGACTCTGTAATTTATAATCACCTCTCTTCACAGATGTATGTCAACAAAAGAGTCCTCTGGCGTTCAAACCATCTGGTCTTTGCCTCTAGTATCAGTTTATTTATATTTTATTTATGCTTGTCAACCCTGTTCATCCAGCGTCCATAAACATCACAGTCACAAATTTCGATCTTTAACTTCTTAAAACCATAGTTTTTGATTTTAAATCCTAAATTGTCATTTAGAACCATCTCTACTTTCTATAACATTATATATTTGTGATGTAGTGATGTACGTTAAGTTTGAGTTCTCTGTTGGTTTAAAATTCTGAATGTATATTTTGATTTTTTTTTAAGTTTATGCTCCCGAACGCTACGTCTCAACGGGTTTTATCTTCTGTCTGTAATAAGTTTCTGTTAAGCTTTGTCTTGTTTGACGGGTTGTGTCGGACGGTCACTCCATCTCACATTTGATTAAATAAATCTAAAGACTGCACAGCTGAAGTTGAGTCATGAAAACTATTTTTTGCAGGAGTAGAAAAAAAAGAGAGATATTGAAATAGTGTTTGGGTTTTTTCTTAAATATTCAGGGCTGCATTTGGATATTAAGGATATTCTAACTGTCCTGTGCATCTTTAACACCCATTTTAACAAAATTCAGCTTGGCTTATGCATAAAGTTGTGGTGTTGTTAGTAACTTTGGAGTCTCTGCTAGAATTTAAATAAAGGTCTGTGGGTTTGAATCATGACCAGCTGCATGAAAATCAGCTCTTATCATGCAGCAGCTGAGGGGCTGATGTAGAACCAAGAGGTTGGCGTTTTTCCAAAATAAATCAACACTCTGGTGAATTTTCTGACTCGGTTTAAATAGATATGTTGTTGTATGTTTAATATGTCGGCATATTTTATTTCTATGGGATTATTTTAATAAAGATCTGTAAATTATGTCACCAAGAATCAAACAATTCAAGTAGGCCTATAAATTGAATACAAAACACAGAAATATGGACAAATATTTCTCTCTGCAGATGTGATTTCTGTGTTTTTTCTGTTTCTGTTATTTGTTCTGACCTCAGTACAAAGATAATAGTGACAGTGAGGAATGGAGCGACGGGCAGTTGGCAGGAATGTATTATCCACGGATGACCGAGCAGACACGCCGGCATGTGGAAAGGTGACCAGACACACCAAGTCAGAGGTCACAGGGTCGCTATTTGGCTTTGAATCGGGGGCAGATGGGGCTTAACGCTGCATCGGTGAGGGAGGGGGACAAATAGACATCTGAAGACATAAGAGAACAAGAAGAAGACAGAAGAGGACTCAAAGAATCTGAGAAAGCTGTTGTTCCACTTGTTGCTTTTGTAAAACAAGTGTGATACAGGACTGAATATCTCTACCTGTAGCTTCTGATCTTTTTTCTTGAAAGGAAGTTTTGATTTGGACTTCAACTGAACTCTGACTAAGCCATGAGTTTCTTTAGATATTGCGAAATAATATCTTCCCAATGGTGAAATCTATGGGCATTAATCCAAACTGTTTGTCTAGTTTGTCAGTTGATAAGTTCATATGAGTCCTAACCCCCTGATTCCGATGACGTGCGAAGTTCAGATGGGGGGCAGGAAGTGGAGAATGGTGATTGTGAATGAATGGAAAGCGAGTACTCAAAAGCATTGGGTTTAAAAATAGAAAAACATATCGGATATGATCCATACACACTGCGGAAAATCAGGTGGTGGGAATCACATCGCCGTATTTCAGTCACGTAATGGAGATAATAACTTCTTTCTCCCACAATGTTGTTATAATTTAGTTTTTCCCAGTTTGACCAGCTTGTACAGCCGTAGACAGCGCAAAACTTGGGCATTTTCCAACCGTCATCCTGCCTGCAAAACACTTCCTATCGCCCATCTGCAGTCGTGATGTTCCACCTGACGTCACCTGCAAACCACCTATTGGCCAAAAATTGGTCAAAGGCAATGTATATGAGGTGCAAAATATTTCCAACATGAGTTTTGTCGGAGGAAAAATAAGATCCAAAACAGGGCCAGCTGCGATCAAGGATCTCTTTTATTCCAACATGTAATTAGTACAAGATAATGGTATCGAATATGTTCAAAAGTTATAAAAGTTGTTCATCAAAGTTATAAGAAAAATCCCATCAAAGTATCAGAATAGCTCCACAAGGCGATCAGAGTAGACTGAGCTTTGGTGCAGTAGAGTTTACGCCGCTTAGAAAAAATGGACATAAACCCGAGCCTGTTCCGGACCAGACTAAGTTGTTATCTCTTTGTCTTCGCTTTTTATTTACGATTCCTCCCTTCTATTCAAATGACGGTTGACGAAAATGGTTTGACTCGCCCCTCCCTTCTCCTTTTCTCTCTACTGTCCCAAAGCTCAGTGTGCTTTTCCTTTTTTCAGTGCTTTACCTTTTTTCCTTTGCCCAACATTTTACCCAACAGTTTCTTGGCAGCTGAGTGGTTTACACCCAACGGTTTCCTTGCCCTAAGCAATGATCAACAGTTTGAATCCTGAACGTGACAATCTTTAGCTACTACATGTCATTCCTCAGTCCTGTCCAATAAAGGCATAAAATGCCCCCAAAATAACAAACATGTTGGTGCTAACTATGTTAGTTTGGTGAGTTACCATGCCTACATCTGCTAATAAACAATAAACACAAAGCACATCGTACTGTTGTTAACAGGTGGTGTTAGAGGAAAGGTCAAGGCGTCTTCGAAGTCCTGACGGTTCATCCTCTGAGGACTTTAAAGGTTTATATCAAATTATGCACAAATTATGCAAGAATAATTCGTGCAAATGTGAAAACGTTGACCTGATGGTGGCGCTAGAGGGAAAGGAAAGGGATCTCCAGAGTTATCAAGATCCATCCACTGGGAACCGTGAACATGTGTGGAAATTTTCATGGCCAACCATTGATTATTTATTGAGATATTGGACCAAACAGGTAAACCAACCAACACCAGTAGCCTACCACCAACTGTTATTGGAAACCTCCTCCTTTTATTCCTTTGATTCTCTCACTTCAGTTTCACCACGTCTCATTTACCACATTCATAATCATAATCATAACAATAACCGCACCACGATTATTATGCAGGGATACGGTAGGAAGTGACAGTCGGAGGTTTTTGATCAGTGAGAACGTTTGTGTTTGTGAACGTGATCGGAGACGACAAACAAACTTTGCCTAATTCCACACGAGCGAACACGAGAGTGAAACATGAAAGAGTGTGTACGCAGGAGTGTGTGTGTCAGCATTTGCATCTGCTTTGTTTGAGGAGACAGTGTAAACACACACACACACACATAACATGCACACACACAAAGCCTGGTCACTGCAGCGTTGTGTTTAACAGCTCACTTAGTCGACCAGTCAACCCCGCAAACCAGAACCACTGTCAGTCAAGCAGACACTCATACCATCAGCAAGTCAAATTCACACACACACACACACACACACACACACACAAACACACACACTAGTGCTGCTACCTTTGTGAGGACCCTCTGTGATATAATGCATTATCTACACAAATTTTAAAGGGATAGTTCAACATTTTGGCAAATTGGCCCATTGCCATAATCCCTATAGTCATAGGCAGCAGTAGGTTTGTTACATTTAATTGTCGGTGCAAGCTATTTTTAGAACGGCGGAGCAGAGCCGCGAGCTGCTCAGAGCTACGCTACAGAGGCTAATGGGATTTCTTGGTTTCCCTCATCAAACTCATCAAATACACAATCCAACAACTCCACAACGCTCTGGTGGACAAGTTGTGACCTGCACATTCACCACACTATGAGATAATAACACAACGTTACCAGACAGAGTTGTTTTCGAGGGAAATGCAGAGACTGCTTGATAAAAAACTTGCCCTGACGGGAACATGCATCAGCAGTTTTGCATGAATTTCCCTCTAAAACAACTCTGTCTGGTAACGTTGTGTTATTATCTCATAGCGTGGTGAATGTGCAGGTCACAACTTGTCCACCAGAGCGTTGTGGAGTTGTTGGATTGTGTATTTGATGAGTTTGATGAGGGAAACCAAGAAATCCCATTAGCCTCCGTAGCGTAGCTCTGAGCAGCTCACGGCTCTGCTCCACCGATCTAAAGATAGCTTGCACCGACAATTAAAGGTAACGAACCTACTGCTATGACTATAGGGATTATGGCAATGGGCCAATTTGCCAAAATGTTGAACTATCCCTTTAACAGCCATTCAAAGCTGTTACGACTTCACTTACTCAAAATGTCCTGGCTATAAAATGCAACACTGGTCCTCAAAAGGATATAAGTTGTGGGGACCCATGTTGACAAAGCTGAATTCCCTTTCTCATTACCTTAACCTTAACCATGCTTGACCTCTGACCTCAACCCCTCTAACCATCCATCCATCAGCTACCCCACTGGTACTTTAAGGGTCACTAGGGGGGCGGAGCCAATCCCAGCTCACAGTAGGTGACAGGTGAGTTAGATGTGGCACAGGTCTTTACTCATGTCATGACCTGAACCTTCAAACCAGGTCGTGACCCTTCAAACAAACCTTTGAAGCCGTGACGACGACCTCACTTTCCCCCAAAAATGTCCTCTTTCCGTCCACATATACTCTACAACGAGTCCTCACAAAGATACAATTACAAACACACATGCACACACACACAAGGCGGATAATTAGCCACTCGCATAAACAGACAGTTTGTCAGGCAGACTGATGAGTTAACTAGTCAGTCAGTTATCAGCCGGTGATTTAGGTACTTAATGAGTCGATCGGTACAACACGACTGACACACAAAGATTAGTGGAACAGTTTGCAACTTTAAATGAGCTCTTTTGGTAACTTCAATAACCACCACACACACACACAAGGTCAGATTAACCTCCCATGAGGCCTTGGGGCAAAGATTCATTGACCCCCACCTCACACAGCACTTTCATTAACAAACCAAACAGTCGTCTAGAGTCGAAAACTGTCGTTATTAAACAGAAGCTGGAGACAAAAATGACAAGAACTCACTGTTACCAGCTTCTCAAATGGTCTTTTATTATAATATAGTTTTTATTTTTAATCATTTATACACAAATATCAAGTAATACTGATTTTTTTGTGTGTGGATGATGTGAAATATGGAAAAAAAATTAAAGCAATTTGATAAAAATCAACAACTTTAAAATCAATACGAAGCCGTGAAACTAGTTTTGATGGAGGACGGAGGAGCTGCCAGACTCAATAATGTGCAAACATCTGACAAATTAGTGACGAATCTAATAATAGAGACAAAAATTTGGAGTAAATCCGCTTTGGTTGTTGACATAATACAAACACCTACACACACCTACACACACACCTTCACATACCCACACAGATTCAGGTGTTTGTAACTCTGAGCCCCGACCAATCAGAGCAGAGCCGCATGATGATGACACAGGTGTATGGAGGACAAAACGTGACGTGAAATCAGAAAATTACATTTAAAATACGTCATACAAGATATTAACTATGTAAATTCATAATAAAATAAATAAATAAAAAGGTATTTAATATATTGAATGTAATACAGTACATGAATAAATCCAATCAAATGTGAAGCATCAACAGCATTAATCTTCCAGAAGATTAAGGGCAACACAGAAAAATAAGATATGAAAAAGTAGAAATTAATAACATATTTTGACATTTGAATGTCTATTGTCAGTTTAAATTTCACTTTATTTCATAATTTGAGGGCTTGTTATTGACATTCTGGACTTGTTGTCCTTATATAATCTCTCATACACACTGAAACACAACCCATACACATCCAATACACCATTTTAGTAGAGTTATTGTTAGTTTATTGTCATTGCTTGTACATTATTGCTGTTTTTATGGGATCTGCTCGCACTTAAGACAAAAGAAATGCGACCAAACTTGTACTTTAAAGTGTGTGTGTAACAGCTCCAGCTTCATTCCCTGCCCCATGACACTTGACCTCTGTGCACACACACACACAGACACACACACACTTTCACACACTTCCACCAGCAGCAGCAGCTTATTCCGCTCCACATAAATCAGTGCAGCCAACTTGCACCGCTGCAAGTTGCTCTAATGCACGGATGCCTACTGTAACATTCAGGAGACTTATGAAACAAAAGGTTAGGCCCCTGAATGGCCCAGTGTCAAGGATTTACTTCTGAGACAAATTCTCCAACAACAAAGCCTCCATTGTGCCCCGGACCAAGCCCTTGAATTAGCAGCGGGGGCGACTGCACGCTTAACTGGGCTTGACAGCGCGACTACTCTCTCCCATGCAGAGCTCTCGAGAAGATTTACCCGGATCGCTTCGATCTCTGTCGACGACGTCCACAAAATTAAAGCAGAGAGAAGCAGAAAGAAAATGTATAGGCCAAGGGTCAGGGTATGTATAGATGAGATGAAATGTAAATCCAATTTCATGTCTTGAATAGATTTTACTTTGACTGTAGATTAAACTGACTGTAATCTATTTAAAAGTGGGACTCCATAGTTTAACCGTGGATTAACCATGGGCTGCAACAACATCTGTTGGAAAAGCTTCTGTTTCCTGTCTGTTTCTTTTTTTTCTTTTTTTTGTCAGCTCGTCTCTCGGCCACAGGAAGTGTCCATGTGTCGATCAAAACCATTAAATCCTGGTATTACACTGATTATTTAAAGATGGGTTTGGGTTTTTCTTCAATGGCCTCTGATTTAAACCAGTGGGGACTGAGTTTGAGCTCCAAGCGTCAAGTCGTAAACGAGGAAGCACATGTCTTCCTGTTGCAGTTTTCAAAATAAAACCCTTTTTTTTTTCTTTTTCAAGCCAAGCCAAAATCAAATAAACACTGTATTTTAAAGGGAAGTTTATATTTTTTTGTGGCTTTATTAAAAATAAAACTATCAAAAATGTGTGTCTCTTTGAATATTACAAAAAATGTGAGTAAAAGCAGAGTAAATGGTAGGCTATGTGCATTTGCAGAATATATTTTTGCTGGAATTGAAACATCTACTTTGCTTTAATATGCACCGTCCACAGTGAATGAATAAATATGAACTTCTTTGCTTCTTTCCTCTGAACTTATTTTGTTGCCTCTGAATTCACATCTCCAAAATCAGCTGAAAGGCCCGAGGCAGGCTCCACATCCTTTACATAATTTGATTTTTTTTTTTTTTTAATAATAAAAAAATCACACCACTGAAGTAAAACATCAGCCGTGACAGCTGCAGCTTCCTGAGGCCTCGGTCTCCCTAGTTTCAAAGACCTTGGTTTGTTTACATCGATTGATTGTTGATATCGATTTGAAATTTGTTTATGTTTAATGCGTGAAATGAATAAACACAGACAAATCTCCAGTAAGCCGGTGCAGTTTCATCGTAGGAGTACAGGAGAGCTGCATTATCAATAGATCTGATAGACTCTTCAATAACTGTCTAATGCTCTAAAGGCAAATTAACGTATTCAGAATATTTTTGTCCAACACACGTTTAAAAATATATCTGTGAAATGTCAAAAGTTTCTACAAATTCTCAATTATAATTTTGTTTTTGCCTCCTTTTGCTTTTGCATAATCTGCGTATTGTATATATTTATCTATTTAATATCCTCTTCTTATACGTACAACTTGAATATTAGACAGTTAAGTCTCATCGTCCTCAGTGCTCCGGCTCCTCCACGTACTGGACCAGCTGTAAGTTTACACACAGAAGGCATCAATGTAAAAATACACAATCACATACATACATAAATAACCAAAGATATAAAT
Source organism: Trachurus japonicus (assembly GCF_045865225.1). Taxonomy (NCBI): domain Eukaryota; kingdom Metazoa; phylum Chordata; class Actinopteri; order Carangiformes; family Carangidae; genus Trachurus; species Trachurus japonicus. The sequence continues at coordinate 4,475,229 of NC_140929.1, forward strand.
GCAGAATGATGAAAAAAAATGTAAAGTGTGAAATGCAAAATAACAAAACGTGGTGTAATTGTGTTATGCAATGTTACGTTATGCTATGCAATGTTATTTTATGGTTATGGTATGCTATACAGTGGTAAATGGTAAATGGTCTTGTATTTATATAGCTTTACTATACCTGAACAACACCCAAAGCGCTTTACAGTACATCACATTCACCCATTCACACACACATTCACACACTGATGGCGGAAGCTGCCATGCAAGGCGTGAGGCAAGGCGCGAACCACAACCCATCAGGAGCAAGGTGGGTAAGACACTACTGCAGCAACCGGGACAGAGCGGAATTCGAACCGCCAACCCTCTGATCATTGGACGAGCCGCTCTACCACCTAAGCCACTGCCGCCCCAGTGTCATGCTATGCTATGCTATGCTATGCTATGCTATGCTATGCTATGCTATGCTATGCTATGCTATGCAGTGTCATGCTATGTTATGTTATGTTATGCTATGTTATGTCATGCAATATTATGCTATGCAATGTTATGTAATGTTATGCTATGCAATATTATGCTATGCAATGTTATGTTATGCAATGTTATTTTATGTTATGGTATGGTTAGGTATGCAATGTTATGATATGCAATGTTACGTTATGTTATGTTTTGCTATGTTATGCAATATTATGTTATGTTATGCTATGTTATGTTATGCTATATGTTATCAAAGGTCAAAGGTCAATTTTATCAATTTGCTCCATTCCAGTGTAATGTAGACAAAATGAGATGATGTTTCTCAGGGACTGGTTTCTCAGGGACTGGAAATACAACACACGTTATGTTATGTTAAGCAAAATTATGTTATGTCATGCTATGTTATGTTATGCTATGACTATGTTTTATTGGAATAGAGTACTATAACGTATATTTCTTGTGGGAGGGTATTATATTATAGTGTTTTATTAGACTATCTATAATGGACCTGAGTCCGTAATAATAATAAAAAGATTATTGCAATGAAGCATTGTAAACAACTGATTTTAAAGTATTTCTCATCCCCTACTGCTTTTATTTTGAAAAGGAGACCACAGTGAGTTCCGGTGTGACTGTGTGCAGCTTGACGTGGAGGCTCCAGTCACTGGGGGGTTTAGTGCTGGGAGGAGGAGGAGGAGGAGGAGGAGGAGGAGGAGGAGGAGGAGGTGGAAGAAAACCGCACATCCCATAGTCCTCCTCCTCAGTCTTGTTGCGTAGCGCGCCGCTCACAGCTGAGCTCCAGGACCAGAGTGTGTGTCTGTGTGTGTGTTTATGAATGTGCATGTGTGTAAGTAAGCAAGCGTGTGCGTGCGTGTGTGTGTGTATCTGCGTGCGGGATAGGCTATAGGCTATAGAAAACACACACACATACACACAGACACACACACTCTTGTGACAGAAGAAGGAGAAGAAGGAAAAAACTACGAGTCTCTCTGTGTGTTTGTGTTTGTGCGTTTGTTTCTGTGCATGTGTTGTGTTGTGTGTGCATGTGTTTTTGTGAGTCCACCTGAGCCGGTGTGTAGGTGACCGTGGGCGTGGGAAGCCGCCCGGTCACTTGTCGTGGGAATATTGTTGTAAAGTAAAAAACTTCGGCGTGGTGGAAGCTGCGCAGCTCGTTCCGCTCCGGCTCTTCTCTTCTCTTCTCTTCTCTTCTCTCCTCTGGACTTCCAGTTTCTCCTCCTCTCACACCACCGGGATGTAAATGTGGGAACTTTCTGGAAGCGCAGGACGAGTTGTATTGTGCAACTTTTTTTTTTTTTTTGCTATTTTTTGGGGGAATATAAAAATATAAGCGAGAAAAAACCCGCAGCGAAGAGGAGGAGGAGGAGGGACAGTCAGCGGCGGATTCAGAGGTGAGCCGCGTTTTCATTCACTTTTTCCAACCCCTTTTCTTCTCTTTTATTCTCAAGTTTCACTCTTTTTTTTTTTTTGTAAAATCCCTCCACCGGCAGAAAGCTGGAGGAGGATTTTTAAAGATTTGTAAGGTGCACGTGATTTCTTATAAACGCGTTGCCCTGGTTTTCCAGTTCTCGTGGTTTCAGTGAACGTCACACGGAACTCCGCTTGCGAAACGTGAAATTTAAAGTTTGATTGCACACTAGTGGGAAGCGTGTGCGCTATTTAACACAATGTGTGGTGTTTTTGCATGCAGGGTGTATGTGTGGGAGATTCGGCGTGGAAAACATCCCGGAAGTAGTTTGTTATTAAGGAGAAAACTTTTAAAAAATCGATTAACAATCGCTGATCAATGCAAAGTGGACTAGGAACCGTGGTGTTGCATGGGAGTGGGACTGGCTCGAAAGTGCGCGGGTGTAATTTGAAACTTGTGTGACATAAGTTGTGTTTTAAGGTTTTGTATATGAGCCGAAATAAAAATTGCAACTCTTATTATTTAATTTACTGGTTTACATCTGTGTTAATCTCGCCACTCTTTGGCTGATTGATTATTGAACGTTTAATTAGGTGTTTTTTAAACGGAGTCTGGTTGATATGTATATGGGGAGAGGAATGTGTTGGGACTAATCAATACTCAGAGGAACATCTGGAGCCTCAGCTTGTGGGCTGATCCTGTTGAGCGAGTGACACAGCTTCAGTAATGTCTTCCAGACCGGACTGACTTCTTCTTTTTCTTCTTTTTTTAAATTCTTCTTGCTGGCATTTAGAAAAACCATTATCGAGCCTGTTATTGATTCTCCTCATTAAGTCTATGCCAGTTTCCCAAGGAGGATAATGAGATGTTAGAGGAGGGGGTTTTCACTCATCAGACATCTCCTATAGCTGTAATATAATATAATATAATATAATATCCTCCTAATGTTGTATTAATTTGCTGTTGTGCAGTGCAGTGGTAAACAGATGTTTCCTGATGGCAGTATTGATCAGAAGTAGCAGCAGCAGCAGCTCACATAATGATTGCATTAGTCAAATCTCAGGCTCCAAAGGTCATTATAACACATTGACCCCCCCACTTCCCCTCCCTAATCTTATGTGTGTAACCATGAATCTCATGAAAACACTGCGCCGTGCTGCCCCATCTGCTTCCAAGCATTGCTGTACATGATGGGGAGGTAATTGCCCATGGTGTCAGTTAATGGATTAGAATAGCCTGCACGCTGCACCTTGAGCCGTGGAGCCATAAAACCATTACAGCTGCAGTGTGGCACCCCTGGATGTTTGCCGTTATATGGCCCGATTATATAGATACAAAACTGGGATCAGTCGAGCTTTCAGTTTCAAGGCTGCTTGAACACTTAATTGTCAGGTTTCAATCTGCTGAACAGGAAAACGCAACACAACACAACAACTTCTTGAAACTGAAAACTTGCTCCAAACTGAACTGCAGCCTCAGACGTCCTACAGTAGCTGCATGTGGTCTGAACAGGTGAATTAAAAATGTGTTGTTTTTTTAATGCTGATCGATAGTTCAAAGCCCCCATGTGCTCTTCACTTCACTAAATCCTGCTTTTTAATGTTTTTTGCTAGAAAAGCCGGGGCGATTTCGGCGAAAAAGCCTCAACACATGCCTCCACGCTCACAGCACAATGCATAGGCCTACACTATCTCCTTCCTTTGTGAACTGGCTGTTTAAAATTAGTTAGTGAGCGTCGCTGAGCTTTATATTGAACAGCCGGAGGGAAGCGGCCGACACACACAGAGTTTTACATTATCTCCTCCTGACTGGGGAAGTGGAGCACTGAGTTCTTGGGGAGTTTTACACAAACATCTCTCGGAGGCAAAAGGAATTTGGTTTGGTCGGGCGACTGTGTAATGTACAAAGAAGGAGTGGAAATCAAAGGGCAATGACCTTTTTTTAAAAAATTCATTTCACCCATGTGACATTCATGATGTGCGGCGGTTGGCAGGTTTATGGGATGTTCTGGAGAAGCAGGTGGAGTTAGAGGTGTTTCAGAGCTGCAGGGCCTCGTGTTATTGGCTGTTTGCTGTTTGTTTTTGTCCTGGACTTTACTCTGATCTGAGGCTCAGTCAGACCAGGATCTGATCTGATGGGATTATATGAGTCATGGTGAAACCCAAAAGTGACGCTGGAGCTCAGTGGGTCCATAAAACAGGAAGAGGAGTTTTATCTACTCATGTCAACAATATTCTCTTATCTGGTTTTTATTTTTCTGTATGTTTTTATCATTACTCACCTCCGTTCTGGGTAGATTAGCACTCAGTGTGACTTGTGTGTATGTGTGTAGAGGCTGTTGTTGTTGGATATTGTAGCTATGTGTTTCATGCATTGATGCTTTTACACAAAGGCAGTTTCCTAAAGTTGAATTGAATCTGAAACTTTGGAAAGAACAAATAGGCTAAACTACCAAGACCTGCAAGAAAACCGAGTTTTTCACTATCAGTTAAATCAGTTTAACATTGGTGTAGTCCAAGCTTTACTGTACGAAACCACAAATATTCAGTTTACTGTCATATGTGACAAAGAAAAGCAGAATATTTTATATTTTTTATCTTTTACTTCATCTTACACAATGAAAAGTTTTATTCAGAAGCATTAAAATAAAAGTTATAAAACCTTTAAAGGTAGTTTAGCATGTAGCATTGTTGCCATTTGAAGATGCAGTGGTGAATGTTCAGTAAAAGTCTGACACCAACATTTGCAAGTTTTGCTAATGCTACATAGCTAATATTAGCATTAGCAGTTAGCTGTTTACTCACTAGAGCTTCAGACATCGTTGCGTTTACAAGACGAGAGGTTATAATTCGTCCTCTGAACACCAACAGGCATTCAGGTTAGACTGGACTCTACAGTGACTCGGTATCGGAAAATGGTGAAACAGGCTAGGCTAGCTGGTTAGCATGCTAACTTCAGTAGCAGAAAAGAAGTCTCTGGAAAAAAACTCTTGGTGAGTCGAGAATGAAATTTAAAAGTTTTCTTTGGATTGGACAAAACAGTTGCTAACGCTAACATTAGCCATGTGGCAGTAGCAAAACCTGCAAATAGCTCCTTTAAAAAAAAACAAAAAACATGAATTTCTAAACTTTCACTTTGGAATTTGTGGTTTTGAACATAAGTAAAGTGTCTCAACATTGTGAACCTTTGAATCCAAGGAAGCTAATGAAGCTCTGTGGCTTAGCAAAGACTAAAACCAGAAACTCATTAATGGCTTTGTTGTTTTGCTCGTTGTTCATCTTTTATCTTGAGGATCTGCGGCTCTGAGGCTGCACCTGTGACTGAAACAATAAAATGTGGAGGAATGTGTGTGCATCTAAACCACTAATCAGCCTCAGAAAGAGAGCAACAGAGTGAGTGTGTGGGCTGAGCTGTACATTAATGGAGTCTATACAGACAGACCATCAGAAACCTGTTTGAGTGGAATGCAGGCGAGTGAGCGAGCGGCTGAAGAAACTCCAAGGCCTCTGACGCTGCTGTGAAGTGAAACACAGCTTCAGAGTCACGTTTCACCAATCCAATAATCCCTCAAATAATAAATAAACAGTGGCATTAGTACAAGGGGGAAACACACACACACACACTCACACACATTACCCAAATCCAATAATGTTGCACTCACTGAGGTTGCCGTGTGACAAATTTGGCAGGTTCTGCCTGTCGGCCTGCTCTGCTTCTTCTTCGTCTTCGTCTTCCTCTTCATTGGCTGCAAATTTGACTCAGTGCATAATTGAGTTTTGGGCTGGGTGACAATTTAGTCAAATCATACGGTGATGATGACGCAGCCTCGTGTTGTTTTTCTGCTTCCAAAAGGGAGTGATTCTCAGAAGGCTGCAATTACAAACCAGCAGAATTAGCTAGAAAAACTTTGGTCTGCAAAGTGCAACAGTGGAGCAAGTGAACGCAGCATAGATACAATGCGTTGGATACTGCTTTGTTGCAGCTTTAAATAGTATTTTTAGATTGCATGTAAATCCCAGCACATGTAGAAAACTCATCTGTGAGCATGTTGGACCTTTAATCAGTGTAGATGCAACCTATTTTAACGTCTATCTCTATGTGTTGTGGAGTGTGGATGAATAAAATTGCAAATACGAGTAATTGCATGTTGCATTAAACAGTTCTTAGGTTCAGGACTTAAAAGATCTTATTTTTCATGTGATTTTCCCACGTTTTCTCTCTTAAATCTGCCGTCCAGTTAGATATTTTGCTTTTAATTGCATCAAATTTCAAAATTGAGCAATGAAAAATGTTTAAAGATCATGTTTTGTGAGGAAAACAAGTGTGAAATGTTGTAATTTTAAGGATAATCTCTATCTGGAGGCCCATTTCAACAGTCACATGACTCATACAGTTGAGTATGCAGTGTTTGTTTAATGGCTCTGATAGTTTTACAGTGCACACTATTATCACGTCCCGTCTCGATTGGAACCATGTGGTTGTTTTTCGGTCCAAACTTTTTTCTGTCGCTGCTGTGTTGAAACACCAAAATAAGCATCTTCACTCCGCTGAAGAGAAAAAAAACCTCAAAGCCTGAAATTAAATTAGTTTATAACTTGGCAGAGAGATGGAGGGAAGACAGAGAGAAAGAGAAAGAGGGAGAGAAACCACTTGAAAGTTTGTTCTGCTTTCTCCCAAGTCGTGGTGATTGAAAACAGGAAGAGAGCGTCAGAGGTCAGAGGTCACGGGGTCAGAGAGAGCGTGAATGCACAGTCACTCAGACTCTGAGCTCCAACATCTGCAGCGATGTGTCTCACTGTTTGTCTCTTGTGTCGTAATCAGTGTGTCTGCCCACGTGTGTGGTTGAGTTTATGTGATTTCATGCAGCCCGGAGTGTGTGTGTGTGTCTTTGTGTGTGTGTGTGTCATTGTCCTTGGCATAGGAGGTTATTTTCCTAATTTACCTATTTACAGCTTTCGATACAAAGACGACGGGAGAAATTTAGGTTGAAGTGCAACGACTGGAGACGAATGTCAAGACGGGGGAGGGGCTGTATGATAATGTGTGTTTGTGTGGTTGTGTGTGTGTAGGGTGGTTGTGTGTGTGTGTGTGTGGGGTTATTTGAATGATTTATAACAAGGTGTCTGTCCAGGTTGTGTGAGGACGTTGGTGATAAACAGAGTCGTTTATTGGATTTTCAGATTTAGATTCAGATACGTTATTGATCCCCGGGGAGGAAATGAGCTTCTCCTGCAAAGAATAGAAAATAAAAAAGTAGATAAAGATAAAATATATATGAAAATGTCCTCATACATTAATATATTTAAGATAAATTGAATATATAAAGACATATGTGAGGTGTTTTGATTATTATTAGCATAAAGAACAGAAGGATCTCTACCTGTAGTAAACATGTGGTGGTTGGTTTGATGGTTTATTTTTCCATACTTACAGTAAATTTTCTGCCTGCATGAATCAGTGAATCCGCCAGAGCTGATTATCGTCACCATTGATTAGTTGATTAATCTTTTGCTCATTAAAATAGTGAAAACTCTTCACGTTTGAGACGGAAACGCCTGAAGAGATTCATCAACCAGAAGAGTCACCGCTTCGTCTTCTTCTTCCGCTTTACTAATCAACGGATTGATTAATTGTTACAGCTCTGATATGGGTGCTATTTTTGAAAAATATTGACGTAACAGAGTGTTTTGACTCGTATTTTACTTCAAAAATTATTTTCATGTGCAAAAAAATGTTTGAATGTGTAAATTATTAGCAGAAATACTGAACTTTTACTGTTCTAGTTGTTTAAAATGTGACTATTCTATGTTGTTTTATTTTGAAAGGAACATCTTTGATTCTGGATGATTGATTCTCTCAGACTCTGATGATTAGATGGTTAATTTTTTTTTTTTTTACAGTGTTCAAAGCTGCGTCTTGTTTGGTTTTTATAGAAAGGGAAACATCAGTGAGGTGAAACAAGAAAAACAACATCAGAAACTTTACTTTCCCTTTAACATGTCGCTTTCATCATGCGGAGCTTCTTCCTGATTCCTCATCTTCTTCCTCTTCTTTTTCCTTCACGATACCTTTGATATTATTTGCTCATTGCCGGAGAGTTTTCTCACATTTCTTTACATTATAATGAGACAGACGCTCGCTCGTACACACTGATGCTAATAAACAGGAATCTGCACTGATGCTAAAGAAGCAGCTCCTCTGCTCTTTTCATCTCACAGTGTGTGTTTTTTTTGTCTTGGTAGTGTTTTTTTTTTAAGAAAAGCTGCTATAGTAGTTCCACAAACATCAAAAACGCCACTTGTTAGTGTTTGTGCAGCGGAGGGCGTTCACAGGTGTGTGTGTGTAGGTGTTTGAGGAGCTTTCATGAATAAGATCCAGTCGTTATTCTTACTCTCAAAACAGAAACAGTTTATTTAGGCGAATAAAGATGCAAATTTTCTGCAAAGCGCTGGCAGCCATTAGTGCAAATGTATGTGCAGCAGCAGCTTCATGTCTTTAAATAGTCGCTATCCTCCTGGTGTTGACATGTTGAAGTTTGCAAAGTGCTGCTTCCAGGTCAGATTTCTGCAGCAGCTGTGAAAAACATCAGGACAGTTTTGGAGAAACAGAGTTAAATGATTGAAATCTGCAGCCGCAAAGTGTTTTCTAGACCAGTGGTTCTCAACTGGTGGGTCGGGATCCAAAAGTGGGTCGCGGATCCGTTCTGGATGGGTCGCGGACAGCTGGTCAAAAAAGTAAATAATATTTAATGCACATCTGATGTTGGACATGTCTTTTATTTTGAAAAATAACGTGAACACATGCAGTTGTAATGGTCCTCAGTTTCTTATTTGCTCTGAATGCAAAGATATCAGTTTCTTATTAATGTGGCCTGAATGCAGTGAATCTTGTTTTGTTTTGTGGGTCTTTATTTTGTGCAATTTGATATTTATTCACTTTTGTGAACATGCTCTGAATGCAGAGATGCATTAGAAGTCAAATATATCGTTTTGTTGGTCTCCATTTTGTGCAGTTTGATATTTTTTTATTCACTTCCGTACATGCAGTTGTCATGGTCCTCCTCAGTTTCATTCATGTGCTCTGAAATGCACTTTGCTCAATAAAGAGCAAAATGAGTTTTTAAAGGCTTTAAAAAAAAGAATCTTGGTTTGAATTCTATAAAAGTGGGTTGCGACTTAATGACCATGGGAAAATGTGGAGCCCAGAGTGAGACTAGTTGAGAACCCCTGATCTAGACTGTCAAAGAGGCTAAATACTGGCTGTTTTAATCTGTGTGTGTGTGTGTATATGTGTGTGTGTGCAGCAGCTGATTGAGGATTGTGTTTGTCCAGCTGTTAATGTGTTGGTGTCGTCTCGTCTCTCCGGCTGATTTCTGACCAGCTTGGTCTTTGTTAACTTGACTCTTCAGTGTGGCCCATAAACTGGGAGTTAAGAGGTGGTGGTGGTGGTGGTGGTCTCCGCTGTGGGGGGGAGGAGGTTGTTTATTGGAGGGAGGGGGCTCTTGTCTCCCAACACTCACAGGACAGAGTGGACCGACTGACGCAAGACTTTTCTTGTAGCAAATCACTGGGCCGTTAGGACCTAATGAACCTCTGTTGAACGCCGCCCAGCTAACCATCGCTCACACTGGAGTGACAGAGACAGAAGACACGTTGCTGCCTCGAGCACTTTGTTTAATTTCTAGTCCAAGTCCCAGGATCTTGTGTAAGTTTTGTTTAGTTTGACCCTAGAACTTGTTTACGGCAACGACATAACAGGTCGGTAAGTTTCACAATCTGGCTCCGTTTGGCTGAACTTACAAGACCATGAACCTTAAATATGCGTTAAAGTCCTTCAAACATTTTTTTCCCCAGTGTTTGCATGATTATTTCTCAGTTATGTGGCCCACAGGTTTGTGTTATCATTTTAAAAGGTTGTGTGCTACTAGTTTGGTTCTGTGTGGACTGGAAACGAAGGCATCAAATGGCCCAAAAAAGAAAGTCTTTAAAATTGAAATTGTATATAAAGTGACAATGCACATGCAACAAGAAGTAGATTGTCTACTCTAGTGGTTCTCAAACTTTTTTGTACATCAAGGACCCCTAAATTGACACAAATCAGACCACGGACCCCCATTGGACAAAAATTTGAAGCAAACAACAGAAATACACAAATATTTGTTTTGAGACTGAAGAACGTTACTTTTTTAGTCAATGTACGTTCAAATTAGGGCCAATGGTGTGAATTTTTTGGAAATATTGGTGAGAAATTTCTGGAAAATAGTGGTAGGATTTCTAAAAAATAAAAAAGTTAAACATTTTCAAAAAAAAATTGGTAAATTTTCTCAAAAATAATTCTAGAAAAAATTGGAAAAAAAGTTTTAAAAGAATTGCAGAAAAAAAAAAATTCTAGAAAAAGTGGTAAAATTTCTTTAAAAAAATTCTCAGAAAAAAAGTTTTTAAATTCTAGAAGAAATTGGTAAATTTTCTCAAAAACAATTCTAGAAAAATTGGAAAAATTTCTAAAAAAGGAGTTTTCAAAAAAATTCTAGAAAAAGTGGTAAAATTTCTTTAAAAAAATTCTCAGAAAAAAAGTTTTTAAATTCTAGAAGAAATTGGTACATTTTCTCAAAAACAATTCTAGAAAAAAGTGGTAAGATTTCAAGAAAAAGTTGGTTGCGTAGTTGCTGAAAGATCAAATGTTCAGCTTTGTTACCCATGTTGCATTCAACATCATGTCAACATTATGTCCAATAAACCCCAATCAGAGATCGTTGTTTCCTACCTTTTCTGTATGTGACCGTCCAGGAGTTTTCAAAGTAAAACGTGTTCAGCAGTGTACCTAAGGTGATCTTTTGTAAACCCTACATCAGAGTGGCCGTGGCCTGAAAGACCTTTTGAGTTGGGGGTCATGATGAGCTCTGACGGCTTGTTTCAGAGCGTTAATCCTCAACTCTCTGGCGCTGCAGCTTCTGTTTACGGAGAGAGGGTGAAGGGTAAAGTAGCTCTGAAGAGTCGCTGTCCGACTGAGACAGAAAACAAGACATTTACATAAAGCGATGGTGTTTATAGTCGTCGGAGGAGCTGCTGCGGAGAGGAGGCCGGCGATGAGATATTATTTAAAAACGGGTGTGTATTTTCAGTCTCTGCAGGACGACTCAGAAGTGCTGCACTCAGAAACTACCCGAGCGTCCAACACGCGGTTCAGACGGAGCATAAATCCCACTTAAGAGTTGGCCGGATTCACGAGCTGACATCCAATTAGTGCAGTCTGTTTTTTCCAGTTGTGCACGATTGCATCATTCAGGCATTTTTTAATCAGCCCAAAAGTTTCAAATGGCCCCTTTTTTTTATTTTATTCAGACTTTTGAAAGAGAGAAAGAACAGAACTGCTATCAAAGAAGCAGAAAAGAAAAAAAAAAACCCTCAATCCCCTCGTACGTGTTGAACTGAACGTGAACCCCCTCCCGCTGCTCTTGTGCCAATTTGCGGAGTGTAACGGGTGTGAACTCCTGCAACAAACGATTATTCTGTCACTCAATCACTTGGGTGATAAATTCATTTGTGAGCTCAAGAAGAAAAGCGTCAAACCAGATCTAATCTCCGACCTTCTGCACATTAGTGACGCGTGACGGGACCGTGATCTTTATTTACCCTCTTTGTCTTTTCTACCCAGGTCGTTAAGTATCGGTGCTTTGTCCAAAAAAGCAAAACACAACAAACTGGCACTCAGATATCAACATCCATCCTCTCGTACCCATCAGCCCTTGGGGTCATTGCCTCCACTTGCTGCAGATCACTCCTGCAAAACGACCTCGTAGTGGTCTGGAAACAGCCGGGAGGGGTTTTTCAGAGTTTAATATGCGAGAGAGAATGGAATAAAAACCTCAAGAAGCGATTCCTGTGAACACAATAAAACAGTCTGTACATAAAGTGATAATGGGAATTAAATGAGACTTGTTATCAAGACATCAGTAACCCATCACTTTGCCTTTTCCAATGTGTTGGAGGGAATTTCTAATGTTGAGGAAACCTTTTTATCTCCCAGACAATTTCATGTAAATGGACGTTTTGTGCCGAGATGAGATTTCCTCTGCAACATGGACATTTTGCAAATTGTTGCTGTCGTTTCTGCCTTCCACATTACAAATGCACAGAGGGAGGCCGACAATGGGGTGGGAGAAAGAAAAAAGAAAAAGCATCACATCAAGTCAGATCACATTGTCTCGTTGAAGGAACAATTTGTAAGTCAGTTTTGTCAGCGACTGCGATTTCTCCTCCCAAGAGTGCAATGTTTTGCCGCCGGACGAACCATCAGGCGTCATTTATTTTACCCCTGATGCCACTAACTTCATCATCATGACTGCTGATACATATACATTATACACACACACGCACAGACAGTTTATGATGATGGATATTTCTCTGCCGAGTGAAGGATGCGGAGCTCGGAGGGCCCATTTAGCAACCTGGGTATTTCTGACTGTGTCCTCCTCTTGTCTCTCTCTCTGCCGCTAATTCAGGGTCACGTCAGCCAGTGTGTTAGAAGACGTGAGATGTGAGGCGTCGCTCTCTCTCTCTCTCTCCTAAGAAAGACGGAGTAATCATTACATGAATAAAAGGCCGCGGCTTGCTTGGTAAAGAATAGAGAACATGAAAAGAGATGCAAAGACAAAAAGATCGGGGGAGGAGAGCTACAGTGGCCCTTAGTCTAATGATTCTACCCAGCGTTTCCTATTTCCATTTAATTTCATACAATGCCTTTAATTACTTGCTATTCTCGTTGCTTAAGTCTATTGTGTGGGCTTATTATAGGGGGACTGAAGGTTTATTATACTGAGGGATGGATGCACTTCAGGCTTTTTCTTACTGGTGTTCGGTCGAGTGTTTTTCTCCCTTGAAGAGTTGAACAAGCCTTCTGATCTTAAAGGACCACGCCGAAGCTTTTTGCACGAGTGAGCCGAATGAAAGGGTTTGAGATGCAGCTATTATTTTCATCAGTGACTATTCTGCTGGTTATTTGTCCAATTAATCAATTATTTCTTTTTGCAGAATGGTTGTCAAAAGTTTTATAGACCATCATATATGTTAAAGAAAAGCTAATAATGGCATTTAAAGGGGCTTCAACCAGCAAGTATTTGACATTTACAACTATGTCCAACCAGCCATCCATCCATTTGTTTCAGTCATCCAGGGCTGGGTTTTGGAGGCAGTGGGTCAAGATACTGACAAGATACCCAAGGTGTTTCCAGACCTGATGAGATGTTCAGATCGATTAATCAATTAACCTTTAACACCAGATAAATTAGTATATCACACCTCTGATCAAATGTTCTGGCTTGGAAGGATTTGTCAACATGATTTTGTATCAATCGCTTGGCACATGTATGTTGATCTGGGGTATCACCTCAACAACGTACTTCCTCCAGACTAGGGATGTCACAATTACTTGTTTTCACAATTAATCGCGGTATTAAACGCAGCAATTGATTAATCGTAAAGATTCCTAAATGTCGTCACTTTCCAAAAAAAAGATTATGTTGGAACCATAATCGGCAGATGTGCACCAAAGTAAAGGTAAATGCACAGATACTGGTCCATTTACGTAGCATTGAATTGGTAGGAATTTAAATGCTAGAGGGTCATTTGTAATAAAAAAAAGAAAGAAAGATTAAAATTAACTTTTGGTATGACAATTAATGACTTGAATATTTCAAACACTTCCCTGGGAGATTAATAATTGGTCATAATTTAATAGATACTTAAAATATTTTGTGTAAATATTTAGTAATGTAATTATATTTAATCGTACCAAGAAAATCTACAATCGTGACATCCCTACTCCAGACATGATGTTGAGGTATCTCCTCTTCTTGCTTCTTGGCGTTGTTGACCAATGCTCTGCAAGTTGACTATAGCTGGAACCACAAGGCCTCATTTACAGTCAAGATTAAAGCACTGCCTGCATAAATTGGAAAAACATCGTCTATACTATCAGCTACAAACACACCAACCAACTGGGCTAATGGTGCAAAACCACCGACTCCTTCAAGACCATGAAATCTGCAGAAAAAGATCATATTCCCAAGTCTTACAGTATGTGGGTCTCATTGAAAAGCAGCAGCAGTGGTGTCAGACCACTAAGCCACAACAAAATCCCTGCATTTGTTATAATCAGCTGCCGAATCTTACCATTAAAAAAAGAAAGAAGAAAAAAAAAACCCTCAACCCCTAAGCCGTGCCTTTAGCCAACAGCCAAAGGAAGACGCTGCTTTGTTTAAAAACCACCATAAGCCGAGTTGCGGCTGCTTATGTTGATGTTGCATCACTGCAGTGTTGCGTTGGGATTGTGTCGGCTTTGTTTTGCATCCAGAAGAACAGTAGATAAAAGAAGCATCCGAGCTGGGAACAATGAGATTGATGTTGTTAATTCATCAATGACTGAGACGCAGGTTTGTCCTTAAGCCGCCGCCGGTTGGTTTTTAGGCTAAGTCGAGTTGAGCGGTTGGTTGGACGGATACGACCTGACGAAACCTGTTCTTGTCTGTTTACAATGAATTATTGTAAATTTAATTTAATATCCTCAGGTTTTAATGTGACGAAATGTGAAGAAGTGCCAAGATGTCACGTTGGGCTTTTTTAGTGCGGTCGATGGCGGTTGCATGTTTGTATTTGTCCATTAGCAACGGAGCATGTATCTAATCTGTGTCTGGGCTTCTCTGTCGAGCCCAAAGGTTGTGTTTGCAGTGGAAACAAGTGCGTGTGTGTGTGTGTGAGTGTGTTTTTTACCTTTGACCACTCTGTTTGTTCAGATGGGTGAAGTAGATTGAGGTAAAAGCTCAGAAGCTCCTGGCCACACTTTACTTTCCCTTTGAACCGAGGTTTCTTTTTTTTCCACCTGTAACTGAAGATCGATATCTGAAACATTTTCATTTGAAATTCAACCTTTTTTCATCTTTGTTCTCTCTTTTGACCGGTTCTGACTCTGGCTGACTAACTCCTGCTCTCCAGAGGTTTGTGATGTTCATTTTTGTTGAAAAAAACTTTAGAGGTGTAAGTCGTGTTGGATAAAACCCTCTGCCAATTGAGTAAATGTGAGTCGTGGGTCAACTTTAAGAGGTGGTATAGTTTTTCTCTTTACTCCTTTTAAATTAGCTTTAGTGCGATAGAAGAAATTCACCAAAGCAGAAACTACAGCTTCTGAAAATCGACCATTAAGTCTAATTTTAACAAGGTGTACTTAATAACTTCCAGAGTCTGTCCAATAGTTGTTGAGATATTTCACTCAAAAACGAAGATGTCAGTCAATCCGACATTGGGGATAAAGGAAGATGTCAAGATGTCAAACCTTACAGATATTCCGTTGTCCAGTAGTTGTTGAGATATTTCACTCAAGAATAAAACATTTAAACCAGCAAATAGCGCTACAAGAAGAAAGAAAGTCATAGGATCTGTAAAGTCGCAAGGATTCATCCTCTGCATGGGGAACAGGAATGTCAAATCTTGTGTTCAGATTTTCATGTTGAATAGTTGTTGGGTTTCTTCACTCAAAAACCAAGAAGAACTTAGAAAGGAAAAGATCCCTTAAGTCAGAATTTATCCTCGGGGGGAACACGATTGTCAAACTTTGGTTGTTAAGATATTATGTTGAATAGTTGTTGAGATTATTCACCTGAAAACCAAGAAGAACTTTCAGGATTCATCCTCGGGGGAACACGATTGTCAAACTTTGTGTTAAGATATATTATGTTGTCCAATAGCTGTTGAGATATTTTTACTCAAAAATAAAGATATAAACAGTCACAGGATCTGTAAAGTCACCAGGATTCATCCTCTGGGGAACAGGAATGTCAAACCTTAGGTTTAGATATTCTGTTGTCCAGTAGTTGTTGAGATATTTCACTCAAGAATAAAACATTTAAACCAGCAAATAGGGCTACAGTGAAAGTCATAGGATCTGTAAAGTCACCAGGATTCATCCTCTGGGGAGCAGGAATGTCAAAGCTTGTGTTCAGATTTTCATGTTGAATAGTTATTGAGATTCTTCACTCAAAAAACCAAGAAAAACTTTCAGGATTCATCCTCGGGGGAACATGATTGTCAAACTTTGTGTTAAGATATATTATGTTGTCCAATAACTGTTGAGACATTTTACTCAGAAATAAAAATGTAAACCAGCCAATAGGACTACCGGGAAAGTCACAGGATCTGTAAAGTCACCAGGATTCATCCTCTGGGGAATAGGAATGTCAAATCCTGTGTTCAGATTTTCATGTCAACAAATGACTAAGTGGTGCTACTGTACAAGGAAAGTCCAGGGATCTCTAAAGTGTCCGCCGGGCTTCATCCTCTGGAGAATATGAACTGGTTTTGATGTTGTTGAAAGACGCTCATGCATCACTGAGACCTACTGGGAATGTTTGGGAATCTTCAGAGTCTCCACGGTTCACCCCTCTGGGGAACATGGATGCCAGATCTTGTGTTGAAATGTTCCTATAGTTGTTGTTGTTGAGATATTCAGCAAATTAATCATTAACATGACTCCTGGGGTCTGGTGTCTGTTTTCTGGGAACCCTATCCTCCTCTTCCTTCTTCCTCCATCAGACTGGAAGTGATGATTTTTTACTTGTTTTAACAGTTGTGGAGAAAACGGATGAACCAACCAGGTGATAGTACGTATAAACACCATTCTCCTCCCACTATTTCCACAGAGCTTCCATAGAAATCCATTCATCATCCATTCATGTCTCACAGGTTTCCGTTTCTGTTTGTTTCCATTGAATTGAATCAAATGTTTTTTTTATTTTTTTTATTCGTCTGGTTTCAGTTTTCTCTCTCTCTCTGAGTCCTGGTATCTCGCTCATGTTTCAGCGCCACTTCTTCAGCTCTTTATCCTTCCTGTTGTCGTTTAGGGCCACGGTCACATTGTTCCCTGTCTGGGTTTGTTATTACTGTCACAGTCTGACTCACTGGCTATCAGCCACCTCTCCCCCTCCCCCTCTCTCCCCCTCCTCCTCCCCCTTTACAGCCTTTCACATAGTTTCCAACTTTAACCAACATGTGTCACAATCTCTACGTCAACAGTTTTTTTTTACCTGCCATGTTTGACACTAGTGGACTCTTAAGGACACATGGAGTGTGTGAGTGTTGCCTTATGGGAAATGTAGTCTTCTGTCTTAGTGTTTTTATATAGAGTTCAGTCCCACACCACTTGGGACTTGTCTCATCCTCTGCTGCTTCGATTCAGATTTTTTTTTTTTTTCCCCTCCTTTCCAAATCGGTCTCTTGTGAGTTTCTCCACCGCTGTAATCGTAAGAGAGTAACAAGAAAAGTTTTAGTAAAACTTTTGAAATAATTGGTCTTTAGTTTCATAGAAGTTTGACTTTTTTTTATTTTTTTTTCCAAAATAAATAAGATTTTATGCCGTTTTTATGGAGATTTTGTTTTCGGCCTGAGTTGCATTAAGCAAAAAGTCACAGGAAAAAACACAACAACATCAAAACACTCAGAGAAGTTTTTTCTATCTGAGAAAAGCTAAAGAAATCAGAGGATCACAAGTTTAAATGTAGAAAAGAATAAAGATGTCGGCTCTTCAATCTTTACTTTTTATTGTGATTGAGTGTAAAACGTGTAAAAGCAGAGAACGAGACGATGAAAACACTCAACCGTGATGCAGATTAATCAAATCACATCATCTGTTATATTCAGGAATTAAATAATACTACTACAGTCATCGGATCAGTGTACGTGGATGGTGTGTGTGATGTCTGGTTGAATGTTTGGCTGTGGGAATTTCCAGGTTTTTGAGTCATTTCATTTCAGAGGAAAGGTAACGGAAGATCTGGAAACTTTGGAGAAACCGGGGAAAAAAACCCCACACAGACTGACCTCCACTTTGTTTGTGTGTGTGTGTGTGTGTGTGTGTGTGGGCTGTAAGGTTCACGCCGAGAGTGTCACATCGTCTAGTGCAGAGTGTGAGGAGGAAACGCTCCATCAGCTGCAGCAAAGGGTTATGGGTCGTTAGGACGCCGGTACAAATGTCACGGAAAACTAAAAAGCAGCTGAAGTTCATGAATCTCTGTTGAAAGCTGTTGTTTTTTGAAAGAATAAAGTTCACAAAGGATAAAAAAACACACACAATGTCTCTCATCAGTTAAATTCCTTTGCTGCTTTAACTTTAATCGCAACTGAAATTAAAATATTTTTTTCATCCTGTTTATGTTTGATCTGATGAGACGTTTAAGTATCAAACTGAACTGAGGCCCAATTAAAAAAAAAAAATCCAATAAATATGTATCAACCGATGTTTTTCTGTTCTTTTTATCACATGAATCTGTTTTCAAAATAAATAAATCGTTTTTTTTGCAACGCCAAGTCAACAGGATGAACTCGTTGTTCCTAAATGTCCTTGAACACATCTTTGTTATAACTTGACTTTACGACAACAGCTCGTCTCCTGTGACGGGTTCAGATCTTAACGTTTTGTCTGGGTGCCGTCTGTGTTTTTACCAGAGAGGTGGATGAACTGGAAAAAAAATGTCTGAGATGTTTTTTAATGGAGACAAAGTTCAGAATCAGGACGTGATTTTATATCTGGGTTCCACTGCTGAACTGCTGCTTGTTCTGCTCGGTGTCACTTTATAGTAACGAAGGGACAATCTGTATTTAAAGGACTTTTTTGTCTGTTTTAATTTAAATTTTAAAGGTACAGCTTCTCAAATGTGGAGATTTGTGGAGGTTTTAGACTGTTAAAAGTCCCATAATAAGTTGATTGATCGGTAAATTGACAGACAGTATTTTTGACAGTACTTTTGATCTGAATGTTGTGGTCTTTCAAAATAGAAGTCCATATTTTACACTTTTCCCTGAGTTTTATTTTGAAATTCCAATCCAAAAGAAGCTGACCTACCTGTGTGTGTTATGGTTTCCCATAATAAAGTTGATTGATCAGTAAATTGACATACGACTGCAGCTTATAATTGTTAAAGATTGAATCTCATGAATTTTGATCTGAATGTTGTGGTCTTTCAAAATAAAGGTCCATATTTTACACTTTTCCCTGAGTTTTATTTTGAAATTCTAATCCATAAGAAGCTGCCCTACGTTTGTGTGTTATGGTTTCCCATAATAAAGTTGATTGATCAGTAAACTGACAGACAATCTGCAGCTGATAATCGATTAAAGGCTTTTATCAATAACTCTGTTTGCAGCTTCTCCAATGTGCCGATCACAGTTCAATTGATAGGTTATTGATTATTGAAGGATTCACTACTCTGTGTTTACAGTTTGTTCCTCAGTGAGTTAATTTTAGATTCCCGCTCTCAGGTGAAGAAAACGTCGACATTTTCAGATTCGCTGACGAGGCCGGAGGAGTGTGAACGCACCACCAGCCTCCCTGTGTGTGTGTGTGTGTGTGTGTGTGTGGTCTAGGGTGTTCACATGTGGTCTGAGGTGATATGTTGTTTTACCTTTTCCAACACTTGGGTTAGAGAAGACAGGTGGTCACACACACACAGACACACAAGCTGCCTTCTTAAAGGGATAGTTCAACATTTTGGCCAATTGGCCCATTCCCATAATCCCTATAGTCATAGCAGTAGGTTTGTTACCTGTAATTGTCGGTGTAAGCTGTTTTTAGAACGGCGGAGCAGAGCCGTGAGCTGCTCAGAGCTACGCCACGGAGGCTCATTATGGGATTTCTTGGTTTCTCTCATCATCAAACTCATCAAATACACAATCCAACAACTCCAAAACGCTCTGGTGGACAAGTTGTGAGCTGCACATTCACCACGCTATGAGATAATAACACAACGTTACCAGACAGAGTTGTTTTAGAGGGAAATTCATGCAAAACTGCTGATGCGCGTTGCCTTCAGGGACAGTTTTTCATCAAGCAGTCTCTGCATTTCCCTCTAAAACAACTCTGTCTGGTAACGTTGTGTTAATATCTCATAGCGTGGTGAATGTGCAGGTCACAACTTGTCCACCAGAGCGTTGTGGAGTTGTTGGATTGTGTATTTGATGAGTTTGATGAGGGAAACCAAGAAATCCCATTAGCCTCCGTAGCGTAGCTCTGAGCAGCTCACGGCTCTGCTCCGCCGTTCTAAAAATAGCTTGCACCGACAAATAAAGGTAACGAACCTACTGCTAGGACTATAGGGATTATGGCAATGGGCCAATTTGCCAAAATGTTGAACTATCCCTTTAAATTCAGTAGAGCTACTCTGTGTGTGTGTCCTCATGGCTGCTGTTGACCTCTTGTCTCCACCACAGGAAACCCTAAAACCACCACACTCCTCTCCTCCTTTATTTCTTCCTCTCTTTTCCCACTGTTAAGTTTTACTGCTTAATTCCAGTCTGGATCTGTGTGTTTGTGTGTGTGTGTGTGTGTCTTCATTTATTTCCACCTCATTTCTTTACTGTTTAATATTTTCTCATTTCTTTATTCTTTTCACTCCCTGATGGGTTTTTGTTTTCACCGGATAGAAATACTCTCCACATGAATTCACATGAAAAGGTGTGTGTGTGTGTGTGTGTGTGTGTGTGTCTGTCTGTGTGTGTGTGTGTGTGTGTGTGTGTGTGTGTGTGTGTGTGTGTGTGTGTGTGTGTGTGTGTGTGTGTGTGTTTTCTCTCTCGGTGAGCGCCGGCTCTATTTGTTTCTCTTTTATCACGCAATCAACATGCCACAGTTCACGCAGCGATGCTAATCATGGACAAACACGCGCGGAAACACACACCGCTGATTATAGATGAAGCAGACAGATTTTTTAAAGTGGCAATCAGCAACTTACTCGTTAGTTAGTTATTATTCATTTGTCTTAGCGAAGCCGCCGTTGGTTATTAATGTGCAGCCGCAGAGTCGAGACTGATCAGGATTAATACAGAACAACTGAGGGAACTTTTAAAGACGACAACAACAACACAGACGTTTTCACTGTGTCTTTTAAATCAGATTTACAGGCTTCAATCCTTCAAAAAGCCTTTATTATCTCAGCGTTCGGTCTGATACAAGCTGGCCCTTTAAGGCCACGCCCCCTGCTCTGATGCTGACCAATCAGATTCCAGTTGGCTTTGCTGCAAATTGTTTCAGTTTTTTTTTTAACACATTTTAAGAACTGGAAAAATACACAAACAAGATTAAATCTCATGACTTTTGATCTGAATGTACAGTAGCTAGTGGTCATTGTTGTTGGTAGTTGTCTTTCAAAATAAAGGCCCATATATTGCACTTTTTCTGTGTTTTATTTTGAAATTCTGATCCATATAGCCGACATTTGTGGTGGTTTTAAGTTCCTGGGTTTTGAACTCAGACCAAAACTGTTTTGTTTTTTTATAGTTTTAAGAACTGGTAGAAGTGTCTTGTCGCTTGATACTGAATATAAATGAGAAAATTGCATCGGCATCCATTAGCCAATCAGAACGCAGCATACATGGACCAAGATCTAATGACACTGGTGATTGGCTGTTTGGTTTAAAAAGCGATTTTTTTGTATTTAACCATAAAGAGAAGCGAAAAATCAAAAACTGAAGAATAAAATATCACTACAATACAAAACTACAGCGTATGTCGTCATGGTAACAGAGCTGTGTTAGCATCGCTAGAGGCTCTAATGGCGTGATACTGAAACAAGTGAACGGCTTTATTTAAAACTGTAGAACAGTTAGTTGGTGGGTTTGTTTAGGACGTCCTGTCTCGCCGCACGGTGACGGCGATGATGTCACAGTTCAGTCTGACCAATCGGGAGTCTGCGCTGTTGCCATGCCAACCACTGGGTTTCTCCTCAGCTCAGTGATTTCTTAAAAGTGCCAGATGATAAAATCTAAAACGTCTCCCTGAAGGACAGAAGAGTGGAGCCCAGGAGTCGTCTTGTTTTTCTTCTACCAGCCTGATCTTCGTTTTATATATTTTAGATTTGTATTTTTATTTATTTTAGGTTGAGTCTGATCCTGAATCTGATTGGCTGTAACCAGATTAAATAGATTTTAACATTGTTAAAATGGCCGACGGGGATTTGAGGTGAATCAGGGTCGAGGTTGAACGGTCGCTTCAGCGCTCAAGGTCTCAGTAATGTTTGTCAAGTGCTTCCCATTTGGCTGCATGGACACACACACACACACACACACACACACACACACACACACACACACACACACACACACACACACACACACACACACACTGAGACGCACACACACATACGGAGACAAACACACACACACACACTCTAATCAGTGACAGTCAGTACTTTCCACTGGATGTGACACAGCGTTACCCATGAATAAACCAGTTTAACAGAGTCTCTGCTGTAGCTGTTGACACACTAAGGTGTGGCTCAGAGTGTGTGTGTGTTATGTGTGTTATGTGTGTGTGTGTGTGTGTGTGTGTGGTCCTACACCATTAACCTGCTGGGTGAGCATCTGTTCAGCTCTGCTTCTCCTGAGTTTTCCCTCTAAACGCTCTCGGAGGTGGATTTTTTGTCGTCACTCCCTCGAAACTCTGGATCTTCATTCATCTGTGTTCACACTCACACACCTGAGTGTCACCCCTCCCTCCCCCTTCTTTCTCCCTCCTTCCTTCCCTCCCTCCCCCTTTCTAATTATTGTCCTGTCTTTCTTTCACCACATAACAAAGTTACACCCTGTTAGCAATGAATACCAGCGGCGCGTTTTGTTACTCCTCCTGAAACACAACCAGCTTTAATATAAACAGCAGCTTGAATAGAGACATCTACCTTTATTTTGAAGGAGCTTTAATATAAACATCTACCTTTATTTTGAAGGAGCTTCAATACAAACATCTGCCTTTATTTTGAAGGAGCATAAATAGCTATATCTAGCTTTATTTTGAAGGAGCTTCAGTACAAACATCTACCTTTATTTTGAAGGAGCTTTAATACAAACATCTACCTTTATTTTGAAGGAGCTGTAATAGAAACTTCTACCTTTATTTTGAAGGCGCTTTAGTTGACACATCTATCTTTATTTTGAAGGAGCTTTAATATAAACATCTGCATTTATTTTGAAGGAGCTTAAATAGCTATATCTACCTTTATTTCGAAGGAGCTTTAATACAAGCATCTACCTTTATTTTGAAGGAGCTTTAATGCAAACATCTACCTTTATTTTGAAGGAGCTTTAATACAAGCATCTACCTTTATTTTGAAGGAGCTTTAATGCAAACATCTACCTTTATTTTGAAGGAGCTTCAATAGTAACATCTACCTTTTATTTTGAAGGAGCTTAAATAGAGACATCTACCTTTATTTTGAAGAAGCTTTAATACAAACATCTACCTTTATTTTGAAGGAGCTTTAATAGAAACATCTACCTTTATACTGTATGGAGCTTTAGATGGATTTATGTATTTTCTGGCTCCTTTGCTGTTTTCTAAGGTTTTTCCAGCCGAATTTTGAATTAATCAAACTGGAAAATAACTGGCAGATTAATCAACAGTGTCAATAATCATCAGTCACACCTCTAACTTTGGACTCAATATTGACTTTTGTGACTAAAATGGCCAATAAAGTTTGTTCAAACCAGAGCTGAAACGTGGCACTGAGGGAAACACGGCACAGTACCATGATAAAAATTGATCTTTTATTATATAAACTGCTGCAAATATGAGTTGAAGTTGTTATTATAGTAATTTTTTTTTCAACTGTTAACAAGAATAAATGATTTAAATGAAACAAACAGACTGAGAACTTAATACTATTATACAAAACAGATGTTGACAAAGTTTTTATTTGGGAATATAATTAGAAATGTGTCACAGAATGTGCAAAATAATCAAAACAAAACTGCAATAAAATCATATTATGACTTCAGCAGCGAGTTTTCAGCTCGTTGTGAAGTTTCTCAGACTAACATCAACATTTCTCCTCCTCTGTCTGCATGTTGACCTTTGACCTCTTTGACCTCTGACCTCATCCCTCTCCTCTCGTTCTCACACTGAAGAGTTCTTCTCCTTCTTCCTTCTTCTTCCTTCTTCCTTCTTCTTCCTCCTCTGGTTCTGTCGTCCTGTGTTTCTCAGACTCTGATTATTTGCAGGAATCGTGTTCTTGGTTTTCTGAGTCATGTTGAATTCATCAGCGTCACATGAACGCCCATCAAAGCAGAGTGTGTGTGTGTGCGTGTTGTGTGTGTGTGTGTGTGTGTGTATGTGTGTGTTTATGTATCCAGTTTGCTGCATGCAACACAAAGTAGCAGTTACTGTACGAGCTCGTGTCGGGTTTTGTTTCATTTTCTTTATATTTAGTTTGAAAGTGAGGGTTACAGCTGTGTGTGTGTGTATGTGTGTGTATATATGTGTATGTATGTGTGTGTGTGTGTATGTGTGTGTTCATGTGCTTCATTTCCTGTGTGTTGGCCTGTTGCCTGTGTGACTCTGCAGGATTTGGCTCCCTGCCTTCACCTCTTCATTTCTTCTCTCCTTCTCGGCCTCTCTCTCTCTCTCTCTCTCTCTTTCTCTCCTTTCCTTTTCTCCTGTTGCTTCTTTTTTGGAAAAGAGAAGAAAAGAAAAACGAACCGTTAAACTTTGACAGAATCTTGTTTTTATTGGTCTTTTATTTTCTTAGGCTTCTGTTTATTGTTAATTTCCTGTTTTGCCTTTAATATAAACACAAACTCGGCATTTCCTGCAGATGTTTCACATTAAAAGCCTTTTTCTTGTGGTTTATGAAGGTGTGCAGCTCCTATACGTTTTCCATCGGAGGCTTTTAATGTGAAACTCTATCTATCTATCTATCTATCTATCTATCTATCTATCTATCTATCTATCTATCTATCTATCTATCTATCTATCTATCTATCTATCTATCTATCTATCTATCTATCGTTCTATCTATCGTTCTATCTATCGTTCTATCTATCGTTCTATCTATCTATCTATCGTTCTATCTATCTATCTATCGTTCTATCTATCTATCTATCGTTCTATCTATCTATCTATCGTTCTATCGTTCTATCGTTCTATCGTTCTATCGTTCTATCTATCTATCGTTCTATCTATCTATCGTTCTATCTATCTATCTATCGTTCTATCTATCTATCTATCGTTCTATCTATCGTTCTATCTATCGTTCTATCTATCGTTCTATCGTTCTATCGTTCTATCGTTCTATCTATCGTTCTATCTATCTATCTATCTATCTATCTATCGTTCTATCTATCTATCTATCTATCTATCGTTCTATCGTTCTATCGTTCTATCTATCTATCTATCGTTCTATCGTTCTATCTATCTATCTATCGTTCTATCTATCGTTCTATCGTTCTATCTATCTATCTATCGTTCTATCTATCGTTCTATCTATCGTTCTATCGTTCTATCTATCGTTCTATCTATCGTTCTATCTATCGTTCTATCGTTCTATCTATCTATCGTTCTATCGTTCTATCTATCTATCTATCGTTCTATCTATCTATCTATCGTTCTATCTATCTATCTATCGTTCTATCTATCGTTCTATCTATCGTTCTATCTATCTATCTATCGTTCTATCGTTCTATCTATCGTTCTATCTATCTATCTATCTATCTATCTATCTATCTATCGTTCTATCTATCTATCTATCGTTCTATCGTTCTATCGTTCTATCTATCTATCTATCGTTCTATCGTTCTATCTATCTATCTATCGTTCTATCTATCGTTCTATCTATCGTTCTATCTATCGTTCTATCTATCGTTCTATCTATCGTTCTATCGTTCTATCTATCTATCTATCGTTCTATCTATCGTTCTATCTATCGTTCTATCGTTCTATCTATCGTTCTATCTATCGTTCTATCTATCGTTCTATCTATCGTTCTATCGTTCTATCTATCTATCTATCGTTCTATCTATCTATCTATCTATCGTTCTATCTATCGTTCTATCGTTCTATCTATCGTTCTATCTATCTATCTATCGTTCTATCTATCGTTCTATCTATCGTTCTATCTATCTATCTATCGTTCTATCGTTCTATCGTTCTATCTATCGTTCTATCTATCTATCTATCTATCTATCTATCTATCTATCTATCGTTCTATCTATCTATCTATCGTTCTATCGTTCTATCGTTCTATCTATCTATCTATCGTTCTATCGTTCTATCTATCTATCTATCGTTCTATCTATCGTTCTATCTATCGTTCTATCTATCGTTCTATCTATCGTTCTATCTATCGTTCTATCGTTCTATCTATCTATCTATCGTTCTATCTATCGTTCTATCGTTCTATCTATCTATCTATCTATCGTTCTATCTATCGTTCTATCGTTCTATCTATCTATCTATCGTTCTATCTATCTATCTATCTATCGTTCTATCTATCGTTCTATCGTTCTATCGTTCTATCTATCTATCGTTCTATCGTTCTATCTATCTATCTATCTATCTATCGTTCTATCTATCGTTCTATCTATCGTTCTATCTATCGTTCTATCGTTCTATCTATCTATCTATCGTTCTATCTATCGTTCTATCTATCGTTCTATCGTTCTATCTATCTATCTATCGTTCTATCTATCGTTCTATCTATCGTTCTATCGTTCTATCGTTCTATCTATCGTTCTATCTATCGTTCTATCTATCGTTCTATCTATCGTTCTATCGTTCTATCTATCTATCTATCTATCTCATTTCCATTTCCATTGTTGTTCCTAAATGAAACCAAATGTTGGGATTTTTCCCTACACACACACAAACACAAAATAGGTTCATGTTTGTGCATGTGTTTTGGACTATGTGTGTGTGTGTGTGTGTGTGTGTGAGATCATTTCAGCCTCTCAGCAGTAATTACTGACAGTATTGAAACAGACAGAGAGGCTGAGTGGGAACGGCAGGACACTCATCTCTCACCCAGGTGTGTGTGTGTGTTTTACATGTTTTTTTCTATAATGGTTCGTCTCTCTTGGTGCATTAAGCTCGAGTGTTGACAATCTCACACACACACGCAGCTCAATATAACTCACCACAGTGTGTGTGTGTGTGTGTGTGTGTGTGTGTGTGTGTGACGAAACAAACATCAGCTGAGGTGGTTAAGGTCACATGAGGTCGTCCAGTGTGAGACGTCGCTGCCTGACAAGACGAGCTCAGGGGCAGAAACCTGCACCAGTAGTTTGGCTACATAAAGTTTTCAATAGAGCTGCAACAATTAATCCATTAATTGCACAATAATTGAATCGTCAACTGTTTTGATAATCGAATAATCTGTTTTTTAAAGGAAAAAAGTCAAAAATTCTCTGATTTCAGCTTCTTAAATGTGAATATTTCTGGTTTCTTTGTTCCTTTATGACAGTAAACTGAGTCTCTCTTTGGTTTGTGGACAAAACAAGACATTTGAGGACGTCATCTGGTGGTTTGAGGAACAATTATTGACATTTTTCAACATTTTTTAACATTTTATTGACCAAACAACAAATCGATTATTGGATAATGAAGATAATTGTTAGTTGCAGGCCTAGTTTTCTTTATTTCCATAGATCTTTTATGTGTTTTGTTGTTGAAACTCTGGACAGTTGTGTTGCACATGTTGCACTTTGAAGCTTTTGCCAATCGTCCTTGTTGCTATGGCGACCTGACAGTCGAGTGGTTAAGGTTCAATCCACACATCTGCTGCATGACAACTATCAAAACAAGAGGAACCATCTGAAGCTAAAAAAGTCACATATAAACATAAAATATAGTTTATGAGATGTAAATAAAAAAGTGTAGGAGGTGATAAAACTTTATTTAAACGGACAAAGGCAGCAGTTTGTATTGTAACGTGTTAACTCTGATGTGTTTTCCATTGTGAAGTGACTTTTATTTCTGCAGGTGAACATCAAAGTTCAAAATACTGGAGAATAATATAATATAATATAATATAATAAGTGTTTCTGGTTCTCATAGTTATTTCTTATGTATGCACATTTTCCAGTAGTTTACTGCAGAGCTGCACTGAAGCCGATCTGGATAATGAAGTTTATTTATTGTTAAACAGGAAAATGTTGTGACTTTCTAACACAGATTTGAGGATCATTGCAAAGAAAATCTGTGTTTTTATCATCCAGTTGATCAGTTATTGGACCTTTTTACTCTTTAATATCAGTAAAGGACTTATTAATATCAGACTCCAGTAGTTTTTCCCCTCAGTGAAAAAGCTTCTTGTCACAGATTCAAGTTGCGTTTGTGAAGAAGCTGCAGATGTTTTGGTTTCTGGTCTGTTGTTGTGATGTTGTTGGGTATTTCCTGGAGTTTGTGTGTTTGTGTGTTTGTCTGGACCGAACCAAACCAACCTCTCTTTCTCTCTCTCTCTGTTTCTTTTTCCTCATTTCTGCCTCACACACACTTCTCTCTCTCTTTCTGCTCTGTGTGAGTGTGTGTGTGTGTGTGTGTGTGTGTGTGTGTGGTAGTAAATTCCTGCTGCAGTTATGAGGTGATTAGTCATATGGTATCAGTTTATTTTGCCAGTAATGGAAACTTGCTCGCTGCCAGAAAAACGCCCCCCTCCCTCTCTTTCTCTCTCCCTCTCACCCAAACTTCCCTCTCTCCTTTCACCCCCTCCTCCTCTTTAATTTTCTCCCTCCTCCTCTTTCATCCACCCCTTTGCTCTCCTTTTATTGCCTCCCTCTTCTCCTTTCACCTTTCCCTCTTCTTCCTCCTTATTGCATTCCTCCCATTCCTCTTTTTTTTTTTTTTTTACTTTCCACTCCGTCCTTCTCATCACTTTTTCCAATCTCTAGCTTCTTCTTCGTCTTCTCCTTCTCTTTCTATTTTTTTCTTTTTAATTTTCCCTCCCTCTTTCATCACGTTCTATTTTCTGCTTCCTCACTAATGTTTTTTTTTTAAGACGATGACAAAGTGGCTCAGCTCCTCCCGTCTAATAAAGGAAACATGTTTGGACTAAAGGAGCAGTTCACTTTTAAAACATGTGTCCAGTTAATTGGAGCAAACACCTCGGTGACTGATGCAGTGTGTTCACCACAGACCGGCCGGTTGTTCAGTTCTGGGTGGACGACTGTGTCCACTCTGATAAATATTCTACATGCATCTGGAACCAGCTTAATGTTATGTCAATTAGAGAGAGAGGGAGGAGAGGGAGGGATGGGAGGAGAGGAGAGGAGAGGGAGGGAGGAGATAAACACACTGTGGTGGACTGAGTGTTTATGTTTCGCGGCTGCAGGTTCTGATTGTGCAGGAATGTGAGGACGACTCGTCGGATTTCGGGTCATGGAGAGCGAAGCGCTAATGAAACGCAGACGCTCGCGGCTCGTCTGCTCCGAGCCGTGTGAACTCGATGAGTAATCGCGTTCAGATTGAAAAACGCTGCGTTCACAAAACAACCGTGGTGTGTGTGTGCGCGTGTATTCCAAAGTTGGATGGCCCAGGCGTGATCGACACTGGATTTTATTTATTTTTAAAGCTCTTACCAGGGCCGGCCCTAGGATTTTGGTGGCCCTAAACAAGATTTTTGTTTGTGGCCCTGCACTCTAAGCGCAAACACCAAATCACTGGTTAAAACTGAACACAGACGTGTTTATGCCCTCTGAGGTTTGAGACCATTTTCTCGAATTTAACATATTTTCTTTAAGATACTTGCAGATGTAACAATACTCAAGTGTTTTATGTCTAAATATTAGAACCTCCGCTGTAAGCACACTGTTATTATACAGTTTGTCCTAGAACACTGTAGAAAGAAATAATTTCGGCCAAATGCTGGAAATTTGAGGTCTGCTTTTTGAAAAAATGTCAAATCCCTTGTGAAAACACTCCTTCAGTCATGAGAATGAACTGTTTTGGTGCTTGAAATAGGATATGAATACAGTAATAGATAAGTGTAGAAAACAAGTCTAAAATGACATTTTGTAAGATTGCTTTTTGAGCACAAATGTTGTCATTCTGCCGTTCTATTTTCACCAAATGTCTCAAATGTGAGATAAAGAAGCTGAATATTGACTTCACATTACATATAAAGCTCATAGCTGCACGTGCAGACCTCAGAATGTTTAAATGACTTGAATGAACCCCGGTACCTTTCTGATCATGTGGCCCCCCCCCACCTAACGGCTGTGGCCCTAAACAACCGCATAGAGTGTTTATGCCAGGGGCCAGCCCTGGCTCTTACTGGTCTCTTACCATCTTATATTAACTCACTAGTATCTTTTAATGCAGGTCTCTATCGCACACGCTCAAAAGACTGGCTCACGCTGCAGTTTCCCTCTGTTAACACCGAACTTGGAAAGACCAGCTTCTCTTACTGTTGCACCTACAACCTGGAACACTCTGCAGAATCATTTGAAACTTACCTCACTTTTATCAATGGGACAATTTAAAGCCATAACTACATCTTATTTTACCTCTAACTGCTCCTGCTTTTAACTATGTTTCAATTTACCCTTGTCACCTTAAATTCTGGTATTCTGTTATGTTTTTGTATGTTTCAAATGTTTTGTCTTCTGTCCTTGTGTGTTTTGTGTTTCATCTCGGCTATATTGTAAATGAGGTTACTCCTCAATATACCTCCGAGTTTAAATAAAGGTTATGAAATGAAATGAAATGTTTGTGTGTCGACGGCTGCATGAAACTGCAGTGATTAGTTTGATCAATTCATCAATCAAGATAAAACTCATCTGCTACTATGTGGTTATTTATTGATTCAGTCGGCTCCACATTATCCTCATTAGGCTCTGTGTCGTAACAGAACTTTATTGACAACAGATACATCAACACACCAGTTACACATCATTATACTCACAATGAGACTCCAGATGAACAACAACCACCCCTGTGATGCACAACATGCAAAACTATCAAACATTTGATGACTCAGGTTCTCAGATGTGAGAATTTGCTGCTTTTATTTTGCAAATGTTGCACAAAGTTTAATGTTTGATATTTTTTCGCAGCTTGTTGGATAAAACAAGACATTTAAGGATGCCATCTTCTGCTCCAGGACTCTGTATTTTCAGCATTGTAATGTCGATAACCCAGTTTGAAGAAGTTTGGATGAAAAGTTCTTTGTCTGAATTGGAGCTCATTACATTTGGGGAATCAGGTTATAGTTTTCTGACTGTGATATCTGACTGAGGAGAAGTGTAAGAGGAAGAAATTTCAGTGCAGTGTTTATTTGGGTCGGAAAGTTTCTTCAGAAGTATTAAAACCTGATGCAACTCTCAGTCAATAGACATGACGGATCAGATGTTGAGTTAAAATATCATTCTCCAGAAAGCAGACATGTCTAACTGGCTCTTTTCAAGTTCAAAGCTTGAATTTTATGAACAAAAACACCAACCGAACCAAAACTAACTCTGCAAATTGTTAGCATTTTCCCCACAGAGGGCAGTCTTTTGCTTTCTTTGAATTGTTTTATACCCATTCCTGTTTGTTTAAAGGTTAAACCTGAGAATCTCTATATAAAGTTTAGAGTTGGTGACAGACAGTGACGCATTTTACCACCTTTGGTCGGTAAACAAATAGTTGCACATCGTCTGCAAACAGACGGACCCCAAGGTCGGACACGTCACTTCTATTACATCATGCACAGCTAGGAAACTGCCAATGTGGTTCATAGCAAATCTAATATTCTACTTCCCCAGTTCTATGTTACTATTATATACGTATGTTAAGCACTAGTGTGTAAGTAGTTTTCAAGTGTGGACCAAACACCATGATAGGAGTGGTTTAAGTATTAAAATAGTTCATTAAAAGCAATTTATAGGTAGATTTTTCTTTCACAATCAGTTAAAAACTGTTCTGGGTTCTTGTTTGTGAGAATCTGCTTCTTTTCTTGTCTTGTACTCAACAGTAACTTTAATATTTCAGGGGGTTTGGGGCTGTTGGTCCGACAAAACATTTAATATTAGATAACGGAAGAAATTGTCTGATTTATTAGAGGCTGAAGAGACAGAAGGTCAGGCAGGTGCAGAGCAACAAAGACACATGAATAACTCAGGCTGAGGGAGTTCCTCTCCATTAAAGGGATAGTTCACCCTAGAATGATATTTCGCTCATTATCTACTCACCCTCATGTTGACTAAGGGCTGGAAGAAGTTTCAGAGTCCTCCGTCCCTTCTCTGAGTTACAGGGGGTCTTGGTGTAGCAGTGCATGTCCATATAACGGTTGTAAAGGGACACCAGAGCTCTTCGTAAAAAAACACACACAAAAAAACGTCCAAATACCTCCATGATGCTCGTATGTAATGTCCGTCTTGTGCTGAAGCCCCAAATTGCGTAATTGTCCCGAAAAAAATTAAATAAGTCTATATTTTAAGCTTGTTTGTAGCGGAAGCTTCTCAAAGCTCCTCTTCCTGGTCCGTCCAAATCTCGCGTGATTCGCAGTAACCGCACTGACGCCGGCGCAAATCACGCGAGATTTGGACGGACCAGGAAGAGGAGCTTCGAGAAGCTTCCGCTACAAACAAGCTTAAAATATAGACTTATTTAATTTTTTTCGGGACAATTACGCAATTTGGGGCTTCAGCACAAGACGGACATTACATACGAGCATCATGGAGGTATTTGGATGTTTTTTTGTGTGTGTTTTTTTACGAAGAGCTCTGGTGTCCCTTTACAACCGTTATATGGACATGCAGTGCTACGCTGAGACCCCCTGTAACTCAGAGAAGCCACGGAGGAATCTGAAACTTCTTCCAGCCCTTAGTCAACATGAGGGTGAGTAGATAATGAGCGAAATATCATTCTAGGGTGAACTATCCCTTTAATGACAATAGAGTCTGTGCAGAATTAAAGATGGTGCACAAACATGTAGCATCTTTGCCTCGCTGCTCCCTCTGCTGGCCGGGGGGCGCGTTGCAGCCGAGTCGCAGCACAAAACGCTACAAAGACAAATCCAAGGACGATTGATCGACCGTGCAGGAAGATTAAAAAGTGGATTTAGTGTAAAACTAATTAATGAATATCCTTCATGTTAAAAACAAGGTGTTGGAGCAGCTGGACTCTCTCATCTTTGATGCAGGAGCAACATTTAGCTGAATCGGAAAGGTGATTGGCATGAAAATAATCAAACGGCAACATTTTTAAAGCCAATCGGGGACTCGGGGTGATGAGTTCAAGGTCCTGGTGAATGTTAGAGGTTTTGAAATGGAAATGTGTCTGAGTGATCAACACCTCTGGAAGGATGTAGATGGGGGAAATGGCATGTGTGCGACTCCACGGGAGGCAGACATGGCATACTAAAGCTGCATCTCATTAACTCCAGAGTGTGTGTGTGTGTGTGTGTGTGTGTGTGTGTGTGTGTGGTGTGTGTGTGTGTGTGTGTGTGTGTGTGTGTGTGGTGTGTGTGTGTGTGGTGTGTGTGTGTGTGTGTGTGTGTGTGTGTGTGTGTGTGTGTGTGTGTGTGTGTGGTAGAGAGAGTAGCTGCCAAACAGGAGGATGTTGATGCCAGCAACAGACAAACACACAGTCGCTCCAGGGTTATTTCTCAAGGACACAGACGTATGAGCCGCTGATCGCCGTATGCTTCTGGGCGAATGTCGACAGGGGGCCGCACGGACCTCGTACACGCCACCCAACTGGCCCCGCCCCCCCCTTCAGGATGTCACTGAAACTTGACGTTCACTTTTGTTTTTGTTTTTTTATCATCATTTCTTTGGCAGCTGCCAGAAACGAGAATCTTGGAGGATGAATTTTGACTTTTTTCTTCTTTTTTTTTTTAAGACAAAAACTGAGCTGCGTTCAGGAAGCAGCAGTCACAGCAGCGCAGCGCTGATGAGTGATGGATGCATTAAGGTTGGAGCAGATTTATTTTTAGATGGAGATATAAAGACGTCTGGATTCAAAATAGATGAAACTTTATTGTCACCATGAAGGGTACGAGTATAAAGTCATTGTAATAAAGTAGGCTAAGCAATAGAAACAGCAGTTTAAATCTAAATACAACAGTATAAGTGATGCTGTATGTGTTATTTTAAATGCAGATACTGTAATGGGCGGCGCTGATGTAAAGTTATATGTTCAGTATAAGCAATAGATGCACAGTCACATTGTTTGAACTTACTCTACTCAAGAAAAGTTGGGGATTTTCAACTTTCTGGAGAAATTTATGGAAAATGTAAAAACTTCATGCTACACTGATATTATATCATGAAAGTAAAGGGCATTTAAGTAGAAGAACATCCCATCTTCCGAAGACTCGACATGTACTGTTGATGGATTGTTATACAGGTGGTCTTATGATGTCAGAATGCTGATTCAATAGGCCGAATCTCCTTGTTGTTTACATTCTACTTCCGGGTAGAAAACCAGCACGTAATTTGAATGAGATCAATAGTAACGAACGAGAGTTTAGCTATATATATCATATTTTTCACGCCCTATCACCGTTCAGACAAACCTGAAATGATTGAAGAAACATTACTATTTCTGTGTGTGTGTTTTGTGTTGCTATGTGTTGTATTTATTTAGTTTGGGGGAATCACAGTGTCTAGAAAGCATCAGTGGCTCAGCTGACAGGGACAGCTAACGGTAGCTATGCTAACGGCGGTAGCTAAGCTAACAGCAGGACGTCAGCTGTTAAAACCCTCCCGTTGTGGGACACGACATGAAACTACTCCAGTTAGCTCAGTCATGTTGGAACTCAGATATCCGCTGGAGAAAATATTTTGTCATGGAGCGTTTATTGAGTCACTGAGTTATTAAAGTTAAACAGGTAGCTAGCTAACCGTTAGCCCGGCTACTCTCTGATAACCATGACTAATTACAAAAACGTGCACACGTAAATAGTAATGTTTGTCCAATCATTGGTTTTATAGACTTTACAAACATCAGATTAGTCTAAACGGCGATATAGTGACAATGACAAATTGGATATATATAGCGAAACTCTCGTCCGTCACTATTGTTAGAATGCTGGTTTTCTACCCGGAAGTAGTTGTAGGAACAACAAGGAGATTCGTCCTATACTTAAAGGGACAACGAGGAGTTTTGGAAAAGCGAAGCGTTTTCACACTACATTTATGAGCCTCCGCGCGCACCGTAAAATTCTTTTGACCGGCGCAAGACGGACTCATGTTTTCATTCATCAATAATTAAAGTCAGAGGTTCAAAGAGGTTCAGATACCACCGTAGTTCCGACCATAAACGGCGATTCAGCTACGTTATTCTCATGACTCGTTGCGAAACCAAAAGTAAAGAAACGCTGGTTGGCTCGACCAGCATTTCCGCCACCACTAATAATAACAAAATAACCATAGAGACAGAATGATATATTTATCGAAAATGGGCCCATTAACAAGTGTGGGTTGCGGAGATTCATCCACATTAACGTGAGACTTTTTTATAACCGATTAGAAACTCCTCGTTGTCCCTTTAAACATTCATTGAACTTTCATTGAACCAGCGATGAATGCAGTGATACTCTTGGAGTTTTGCCGTAGAGTTCAATATGTGACGTCTTGTTTGTTGAATTGTTCACCAGTAAATCTAGATTTTAGTTTGTCGGTTTGGAATCCAATCTGTGGATTCGTCTAAATCTTCAGGTCCTGTTGCTTTTTCTGTTTCTAAAAGTTCATATTTAATGGAAAAGTACGACTCCAGGAACACCAAACACTTGAGTCTTTTGTTTTTTTGTCTTTTGAAGGGATTAAACTAACTCTCTGTCTGGACAGAATATTGTCTATATGCAGCACTATTACAGAAGATAATAAAGGAAAAAAAAAAAAATTGGGTCTCCACCTTCAGAAACTCATATCTTTCCAGTCGCACTTTCGATTCATCTTTGCAGACACAGACCCTGATAGATCTCCAAACGCTTCATGCATTTCCATCAAATATTTGATGTGCACCCGACTGCTGTTTAATGCCCGGGCTTCGCGGCGAACAGATCAGAGCCGTCGCACAGGGAGGAGTACTGTCGTCGTAAGAAAAGGAATTCATGACAAAAGTGAAAGAGACAGTTCAGAGAGGAAGCAGAGGAGGTCAGAGAGAGGAGTTTATGACGAGAAAAAGCTGGATTTTTGATCAATAAGACTGTTTCTTGACTGATGCTGACAGGTTTCTTTTTTTTTGCTTGTTCAGAAATGTCTTTAAAACACTTCTAAACACCTACAAGTGTCTTTGTCTAACACTGTTGACAAAGTGTCAAGAGTTTCATTCTCCTCCGGCTGCAGCAGCAGACTCAGCAGCAGCAGCAGCAGCAGCAGGGATGTGGAGGGGGGTGGGATGGGAAAACTTTGTCCCAATTTTCACCCTGAAACTTTGGCTCATTTCAGGTTGGAGTGGTCGTCCAGAAAGTGGAGCAGCTATTATTGGTTTGGGTGAAATAATTGAACGCCACAGAAATGAGACACCACTTGGAAGCAGCAGTAGAAGCAAACAGTAAAAAGAACATGAACCTGGTTTACAAAGACATGAAATTGAGGATTTGTTTGAGTCCAAACCACAGTCTGGTGGGTTTGTTAATCAATAGAAAATCAATTCAACGTTGTTACTCAATCAACAAGCCATATTTCACTGTGTTTATCCATAAGAAGATTTATTGTTTTAAGAAGAAAAGTTTTCCTTCTCCTCCCTCAGCTTCTCTCTGGAGCTCTAGTAACAACAGGTCAGTGTCGGCCAATCAGAAGAGAGGAGGAGGCTCTGAGACTCTCTTCTGATTGGCTGACTGTTTTCTAAAGTGTTTCAATAAAAAGTAGAGCAGATTTCAGAATAAAACACCCAGAGAATCCAAATCCTGCAAAGTTGTTGGATGGATGTTTGGGTCCAGGTGGTGGTGAGGGCTTTGTTGTGACATCACAAAGTGACAGGAAGTCATGACGGCTGGTTTTAAGGCTCAGTTTCTGAATACAGGCTGTGTGCATTTCTCTGTGGACTGAGGCTTTGATACTTTCACAGTATTAATATAGAACCTAGAGCTGCTTTATAATCACACTACACATGGACATCTACCTTTATACTGTATGGAGCTTTAACACAAACATCTACCTTTATACTGTATGGAGCTTTAACACAAACATCTACCTTTATTTTGAAGGGGCTTAAATACAATTATCTACCTTTTAGGATACTGTATGTGGGATCTTCAGTCAACTTGAACATTTTCAGTTCATTTTTCACTGTTTGCTGAAGCTTTAAAGAGCTAATGGTTTAATAATGATGATTTAAACAGTCGACAGATGAATCAGTAATAAAAATTAGTTACAGCCTTAATTTGGACTTGATGTGTCTTTGTGATTAACGGTGCTGCTGGTGAAGTCTGTTCAAATGGAAACCTGCTGGTTAGGACATCTTGCCAATAATCTGTGCAAAGTCGTGTGTTTGAGCTTTAGAGAGTGAATCCACATCCCACCTGTTGCTGCTGATGGAAAACCCTCCAGACTTTGGGAGCGGCCGGTCAAACAGGCCTCTAACAGCAGCAGCAGCAGATAAACTCCCTCTCCCTGATTTACTGCTGGATAACCATTTGACAAACCATCTGCATCTCGCTCTAAGTTGTTGTGCCAGCATTGTTCCTCCTTGTTTTCCCGGCGATGACAGATTTAAAGGCTGCTGATTCGCTGCCAGCAAAAGCCATTCAGTTGCTCTTGGCCGGACGTTGTAGTAAAGTGTTTGTTTGACCCTCGTTGTGCTTTTTTTTTTCCTTTTTTTTCTCGCTGTGTGTCCAGCGCTGTTGGCACCACTTGACCCATATTGGCATCTGTTTGGCACATGAAGCCGGTCCAGGCCTCTCTGATTGTCCACTCAGCTCCATGGATCAGTTATTTCCTCCATTCAGACCTCAGCTGTTTTAACTTCCTCCTTATTTTTCACCTCCAGTTCTACTTTTTTTTCTTTTCCTCAGAGTTCACATCAGCGAACAAAACCGAACCGAACCAGTATTTTTCTGATATTTCATAGAGTAAATGACCAATAAATTACATAAATTGAGTCGTAATTAAAAGTCAACACAACTCTAGCATTACAGGTGTTTGTGGAGCTTTATTTTGTGGATTGAAAGACCAACTATACAGTATTATGAGATCTGGGTTTTCCGTCCTATTCTTCTTGTGGACGTGATTTTGCAGTAATGTCTCTTGTGAACAACTTGGCACAAATACTCATCTGGATTTAGGGATGAAAGTAGAATTTGGTGAGTAAAAGACTGAAGTCTGAGTTGAAGATCATGGTGACCTCGATCTTCTCAGGTTCCTGATATAAACCAGTTTTTCATCAAGCAGTCTCTGTATTTCCCTCTAAAACAACTCTGTCTGGTAACGTTGTGTTATTATCTCATAGCGTGGTGAATGTGCAGGTCACAACTTGTCCACCAGAGCGTTGTGGAGTTGTTGGATTGTGTATTTGATGAGTTTGATGAGGGAAACCAAGAAATCCCATGAGCCTCCGTAGCGTAGCTCTGAGCAGCTCACGGCTCCGCTCCGCCGTTCTAAAAACAGCTTGCACCGACAATTAAAGGTAACGAACCTACTGCTATAACTATAGGGATTATAGTTTGCCAAAATGTTGAACTACCCCTTTAATAGAGAATTTAATTTGGTGGTAATGAGTTTTCCTACTGTACATACGGTCTGCAGGTAGTCAGTTGTCTGTAGGTTTTTGACTGTTTTTCGCTGCTTGTTCAGATGAAAGAAGTTTCTGATGTCGGAGAAAAAGAGGAGATAGAAAAGTTGTTTTGTTTGAATCCAGCAGACGTCTTTGTGTGTCTGTGTGTGTGTGTGTGTGTGTGTGTGTGTGTCCGTCCAGTGATTTGTAGCTGTGGAGGCTTTGCTCTGTCACTTCCATTAAACATGCTGTCCTCATTTTTGTTCTCTCTTCACCTTTCTACCTCGCTTGCTCTCTCTCTCATGTTATTGTCCAGTGTCTCTCTCTCTCTCTGTCTCTCTCTCTCTCTCTTCACACCTTTTCTTTTCTCTTCCTCCAGCTCCGTCTCACTCCTTCTGTTTTTCTGTCTCTTCTTTTCCAGCGATGCTCATCTCTCGCTTGGCTGCTGGTGCTGAGGTTGAGAACTCGGACACACACTCGTTCTGCGTTTCTACCTTTGTGAGGACCCTCATTGACATAATGCGTCCACCGGCCTGTAACGGCTAATCTGACCTGAACCGGGTCTAACGCTTAAAGGGATAGTTCAACATTTTGGCCATAATCTCTATAGTCATAGCAGTAGGTTCGTTACCTTTAACTGTCGGTGCAAGCTATTTTTAGAACGGCGGAGCAGAGCCGTGAGCTGCTCAGAGCTACGCTACGGAGGCTAATGGGATTTCTTGGTTTCCCTCATCGAACTCATCAAATACACAATCCAACAACTCCACAACGCTCTGGTGGACAAGTTGTGACCTGCACATTCACCACGCTATGAGATAATAACACAACGTTACCAGACAGAGTTGTTTTAGAGGGAAATTCATGCAAAACCGCTGAGGCGCGTTGCCTTCAGGGGCAGTTTTTCATCAAGCAGTTTCTGTATTTTCCCTCTAAAACAACTAAATAACTGTTATTATCTCATAGTGTGGTGAATGTGCAGGTCACAACTTGTCCACCAGAGCCTTGTGGAGTTGTTGGATTGTGTATTTGATGAGTTTGAGGACCTAGAAATCCCATGAGCCTCCATAGCAGCTTGCGGCTCTGCTCCGCCATTCTAAAAACATCTTGCACCGACAATTAAAGGTAACGAACCTACTGCTATGACTATAGGGATTATGGCAATGGGCTAATTTGCCAAAATGTTGAACTATCCCTTTTAAACCAGACCAAAATGTCCCCACTTTACAAAAATGTCCTCATTCTCAGTGTCTCACACTGGAGCAGGTCCTCACAAAGATAGATGTACAAGTTTATAGACACACACACACACACACACACACACACACACACACACACACACACACACACACACACACACACCTACCTCTCAGACAGAGCGCTCCGCTACACTGGTCAGGAAATTGGACCCTCAGCAGTCTGTATATTGGAAATGAATTCTTTTGAAAGGCCCAGACACCACACATACACACTCACTCACACACACACACACACACTCACACAGACACACACAGACACACACACTCACACACATAGACACAGACATACACACTCACACACACCCGCTGAGTTTTGAAGACAGGTGTCTGTTGCTAGTTTTAACTATAGAGTCTTATCTACAGAACCACTATCAGTAGTTTAAAGATAGAGCTGGTGGAGCTGAGTCACTCCTCCTCCTCCTCTTCCTCCTCCTCCTCCTCCTCCTCCTCCCCCTCCCCCCACCTCTCTCTCTCTCCTGCTTTTTGTCTTTCTGACAGTCACTGTCGCTCGTCCATGTGTGCACCTGACAGATAAGGCGTTGACGTTAATTACAACATGTAGCTGTCACACACACACACACACACACACACACACACACACACACACACACACACACACACACACACACACACACACACACAGAGGATGAGGGTGAGCTGGGTTCAGATATCGGAGCTGAAGAGGCTCAGTGACACCACCGGCTACCGGAGGCGCCGGTCCGGCAAAGTTTGGTGCTGATCTGGTTCAAGAGCCCGAGGCCGAAGACTTTTTTTTGTAACTTCCCTTAAGAGTCTGAGATTTGGACACTTTCTGTCACTCAGTACGTTTAGGCTACATGACGCTTGAAAAAACTGAATTATTGCCTTAATCCGACTATAACTGGACAACTGAGTGCATGTAAACGCGTTAGTCCGACTAATATCGCTGTTCTCCAACTCTGATTAAGACACCCAGATAATGCGATTGGAATTCGACTTTCTCCGTCATGTATACGCCGTAATCGGAGTTTAACTGGGGTAAGACCCCGGAACAAAAACATCCAAGAAAGCCGGTCGCAGAAGCTGTTGTTGTAGCGTTACAGCGTTCTTGTCTTGTCTGCCTCTCGAAATCACCTTATCTGCACAATAAGTAACGCGCACATTACGTACGAGATGAACAAAGCTGTAACGATTAACCATCTCGCTGTTGTCTGAAAATGCCGGTCTGCTGTCTGGCTAA
This sequence comes from Trachurus japonicus, assembly GCF_045865225.1. Lineage (NCBI taxonomy): Eukaryota > Metazoa > Chordata > Actinopteri > Carangiformes > Carangidae > Trachurus > Trachurus japonicus. The sequence continues at coordinate 4,516,036 of NC_140929.1, forward strand.
CAGGTCAACAGGAAAAGGTTCCGTATTAATCCGCTGAAACAACGCATATCGCCACCTGGTGTTGAGGAGGAGGAACACGTTCCCGTTAGTTATTCGATTTTCTCAGTTGCATGTAAACTGGGACAAGGACAGAAGTCCGATTAGACGCCGAAATCGAATTTTGAGCACAGCTGGATTAAGCTGTGCATGTTAAACGTACTGACTTTCTCAAGTCTTTTAGTGTGTTGGTTTCAGTTTGGTGAAGAGATCCAGATGATAACACAGACATGTGTGGGAGTTTGGCCTTGGCAGAACTATGTGCTCAACTTCATCCCATTGTTTGTACTCTTGGCTGTGATATTCGTCACTTACAACGCTAATCAAGCTGCTGTTCAGATCTAGGAACATGACGAAAGTGCTACAAGGACAGTGGTGTCTCTCTCTCTATGTGCACAATGACTCTCACTATGATTTGACTGTGTGTGTTTCTTTAAAAGTGAACTGGAGATGAGATGGTAGCGCGTCAGCCTCTCTTCAAACTTGGCCTCCATTTTTGTTTTCCATCTGGAGCTCGGTTGGTTCCCTTGTAGCGTAGCTGGTGTTTATGTGGATGTCTGCACAAGAGCCTGACATAACCACTGCAACATGTGTGTTTCTGTCCCAGCAGCATGTGCACACAACACCATGTGTAAAATCAATAACTAACCTTAATGCTTTAAAAATGGGTTTGAGTCTGCAGGTTATAGGAACCATGAGTCTGGAGTTATTTTATATACATATCTATTACACATTTTCCTCATCTTTGTTTATAGTTTTCTTGTCTTAAAACATTTTAAATCTTCACCAACAAACCTCTTAATACCCCCCCTTAACACCAGAGCGATACTGTACGAGCACGGCAACGCCCAGTGTTATTTTGGATTTGTTCTGAGTCATTGATGAGGGCATGAAATCCTCCTGGAGCCTCTCATTTTTCAGTGTAGCTGCCTCGGTGAGTAACGAGTCATAGTTTCACATCAGAACTAGAAAAAGATAAAGTATTAGATTCAATAGTGAAATAAAAACTGGGAGTGGAACCAGTGTCATTTGTGTGTATGATAATTGCTGTGTTGCACATGCTTCAATGTGTGTTTCAACGGTTTGGAGTTTAATTGAGGATGTCGACCTGTTTCCTGCACAAGCACACGGGGTAATTGTGGCTAAATCACAGTAAACATTCATTTAGTTAATTGCAGGTGGAAAAAAAGCAAAAGAAAAGGTGTCTAGACCTTTTTAAATATGGTCTGAAGTTGAACTAATGCTGCAGTTACATGACACCTAAATATCAAGACCTGCAAATGACTAAACCTCTGCTCACTGGAGTGGTTTTATGACACGGTACACAAAAAAAAACATCCTGTTAATACTGAGCATATTAAAGCATCAAAAGTTGCATTTTTTTTCACAAACCTGTCACAGTTAACGGTGAGTTGATGTTTATGTGTTTGTGTGTGTGTTGGTGTGTGTATGTGTGTCACTCACCTCTCTATCTGTGGTAGGATTCCCACAAGCCCACAGTTTGTGTGTCTGCTCTCGCACAAAGACGCAGTATGAGCCTCCACATCCGTCAGGCTGACAGTCTGAGTGGTGATGAGACGCTCTCCTGAGGAGCTTTTTACGTGCACGCTTGTGCATGCATGAGTCGAAAAGTCACTTTGTGCATCTCTGTGTGTGTCTGTGTGTGTGTGTTCTGACATTTTCTCTTTGTGTGATGAGAGAAACTCGGTCCAGGGGGGCGCATTTGGCACCAATTAGTGGGTTTGTGTGTTTTTTAGATCTCTGTGTGTGCGTTTGAGTCTTTAGCAGAGTTTATAGGTGTAATTTCCCTCTCAAAGTATCTTTCTGCTGATCTGAAAACATTGAGGAAATTATCTAAATCAAATCCTTTAATTGGGTAAAACATGCTGTTTTCTCCACTGCAATAAAAAAAAAAAGCAGAGGTAGCAGAGCAAACATATCCTCTCTGTTTTCATAAGCGTAGAGGATATCCCTGAACAGTCGCTGCTAAGTCTAAAATCTGTCATTAGTTATGTTCAATAAGAAGCAGGCTGATGGAGCAGCTTTGTTTTTCTTCGGCTCTGTTGTTAAATTGCTCTTAAAATTCATTCCCAGGTGATATTAAACAATCCGTGGTTCAGCGCCTTTAGAACTGTAATTTCCTCCATAACAAATTTCCCAATTTATCCTCTCAGCTATTCGCAGCCGTGAACTGGAATCCCCATTAACCTTGGAGCTGAGTCATTTTGGCAAATTCCCATTAACCTCCGGAGTGAGTTGTTTGGTGAATTCCCATTAACCTCCACCATTAGTCATTTATCAGACAACAAAGGAGCGTTTTGGGGGACGGTTCACGTCTCATTTCTGGCTCATTTAGAGATAATTTTCCCTCTCGTTTGGGACGAGTGCTGAGCAAAACATTAACAATCAGTCAGGTGTGTGTGTATGTGTGTGTGTGTGTGTACTTCAAGGTGTAATCGCAGTTTTCAGCATCATTATGAAGTAGATCATCAAGAGCGGCTTTAAAACAGGTGACGGCCTTTGATTGTGAAATTCCTTTGGTGGAATCGACCCGCTGCATATTCTCCATTAGTGCTCCAATTACTTGACGTATTACTGCCCCGATCACTGATCAATAAACTAATCTCAGTGAATAAAAATGCAGGAGGACACTATTAGAAAAGAAAAAGCTGTGCAGATCAAATAATCATCAATCAACAACAAAGACAAAGCGGATGCCATGACAACAGATCTGAGGACTCGTCTGTTGGGTTTCCAACCTGGAGGCAACAACGATAAACCTCTGTTTATCAACGATAAACAACAACCAACTCAACTCAACTCTCTAACCTTCTCCAAAGGTCTAACTTTTACTACGTCGCTAAAAGTTCATCTAAAGACCTTAAAGGGATAGTTCAACATTTTGGCAAATTGGCCCATTGCCATAATCCCTATAGGACGAATCGCCTTGTTGTTTACAACTACTTCTGGGTAGAAAACCAGCATGAGAACAATAGTGACGGACGAGAGTTTCACTATATCTACTTTTTCATGTCACTATATCGCCGTTTAGACTAATCTGATGTTTGTAAAGTCTATAAAACCAATGATTGGACAAACATTACTATTTACGTGTGCACATTTTTGTAATTAGTCATAGTTGTCAGAGATTAGCTGGGCTAACGGTTAGCTACCTGTTTAACTTTAATAACTCAGTGACTCAATAAACAGTCCATGAAAAAATATTTTCTCCAGCGGATATCTGAGTTACAACATGACTGAGCTAACTGGAGTAGTTTCATGTCGTGTCCGACAACGGGAGGGTTTTAACAGCTGACGTCCTGGTGTTAGCTTGATTCCCCCAAACTAAATAAATCCAACACATAGCAACACAAAACACACACACACAGAAATAGTAATGTTTCTTCAATAATTTCTGATTTGTCTAAACGGTGATAGGGCGTGAAAAATATGATATATAGCTAAACTCTCGTTCGTTACTATTGATCTCATTCAAATTACGTGCTGGTTTTCTACCCGGAAGTAGAATGTAAACAACAAGGCGATTCGGTCTATAGTCATAGCAGTAGTAGTAGGTTCGTTGACTTTAATTGTCGGTGCAAGCTGTTTTTAGAACGGCGGAGCAGAGCCGTGAGCTGCTCAGAGCTACGCTACGGAGGCTCATGGGATTTCTTGGTTTCCCTCATCAAACTCATCAAATACACAATCCAACAACTCCACAACGCTCTGGTGGACAAGTTGTGACCTGCACATTCACCACGCTATGAGATAATAACACAACGTTACCAGACAGAGTTGTTTTAGAGGGAAATTCATGCAAAACCTCTGATGCACGTTGCCTTCAGGGACAGTTTTTCATCAAGCAGTCTCTGCATTTCCCTCTAAAACAACTCTGTCTGGTAACGTTGTGTTATTATCTCATAGCGTGGTGAATGTGCAGCTCACAACTTGTCCACCAGAGCGTTGTGGAGTTGTTGGATTGTGTATTTGATGAGTTTGATGAGGGAAACCAAGAAATTCCATGAGCCTCCGTAGCATAGCTCTGAGCAGCTGCTCGCGGCTCTGCTCCGCCATTCTAAAAATAGCTTGCACCAACAATTAAAGGTAACGAACCTACTGCTACGACTATAGGGATTATGGTATTACCATCCCTTTAACCAATCGGATTGATTCATTGGTGTCAATGTGGAGGAATGATGTTAAATTCCAAGTTGACCCTCAATCACAAGATGAAGGAGTGAAATCATTAAAAACTGTCGAGGTTGTGCCTTTAAACAAGTTTTGATGGATCACCAGTTGCTGTCCTGATTGGTTCTGACCCTGTAAAGGACGATGAAGGTGTAGATGATGGACAGACAGATAGATGGATGGATGGATGGATGGATGGCTGTGCTCTGAAATCCGCTCCGGTTCGCCGCACTTCATTTATCTTCTTCATATTTACTCAACTTGCTCTCTTCACCTCGTCTGCACCGGACATTTTCCAGCTGCTTCTTTATTCATTCCAGCCTGTCCCGTTATGAATCTGTGCTTCAGTTTTAATCAATGCAGCAGTCGACTAATGGTCTTAACTCAGACTCATGTACACAAAGCACCTATTTTAAACGTTCAGATCTGTTCTGACTGGAGTTTGGGACAAAGCTGGATCTTACAAAGACCGGGCAAACTGCATTTAAAGATTATTTCCACTAACTAGACAATAAAAAAAGCACTTTTGTGTCGCGCAAACAAGGCGAGGTGATGAAAATAAAGACCTTTTGAAGTACCAGGGATCACCTGCTTGCTTGCAAAGCTGCAGCGAGGAAGTCGATGAATAAATAAGTGATAACGGTCGGTCTGGGTCGGTTTTTTTACCCGTCCAGCTCTTTCTGCTCCTCTTGCAATAGTTTCTCCGTCTTGGCCTCTGTCCAGTGGAGTGCCATCATACCACCGCCGTTCATAGCTTATTGAATAAACCAGAAGCCTCGGAGAGTCAGGAGAGATTAGGTTGCACTCAAGAGTTTGTGTGCCGGAGTGCGTCTACTTTCTCTCCTGTGTCTCTTGCTCAGTGGTGTGTGTCCATCCACTCGCATTTTGTAGAGCTAATTTAAGCATGTCCACGCACCCACACACACACACACACACACACACACACACACACACACACACACACACACAGATAGAAGTATGCAAGAACCATACGCACATCTGAAGGGAAAGGGCTTTGGTTTACTCCAGGGTCAGCGAGCATGTGAACGGAAACGTGGAGTCATCTTCATACAAACAGACGAGTGTCAGAACGGGGGAAGACGGAAAAATTGAGGCCGCTGATGTAAGAGGGAGGCAAATGGGATGTTGAACAGATTAAAAGATGGTAAAAAAAAAAACATAACTGTGGATTAAAGGAGGATAAATTATTATGAAAGCAAGGGGAAAGAACAGGAGAGACAACGTCAGGGAGTGTAAGTCTGGTATAGCAACGCATGAGCTCCCTGAAGTCAGCCTCAGGTTGTTATACACTGAGTAAATATGAGTGAAAGAGGAGTGATGGCTCGGGATGCCGCCTGCAGCTCGGTACTTTCTTAATGTTGGATGTCATCTCGGTTAGTAAAGGCTTCCACACCGATTTCCCCGACATCCATGAAGCATTCAGCAGCCGCCACAGTTTGCTCTGAAGGAGGATAAATACAAAGCAACAGCCCATTCACACATATGGAATCTCTCATTAGCCTGCAGCTAAAGGGAGTGTTTAGCGTTAAGCATGCAATTAACATACTCCACTCGGCTTTTTGTTGGCAGTGTGCAGGTGAATAGTGAAGTGGTATCGATTCAGGTTTGCTGTTCTCCCAGCGTCGTTGTGTTGGAGCCACCCGGGGAATCGGTGTTTATTTCCTTTGATGCTTAAGCAGAGGTTGAGAAACAGGGATGTCTTTGACTGCACCAAACTGCCTTTCCCCACATTTTGTTTGAAGTGTTTTTATAAATTTGGGTTTGGGTAGAAAACAGCTGTGCTCTTGGTTTCCTCGCCCTCGCCCCCCCAGGGGGTGAAAACAAGCTTGATTGGTTGTCTGCTGCTTCTGTCAGAGGATATTTGCATATAGTTGGGTCTTTTCAGCTCCCACAGGTTGTTGAGTCGAGTTTAGTGAACAGCTACTGGACAAACGGTATTTGATGCGGATGCTCATGGTCTCCAGAGGATGCTACCTCTCATTGCAGCCAAGACTTTTGCATGTTGAAGTCTCCAGGCCTAAGGAGATGAAGGAAGGAACAGTTGTAAGTTAGTCAAGGGTTTTATACAAGAAGATGTTCATGCATCCTAGAGGAAAAAACCGTTTGTTCAATTCAAGTTTAACATTGCAAACTTAAAAGACTTGAAAGATCTAGACGTCCAGACTTTTCTGCAGATATTCATTGTCCCCAGAGGATGAAATTCATGTTTCCAAAGTCCATATGTCTGGAAGAGTTAAAGGGATACTTTAACCCAAAATCGATAATTCACCAATTTTCTACTCACCGTCATGCCAAGGAAGGGTTTGGAGAACTTTCAGAGTCATCAAAACACTCTGCAATGGATTTTCATATAATGGCGGCGGATAGAGTTCACTTTTGAATGGTCCAAAACACACACTATGAAACATCCAGATACCTCCATACTGCTCGTCTGTACTGACCCAAGTGTCCTGAAGCTGCCACATGGAAAAGTTGTTCGGAAAACATTAATGTGATCTCTGCTTTTAGCCTTGTTGTAGCAGTAGCTCCCAGTGGCTGCGAGATGTTCATTTGTTGTTGTAAACCATTGGAAATTATTTTTTTCCAAACAACTTTTTCATGTGGCAGCTTCAGGACACTTGGGTCAGTATGGACGAGCAGTATGGAGGTATCTGGATGTTTCATAGTGTGTGTTTTGGACCATTCAAAAGTGAACTCTATCCACCACCATTATATGAAAACCCATTGCCCTGGAACTCCTAAAGCGTTTTGATGACTCCGAAAGTTCTCCGAACCCTTCCTTGGCATGACGGTGAGTAGAAAATTGGTGAATTATCGATTTTGGGTGAAGTATCCCTTTTAATGATTTTATTGTTTGCAAATTACTTAAGTCAATTGCTGAACTTTTTCTGTGCTCCCAGTTGGATAAACCGTCTGGTATGATTAGTCAGACTGCTGTTACGTAAAACATTAATTATCATCATATAATTCAGTTTATTGTACCTTTCATTCAAGCAGAGTTGCTTTCAATGTTGCAGCCAATAATTATATTCATTATAATTTCATTTGTTAACATAAGTTGTTGAGGAAATTGAGCTGGAACCAGCAAATTTTGGGGATTTTTATACTTGATAGTTTTGAAATATTTAATCAAAGATTGGCAGGAAAACGTCTCTTTGGTGGAACTGATGTGAATCCACTGACATGTGAAATCAGACGAGGAGGTCGAATACACTGTTTTTTTAGTGAGAGATTGTATTTAATTTTTTAACAATGTCTTAAATTTATAAGTTTATCATCTTTTTTTTATGTGAAGAATTCATCTGTAGGACCCAGAGCTGTACAGATATAAAGGAAATGCTCTATTGAAGTACCTCAGACTTACTGTAGACCTCATTGTTTCTTGATTGTTGCAGTCTCACTCAGTCTTTTCCTCTTGTTTTTAATATTTTAAAAAAAGAATAGTTACTTATTTAAACACGTGAAGCTGAACTGCAGGTACAAGAAGTTTTCTCTCTAGAAACTTATCAGACAATCAGTTTGATGATTTATTGAACCGGTGCGGTCGTCCCAGTTGGGTACAGTTATGTTTTCTGACAGGATAGAGTGAGAGAGAGGAAATAATACTTATTCAGTGATTGGTTCAGGAAACTATTAAAGCGATAATATCAACCCTGATCATCAGCTTTGTTATTGTTGAAGACCGCCGGCGTGTGAGGAAGACCTGCAGGCGGCCCTGAATGCTTGTAATTGTGATGATGAGACATCGTCATGTACTATAGAGGTATCGGCTTTCAAAAAGACCCCAGCATCATCTCCTCAGGAGCGCGATGTTTGGTGATGTTTTGGGAAATGAAAGGAGGCAGTGTGGGTCTTTATCAGGCACATCCTGTTCTTTGGACGACTCACAGCTTGTGATCTCTAGAACCCATGAGAACAGGGGCTTAAGTGGGTTTGAAGCATCTTGACAGTGATTGATACCAGCGGGGAGTTGGTGAATACAGACCACACTGCTGCTCCTTATCACCGACACATCCGGCTCAGGCACAAGATGTCAGCTGTTTGTGAACGAATAAGGGGGGAAAAAAAAGAAAAGAGGAGAAAAAAAAGATGTGGTCTGAGTGTATGAAAGTCGGCTCGATGGGGGGAAACGCATGAGACGAAGACGTGTTTTCAATCCTGAGACTTTTTCTTTTTTTTTTTTTTTTCAGAAAACACTGACAGGCTTTGTGGAGGAATCTCTGCTGAGAGAAAAAAAAAAAAAAATCAGCGTTTGTTTTCTTTGATGCTTCAGAAAATTGCTGGAGGCAAAAGATTAAAACTTGGACACCTCCACTCACAGATGATTCATTGAATTATCCCACAAACCTCCAGAGCATTGAGTGGTAAACTGCAGAGAGAAGGATGAATAGTTAAAATAATTGTTTTCATTGTTCTGTTTTTAAGAAGGTATGCATCAGTTTCCCCCTGGCATAATGATTTTTTTAAACTACGGGGTTAGAGGCAGTTTGATTGAAAGCTGCACCAGGCGAGCTTCACTTTCTTCTCAGCTTAAACGCTGTAGATTTACTCTCTGGTGGTTAAGTGCAGCTTGAATGTAAATAAAAATAAACAGAATTAAATTGGTATATACTGTACATAAAGGAAGAAATGTAGATTTCTGGGTCACAACCAGAGACTGTAGAAAATGATGGATGTCACATGTAGATTTATGAAGAGCTGATTTGGAGCTCAGAGCGGGAGACTCACTACATGTCTTGTATCTCTAATCACTAACACTAATCCAGATTAGAAGTTAAAACTGGTTTTATTACAAACTAACACTGAGTTATATGTAATTCTACCAAGGGGGCAGTTGTCGGTCTGAGAAGTGAAGCTCACTTCCGCGTTCAAAAAACTGCAATCCCCTCGAATTCCTCAGGGGGCTGGTGTCAGAAGGGAGCATTCCTCATAGACCCCCATGTTAAAATCGCCGACTTTACATCCTCAGTAAACATGTTAAAAGCCTGGTGTCAGAACGTTTTTTTGTCTCTATCGATAGTTTCTACCCCCGCACACACTCTGAGGGGGGTGAATTTTTTTTTAACTCTGCCGTTTTACTGTTATTAGGTTAAAGCTCTGGCCAATTAGGGCGCGGAAACGTTGAGTGACAGGTCTGAGCAGCTCCGTGGACAGCTGCTTCGAGGCCAGTGGGCGGGTTCTCGGCCGGCCAATCCAACATGGCGCTGTTCAGGCCGCCATATTTGAGTCACAAAAACGACTCCCCAAAACCAATGGGTGACGTCACGGACGCTACGTCCATTCTTTTTACAGTCTATGAATTCTACTCTTTAAGACAAAGTAAATGAATGAGTTATAATAAAAGTTAAGGGAAATGGCTGTATAAGAAATGGCATTATAACATGGAAGTCAATGGGGATTGACTCAGCCACCCCCAAGTGGCCGTTTGAGGAACTGCAGTTTTTGGCACTTCAGTGTTGGTTTCATTTCATGACACGTCCTTTTAGTTTCAAACATTTTCCGACACTATAAGAACATTTAAGATGTGTTTTTTTAATATTCTATACAGCTTTAGGAAAAGAGAGCTGTTGAAATTCACATTTCATAAGACTCGCAATTCAGAGTAAGACCCTTGAACTCAAGGACAGAAAAGTCATGAATGAAATAATTCATGCACAACATGGATTCAGTACTTTTTATTGAAGTGGTCTTTGATCCTAGTCCTTCAGGGAGTTGGATGGATGGATGGATGGATGGATGGAGTTCTTAGAAGCCGCTGCCACACATCCTGGATATATTTGTCCGCCGGCTCTTACCCCACGACGCTCAACTTTTATCCACTGACTGCCCTAAAACCAAGCTGGATGTGCAGAGTCCAGCTCTTCTGTGACTAAAGGTGCCAAATAATTTATGACTTCTGGGAGTTTTCTCTTTAAGTCCACTGGGTTTTTGTTCCAAAGCCAGAAATCGCATCACGGAGACTGAGTAATGGTCAAGCCCCCGGTATTGATCAGACAACCCTATGAACCTCAACAGATATATTGTGGTAATTTTTCCTGCTGTGGAGGCCGGTAGAAATCTCTGTTATTGCCCCCTTAAAGATGACAGGCATTAATGAAATATGATGTCTCACCGTCTCCCTGTCTGTAAACTGCTCAGTCGTAAAATTAACATTTTGTACAAGGCAGAGCTTGACTCGGAGAAAGCCTCGGCAGAATCCCTCTGACTCAGCCCAAACCGAGTGAAAGGGATCGAGGCAAACTAAACTGCAAGAGGGCTGTTTTTTTTTTTTTTTGTTAAACCATAAAAGAGTTAACAGAGTAGGAAGAAAAAGGTTCCTATATTTTGACGAGCAGTTAATTCAAGTATGTCGTTAATTTCATGGAGAAAACCTTAAAAAAAATAAGAGCATTCTGACATCCAGATGTACAACACCAATATGTCCAATATTCAACCGTACATTTAAAACAGGTCGGAGGCAGTAAGAGATTTGTTTTTATTATACGTCAGTGGATATTTATTATGTAGGCTATATTTAAAAGACTTTTAAGCACTTAAGTGTTTAGTAGGGTAACAACATATTTTCCCATCAAACTTCTTTCTTTCTCTCTTTTTTTTTAAGTTTCTGAAAGTTTCCTTCTTGATTTTGGAGCAACGGTTTCAACAGAACAAGAAATGTGGACTATTCTGATTAGAAAATAATTGTTATTTATTCACTATTATGTAATTTTTTCTACTTTTTCACAGTCAAATATTGTATATTTACATTGTATGTCTCAATATTTGGACTTGGATTGTATTGAAATATTGGATATTTATTGGATTTTTGGATTGGATTGGATTTATTGGATATTTATTTTCTGACATGTTGTAGATAAAATGTGAATTGATAGAGAAAATTATCAGTTGATCATTGGACAATGACTGGTTCTCAGTGACATTAATCTCTCATTTGGTCCACAAGGAAAAGTTCAGTCCAGAAGATTTGTCTCCGACCTTATTTGGACCGGTTTGAGTTACTCCCCATCAGCATATTTTAATGATTAGTTCACATCAACAGCTGTTGGATGATGAAGAATCTGCACCACCCATGTCAGACATGTGAATCCACTGGGTTAAAAATTAGATTGGGTGTTGGTGTTTGGATGAGTCAAGAGGAAAAATAATAATAATAGATCTCAGTTAGGACGGCTGTGGTGAAGGTCGGTTGAAGAAGTTGTGGACGGGCAGCAAGATTCATAGATATTAATGTTGATCCAGCTCCAGCGCCTGATTGGTTTATAATTGTCTCCAAGTCGACTCGTACAGTAACTCATTAACACTTTTCTCAATACTCCCAATAGATCCAGATTGATTATTTGATATTAAGACCGTCCGGTGCCACACTGAGGGATGGACGGGTGGGAACAATAAGACATATTGACGGCCCGAGAGATGGATTAAATGGTGGTGGGGGGATATTCTGCGTGAGCGTCGTCTTCCTGCAGCGTAATGAGTTTCTGAACGGCCGGAGGAAAGTGGAGGTCGTGGAGACGGAGAGGATTTAATAAGACCACCAGCAGAGAGACACAGGGAGATGAAGCCGGGGCGGATGGGACTTTGTTTCACCTCCTGAACCTCATTATGGAAATAGGCTACATTTCTGATTGCCTGTCTGTGTATGTGTTTGTCCCTCCATACAGGTGTGTGTGTGTGTGTGTGTGTGTGTCTCTCCGGAGATTCAGTTTTCCACCTGGAGCTGTGGTTTATACTGTCTCTGTGATGTAAACCTAATGCCAGGATTTTATATCTTAATGGAAACAAATCAGTCGTCCACAGTCGGGCGGAGCAGAAAGACGCCTTTTAAAATGTAATGAATCTCATTCTGCTGCGTGTCTCTGCTGCTCTGAATGAAAAAACAGCAGGTTTATATCTGGTGTAAGGAGCTTAGATGCATTTAAGTTCAGTTAAAATCACATTTTAAAGGGACTACGAGGAGTTTCGGAAAGTGGAAGTGTTTTCACACTACATTTCCCATGAGCCTCCGTACGCACGGTGAAATTCTTGGACCGGCGCAAGATGGACGAAAACGAAAACATTTGCCAAGGATGTTTTCATTAATCAAGAACGAAAGTCGGAGGTTGGAAGACATCATCAACGATGCTAACTAGCGAAACTGAAACTAGGAAATGCTGGGCAAGTTGACCACTAAATAATAATATCAAAATAACTTTAAAGACAAAACGATATATTTATCAAAAATGGACCCATTAACAAGTGGTAACGTAGATTCATCCACACTAATATGAGACTCTTTTATAACCAACAGAAAACTCCTCGGGGTCTCTTTAAGGGAGTTTTTTAAGGCTTTTAAGAGTAAGTTTTTACTTTCTAGCCAACCACTTTGGAAACTAGATGGATAGAAACTGTATTCATCCATTGATAATAATAATTATAAATCAATCAATCATTGAGTCCAGTTCCTCAGCCACTACCATCAGCTCAGATGTTTACTTTACTTTACTTTACTTTACTACTGCGAAGTTTAGCATGAAATTATCTCCAGCAGCTTTTCGCTTTTGGTCCCAAAAGGATGAATCCCATTGGTCCAGCTGCATCTGTTAATGTTCCGCTATTATAGGAGGGAGAAACGTTTGGATTTCTATGAGCCAATCACAGTCGTCTTGGTGGTGCTGGGCCTTGGATGCAGCGATGGCGATCCTGCTACAAACGAACAAAGTCTTAGTCATAACTGCACTGCAAAAACTCAAAATCTTACCAAGAATATTTGTCTTATTTCTAGTCAAAATTTAATTTCTAGTCAAAACAAATCTCATTCTACTTAAAATAAGACTCATCACATTAAAAGGTAGCTTGTTTTTAGACACTTTTTACTTCTTTCAAGCATATTTTCACTTGAAATAAGTAGAAAAATCTGACAGTGGAGCAAGTTTTTCTTTCTTATTACAAGCACAAAAAACTTGCTTTGACTGGGAGATTTTTCTACTTATTTCAAGTGAAAATTAGTTTGAAACAAATGGAAATTATCTAAGAACAAGTTCATTTTTAGGTGATGGTTCTTATTTTGAATGAAAAGAGATTAGTTTAGACTAGAAATGAGACATTTTGACAAGAAATAAGACAGATATTCTTGGAAAGATTTTGAGCTTTTGCAGTGTGGTCATTTACAGCGTGTTGGCTGCAGCTCGGAGGGTCTCGCTGTTGTTGTTGCTGTTGTTGTTTCCTGTGGTTAGGGGGATTTTTTTTTTTATTTTTTTTAGAGAATGGTCATCAGGAAGCTGCTGAAATAAGCGGCGTCCAGCGATGGCAGCCTCCGCCCGGTGAGTCAGAGCAGATTGACACCGAGTCTGAACCACGACTGCATGGGATTAAATTTTAAAGTTATGACTCAGCGAACAAACACGAATATCAAATATCAGCCTTTAAATATAGAGAAGACCACTCTCTCTCTGTCTCTCTGGCCAGGACACAGTCACAGTCTCCATTGCAGTAGTTGCATGGTTCATTGTTAAGAGCTGGGGGTCGTGACCCAGACTGACCCCAACCCCGACCCCCCGACCCCCCTTCTCCTCCTCCTGACGACGTTTGACTGTGATAGCTTTGTCTAGCAGATAAAAGCTCAGACGTGTTCCCTTGTAAACACGTGTCTCTCTGTGTAAAGAGGTGAAGTCGGGGGGGTTAAAGGACGAGGACGTGTGGACACTTCTCAGGTCTTTGTCCAACACAAAAGAGGGACATTTACTGCGTTGTTGTTGATGTTTGTTTGGACGTTACATAGGAGACACAAGGAGGTGAAGGGCTTCCACATAGCGTCAAGGGTAAACACTGTTTCCATGGTTGCTTAAAGGCTAAACGCAGATGTGTAAACTGTTTATGTTCTGCCTTCTGATATGTCAACACCTGCATGTTGTGTATTGGAATTAATATTCATCGCACTGAGCTGGAGTTGAATGTAAAGTCAGTATAAACAGCAGCACGTCGGTGTCCTTTATATATATATATATATATACGTGGCTGTGCTGTGTTGGTGGATGATGATAAGCTGCAATAATGTAAAACACATCGGCGGTGCAGGGTTAAGCTGTTGTATCAACATCTACATGTTTGTCAGGAAACCCAAACACAACCAATCGTTTATGTCAAGTTTATTTAGGTCACTGACTGTTGTGGCGCCTGCAGTTTGTCCATCTCACTTTAACTTTTTCTATCTTCATGTTGGGGTTTTTTGTTTTTTTTTGGGTCCACTCCCCTAAAAACGGACCAGCCCCTGTGCAGAAGAACATGGGAAGGAGGGAAAGCCCCCGTGGTCTCTGAGGAACGCTGCATGGCTGTGGTATGACGTATGAGTCGAGTTAATTAAGACCAGACTCAACTTTTCTGCACGACTGCAGAGGACAAATGACCTCTGTAGGAACCTCTGTGCTTCTTTGTTTCTTAGACAGGCTTCTCTTCTCTTTTTTTTTTTTGTTATTAATTAATAATTCAACAACATAAACATCCATGAGGAAGAACAGAAATAACTCTGTTGCACAAATATTTTTTACAATGTTCCTCTTCTCCAGTGTTTTATTTTGAAGTGTCGATCGATAAGAAGATATTAAAAACCATCTCAGTGTAGTTTTCCATCTCCTCTCTCAGCTTCTGTCTCTGGAGGTCTAGTGACAACAGGTTGGTGTCAGCCAATCAGAGGAGAGGAAGAGTCTCTGAGCTTCTCTTCTGATTGGCTGACTGTTTTATGACCGATCCAATGAAAACAGAGTAGATTTCAGAATAAAACACTCAGAGAAACCAAATCCTGCAAAGTTGTTGGATGGATGTTTGGGTCCAGGTGGTGGTGAGGGGGTGGGGCTTAGTTGTGACATCACAAAGTGACAGGAAGTCCTGACGGCTGGTTTTAAGGCTCAGTTTCTGAATACAGGCTGTGTGCATTTCTCTGTGGACTGAGGCTTTGATACTTTCACAGTATTAATATAGAACCTAGAGCTGCTTTATAATCACACTACACATGGACATCTACCTTTATACTGTAAGGAGCTTTAATACAAACATCTACCTTTATACTGTATGGAGCTTTAATACAAACATCTACCTTTATACTGTATGGAGCTTTAATACAAACATCTACCTTTATACAAATATCGGCCCTTTAAAAACTTACCTGGCTTTTTTCCAAGGAGCTCTGTTGAGACAAAACAAGATATTAAGGATAAAAGAGATTAAAAATAGGCTTTTTTAAAACCTTAATATTTACCGTATTTTTTCAGGATGAATAAAATGAGTCAGCATATTAATTTATGTCAGTTGCAGGCTGATTCATACCGCATTCACTCCTCATCAGATCTGTTGTTAGTCCATTGTTTATATTTGTCCCTGTGAGTTCCTGGCTTTGCATATTTTAGTCATCAGACAATAAATCCATGAAGCCTCTGTTGGCTGCAGGTTTATAGATAACCTATCTAAACTGTCCTCTAGTGTAACAGGCTATATTTATTCATAAATTCATGTCTGTTTGTTGTTGGTTTTTGTTTTGATTATGAAATAATGATTAAATTTAGCTTAAAGGAGCGTTACCACATCTGACCCAGATCCAACAGCTGTGCCATTCTCCTGCTCTGGGGATTTGTGCAGGGTTATAAGGTAACAAATAAGAAACAAATGGAGAACAGATAATATTTCTCTCTCCTGACCTCTGCTGACTCATCCAAGCCTTTTTGTTCAGACTCTGACTTTGTTTATTGCCTTTTTTTTCTCTGTCCGTGGATTATGGGATTCGCTTTTTCTCAGTGGACCTGGTGATACACCACCACCACAGCAGCAAACGGCTGGATCGCAGTCACACGCTTTAGACGAGCGCCATATGATGAAACGCATCGATGCGGTCACACGACATGTTTTGGATGCTTTATTCCTGCAGCAACACTTCTGCTTTCATGTATGAAAGAGAAGCGTGTTTGTTTTTAGAAAATCCTCATTTTTCCCCCTCGGGATATGAATGAGTCCATTTCAATGTCGGCCTCCTTTTTTTTTATGTTGCATGAAAGACAAAACGTCTTTGTTTTTCACATTGTCATGCAGCTGTTTGCCGCTGGCTAATACAGGAGAAGAGATGTTCATTGGCATGTTGATTTACTTTCTTTATCATCAAAGTTAAGAACTTCTCTCACAGGTTTAACATCGATCTGAGGAGGGTTACCAGTGATCTGCTCCGTGGAAGCTAATCACACTGGGCTTCTTATTGATTTTAAACTCTTTTGGTCTCTTTCTTAAAAGAACGCAGCACAACTTTTAATTAGACTTATGTGAAAGTTTGATTTTTATGTCTTCTGAAGATCCACAAGTTCTGTCTTTAAAATGTTCTGATATGACTTTGGAGAAGCAGCATGAACACTCTCTATTTGAAAGTTTCTCTGTTGCTACATAGCTCATATTAGCATCAATATCTTTCTATTTTGCCAGTCTTTCTAAGAACTTAAGCCATTGTTATGTTTACAGAACAAGATGTTATGACTCATCTTCTAAGCAGCCATGTTTTGGGGATAAAACTTCCCAGGAATGAAAATAGGCCAGGCTGACTCGGCAGGAGCTAGCTTGTTAGCATGCTAACCTCAATTGATGAAAAGAAGTGATAGAAATGGAGACAAAACAAGAGGGTTGCTTTACATTTCTGGAGACAGCTCTTAGTAAGGGCAGGAATTTAATCTGATTTAACTTGTAACATATTTAGACAAATAAGTACAGCTGCTAGTGTTATTTCTTATGCTAATAATGCTAATTATGCTACTTCTTTTTCATTTTCTGTCCTTTTAAAATATAAGCATATTATAACAATTGGTTTAACATAGAAATCAGTTCGTCCATCACTTTGGTTCAGTTAAAAAAAAAAAAAAAAGGGTTTTTTTGCTAGGTGTATCCATTAGCATTCTAACGTAAGCATTTAGCCTTAATGGGTAGTGCTTTTAATTTGTAATGTTAGTTTTAATGCCCAGCTTCTTATTCACAATATAGACAAACTTTTTGTTTATAGAGCTGCTACATTCTCCACCCTGAGTTATTTTCGTTGTAAATGCTAATGTATGACGAGTTCATACCTTCTGTAGGCTAATTGCGGTGGAAATCCTCAGATCAGGTGAGTCAGGTCATTTTAGGATAAGACTCCAGGTTTCCAGAGCAGACGTTTTGTCTCTGCTTTGTCTTGCGATTATATCAGATTGTTTACTGACACCAGAAAACCCTGTTAAACTTCAGATGGGAGCACAACACGTATTAATGTCAGGGAGATTAAATGTTGAGAGAAGTCGCTAAAATCCCAGTTTATGAGTGGCTGTCAAAAACCAGATCAATACTCACAAAAAATAAATCTGTTTTATAATCTGATCTTTCTGTCTGGTCTGACTCACCAGAGCTTTTTTCTTATTTTTTATAAAAGACTCGATTTTTCTCTTTAAAGATTTAGTTTCGGGTTTGAGAGAAGTGATTTCGTCATGGTCGCAGAGGAGTATCAGTAGGTTTTTATAAACTGTGGTTTTCTTGCTGGGCCAAAACTAAAGCAACAACATACCAGACATTATTTATCTGGTGTTATTTAGGAGTTAAATCAGTCATCCCAAGTTTAAAAAGGGCTATTTTTGCTTTGAATGATGATTATTGCAGAAAAAAAAGAAACAAGATTGTGCTTCCTGATAGATTAGTCAACCAAAGGGCATAATTTATGAGAGAACACAAACAGATCAGCATCTGTTTCTCCTGACAAGACAATTTGTTTGACTCAGTGCAGACGGTCAGCATTTAAAGCCTCAGTAGAGAGCAACACAGCTTTTATTAGTCACTCACAACTTCTTCTGTTGTGACTGCGACTTAAACCACAAACAAAACAGATCCTCTAAATCTGATTAAAGCGTCTGTCTGCGAGGATCCGTCCAGGTGGGGGACGTATTAATAACCTCCAACTTAAATGAATGTAATCCATCAAACCGTGCGGCGTCCATCATATCGCAGGTAGTAAACACTCCTGACTGCAGCTTTGGCTGAAGTGATGAAGGCTTCGAATATTCCTCTCTGAAGCTCCGAGCGTAAACTTGTTAGACATTTTCACCACCATTGAAAATCAATAGGCACCTTGTGGAAAGTTCTCAGCTGAGGTAATTACATTTGTGTCCTGCCCATATACGCTCTTCTTTACTCCTCATGTGAACATGAGCCCTTCTGCCTGATAATAAGCCAATAAAGTGTGTTAAGCTGTGAGGGCGTATTATATCCTCTAATTTCCTGCACTCTTAATGGGACAAAAAACACATCGTTTGGCTCCGGATGGTGAAAACGCAGGAAATTCACAGTTATATATGTGTTTCTGAACATAATCTAACGTGAAAAGGCAAGTTGATGATTCATTATTGGCTTGATTTATCAAGTAAACACCCCTTAAAGTTTGTTTGGATGGTTTTTTCTGACCAAACTCTCCCAGAGGCTCTTAGCGGTGGAAGATATGACGTCAAACATGATCATTTCAGACCGTTACCTTTAACGATTTATGAATGATTATTTATTGAAGTGATAAAATTTGACTTTATTTGACAACTTTTTGTTCTGAGTTGTCTTCATCAAAGCTGAAACGACTGGTACGACCTTTTTGCAGGACCAGCTGCTCAGGATGGGTCTTGTGTCGTCCATATTTTCAACTTTGCTCGAAAGGATTGGTATTTTTAAGGCTTAAAGCAGAAGTAAGCGGAATGTTTGTGTTAATATAAGTCTTAAATAGTTATATCTTCCGACAGCAATCACTTGAGTGTTTGGTCTGAAACACGGGTCTGTCAGTCACTCTGCTCTGCTGTAAGCCGAGGAGAAAACTTTCCTTGTATCCTACAACCTTTATCCAATGAGGAGAGAGAACAGCATAAAGGGGCGGTCCTCTCTGTGTGTGAATGTGGTGACGTAGGGACGAGGGCGGGGACTGCTAACTCCATCTGCTGACAGGAAGTTAGCCAAAACCACCGGATCGCTTACTTCTGCTTTAATACTCAAATGTATTTGAGTATTATTGATTGATTGCCCGACCTCAGCAACTGTGCTCCAGTCTGTACTTTTATGCTGCGTTCAAAACAACTCAGAGGTCGTAATTCCCAACTCGAAAATTTCCGACATCATTGCGTTCACACTGCAGGAACTCGGGAGAAAAAAAACATGGATACCTGAAGGAAGTTTGGCATATTGTGTCTCATAGCTGAATACGAAAAATAAATGCAGCAGTAAATGATGTTTATTTTAGAGGAGAGGAGACGCTGCAGATGAGTGCACATATAATGTTACAGCCTTGATAACAGTTAAACGTTATTCCCGTCACATACGAGGACCACAATTTCACACCATACAACATCACAGCTCATCACAGCTTAATATAAACATATTTCATATAGGCTACTGCAATATTACACAAAAATATGCATTAAAATGATGAGATAAATTAAAATGTCTAAATTCTAACCGTTTAAGACGAGGGCTGCCATGTTTTGATGTTGTCGTGACGTCAAATCGGAAAGTCGCAGCTCTGATATGATACCCGAGTTTCCAGACCTGTAATTTCCGCCGTTCAATTCGGAGCTCGTTTTTTTCCGACTTCTGAGTTGTCTTGAACGCAGCATTAGTACTGCAGCCTACAAGGCCAGTTGAGGAGAAACATAAACTTTTTACTCTTTTGTTTGATAACCTCCATTGTGTTGAAGGTGGCATCACAATAACTTTGTTACTGCAGCAGCTGCAGTGGAAACAGAAACGCTGAGTGGATATGAATCTGTACGACATTGAATCTTCACTAAAAACATCTGTTGATCTTCCTCTTGATTGATTACAGCTGTGACAGTTGGAGGCCAAACAAGATGTTGGATGCATCACTACGAGCGACCACTTTCACATGTGATGTTTGTGTTTGTGTGGAAATACTCCTTTTGTGTCGCTCTGCTCGGACTGAACTGTGTATCGATGTTTGGTGGCCTCCGGCGTCGACTGTGTGGTCACAATATCCTGGTCCTGATACCATCTTGTTAACGTGTTGCATGTGAAATCTCTGCTGGCTCCATATTCTCCTCCCTACTCCTCTCTGCTCCTCTCTGCTCTACTCTGCTCTGCTCTGAGAGATCGTAATAAAAACAAAAAGTCACAGTTTAACAGACGCATCATGTCGTTTCACTGTATTGTCGCGGTCGACTTGTTATTTTGAAGAGTTTTAGCGCGACTGTATCTACACAATGAAATCACAATGTTGCATTCTGGCAACGGGGAAACTGGTGTGTGTGCACTGTGCAACCATTTCAGCTCAGCTTCAGTGTGTGTGTGTGTGTGTGTGCAGTCTGGTTTTGTGAAGCAGGTTGAGCCGCTGCACTCGGAGCTCTTCAAAGCGCTGCCATAAAACCTCGGGATCTTAATCGGATGCTGCTCAGACTACACACTGTAATTATGTCCCAACAAATTCCTGTCTACACACTCCTATAGAAGAAGGTGTGTGTGCATATGTGTGTGTGTGTGAGTGTGTGTGTGTGTGTGAGTCGGTGGGTGGAGGGTGGTCGTTGTTGTGTACAGTTGATGTCTCTTTGAGGGCTTTATAAGCTGCATGTTATATCACGTTAACATTGTGTTTAGGCTATTGATGTTTGTGTGCGATGCTGGTGTAATATTTACACAGATGTTTGTGCAAGTATGTGTGTGTGTGTGCATGTGTGTTTGCGTGTGCATATGTGTGTGTGTTTGCAGCTTATCTTTTCCATGCTCTTCTCACCAAGTTTCTTTGGTCTCAATTGGATGTGAAAGGAAATCCCATGTCTGCAAGGCTTCCACTGCAGGCACAGACCTGTGTGTGTGTCAGTGTGTTTCAGTGTGTGTGTCAGTGTGTGTGTGTGTGTGTGTGTGTGTGTGTGTGTGTGTGTAAAGCCTTTACCATGCCACAGTGGATTAACCACACAGTTTGAGCAGTAACACTGAGGCTGTGAAGGAGAGATTCAGAGTGAAAACAGAGCATGAACCAGATACGACGGCAGGAAGAGAAACTGGTTCAAGATTGATGGGAAAAGGTTTTTAATTCCAAAACACAACATATTTGGCTTAAAGCTACAAAAAAAAAAAAAATTAACCAGCGCTGTTAATTAATCCCCAATTCCAAAACACTGATTATTCCAACCTCAGACTGTCTGTGTTTAGTGAGCTGCACTCTCACAGCGACTGTCATATTTCTGCATAATGTGTTGGAGATAAGGTGATCCCTTTGGAGACGTTGGCAAGAGGAAAACAAAAAGGCTTCTTCAGACTAATATTAATAGATTGTTGCTTTTTTTTTTTCCTATTCCAACGCTGCCAATAGCTGATAATTTTTTTGTTTCAAGGATTATTGCACAGAGAATCTTGTCTCTTAGTTTGAGCACCACTTACGAAACAGCTACAGGAAGTTCCTGCTGTGAAGAACCACGAGGAGCTCGAGTCAAGATCTGGACATCACTGGATTTCTCCACCCAATAGTTTTGAAATCCAGAGATATCAAATGCAAAATGATCTAAAAAGCACATTTTCACATTTGAGAAGCTGAAACAAGAGAATGATCGACTCATTTTCATGATATGTCTCCTTCATTATCAAAATTTAACAAAGAATCGAGCTAAGTAGCTTGTAGGAGTCGCTGATGTTCGATACTCTAAAGACAAATGGATGCTTTTCTTTCTGAAAATGTGTTATAGGTTTTATCTTCTAACATATGAGTGATAGCAGAGTTACCAAGAGTCAGAAATGAGCTCTGCAGATCTAAAGGTGGACGTTATTTCTCCACCGAGAGCAGACGTCTCTGTGGTCATCAGAACTGAGCTTGAGAACAGATTTACTGAAGACTTCAACTTCCTGAGAAGCGAGCTGGAGGAGGACGACTCGTCAGCTTGGTCGGATGAGGTCGTGGTGCTTCAGGCTGCAGAGGCTGAACTCAGAACAGAGGAGGCTGGAAGAAAGAAAGAAAGAAGGCATCACAGTCGGGATGCAGAGAGATGAAACATTCATATTGTCGGTGTTGCAGTAGGATTCTGGTTCAAGCTTCACTCACAACACTCCACCTGCGTTCACCCGGAGAACACCCACTGAGATCCAAGCGTGTGCGGTTGCACCTGTGACGAAGCTTCTTATAGACGACGAGACACCTGAAAATACCAACAAGTCATGGAGAGACTGTTTATTTTACAAGTTCTGGGTTCACAGAACTAAGTTTTCAGAAAGTTTCCAAAAGAAAAATATACTTTTATTCTTAAAGCCCCAGTGTGTAACTGTTATTTGGCTTTTTATTAGCAAAATTCAAATGTCTTTCATAATACGTTTTTCACTTAAGTGGAATCACAGCCGCATACAAATGAAAGCTTTCTCGAATGAGTTGTTACAAGTCGTTACAAATACATAAGTGGGCGACGCACCGAGCCGAGGCGGCCATGTTGCATCGCCATTTTTTTACGTTGAGTGGCAGCGTGACCGTAGGTAACCACGGAAACTCAGAGGAGCTGTGGGCTCGGCCTGTTAAAACTGTCACCACTGTGTAGTGTGAGGAAGGACGGAGGCACTGGTGTTGCATTCAGGTGCAGTCAGGCAGACGGCCGTCGGCAAACCAACCGGATGTAATTTTACTCCACCAGAGAAAGACGGTAAAACACAATACCACATCACCATGACAACATATTGCGGACCACTTGTTTACATAGACGCTTGTTTATCCTGTTGTAGCGTCTGTTGTCTGTCTGACGTCTGCCCGATTTCACGTGAATGCAACATCAAGAATACGTTCCGATATGCAACCGCACCGCTAGATGGGGGGAATCCCTACATATTATACCTTTAACTTTTAAAATTTCTTGTATGTCTGTGACAGTAAAGTCAAAATTCAACACAAAAAACTCAATGTGCATGTGTCTGGACTGTGGGAGGAATGGACAGCATGCAAACTCCACCCAGAGAAGGCCCGACGCCCGGGGATCGAACCTTCTCCTTCTGAGGTGTCATCACTTACTGCATTACCTGATCTAGTTCATGTTTCCCAGTGTCTGTGTTGAGCCTGGAGACGATTTAACATCGTCCCCGACACTGACGCACTCACAACGTTTTATTTTTGGAAACCGGTGGAACCAGCTCAGCAGCCGCTCAGGTAACTTTTTGATCTACGTTCAGACATTAGTTAAGCGCGCCGTGCGGTTTCACCGTGTTTCATCATTAATTGCACATTGTGAAGCTGTACTTACCTCGACCTGGCAGCTGCTCACCCTCCTCCTCCCCGCTGCTCGACGAGGCAGCGGCTCCGCGCGACTCATTAAAGGCAGAGAGAAGCTCGACTGCAGCCTTCAGCTCGCTGCACCGCCCTGCTCTCATGGCTGGCATTTCTCAGATAAGAACCAGCCAGCAAAACTGATTTACAAGGCTCCTCTCCTCCCTCTGTACCAGCCTGTGTGTGTGTGAATGAGTGTGCGTGTGTGTGTGTGTGTGTGTGTGTGTGTGTGTGTGTGTGTGTGTTTTCCTTGATTTAAAAGACTCAAAGTGTAATAAACCATCATGAAATACTCCAGCAGCAAAAACACATCAAGCTGCAAATCACATCACAGCATTCAACGCTCGTTCTCCATCTGTCATACAGCAGAGGTGTGCGTGTGTGTGTGCATCTATATGTGTGTGTGTTTGTGTGTGTGTTTACTGTATATGAAGGTTTCAGTTTGCACGGTGAAAAATATCTTTCTCTTCCACCCTTTTTTTCCCTTCCAGGGTGTGTATTATGTTTCTTCTCTGGTGTTGCAGCAGCTTATAGGCTGTATACATTTACTTCACTCCCATTTCTCTTAACACCCTCCCATACCTCCCCCCTCCTCCTCCTCCCCCCGGTTTCTCTCGGTGTGGTCATTTGATACGAGCGTCAATATTCGGGGGAGGCGGGGAATTCCAAGAATTCCAGCATTAACTCCTTCTGTTATTGGATTTTCAGCCACCGGGGCCTTTTCTGCATCCCATCACCTATAGAGCAGCTCCACCCCGAGAGAGAAAGAGAAGGAGAAAGAGGGAGAGTGTTTATTCCACTCAGGTTGGAAGTTTTAAACTCTGGCCACGCCCCCAACGCAGTGATGTCATAACCACAATGTACAGGCCACACCCAGTAGCATTTAACCCTCCTGTTGTCCTTCTGTTCCCTTCCTCCATCCTTCATTCTTTCCTTCCTTTCTCCCTTCCTTCTTTCCACAATCCTTTTCTCCTTCCTTCCTTCCTTCCTTCCTTCCTTCCTTCCTTCCTTCCTTCCTTCCTTTCTCCCTTCCTTCTTTCCACAATCCTTTTCCCCTTCCTTCCTTCTGCTTCCTTCCTTGGCCTAATCTGTTCCTTCCCTCCATTTTTCTTTCCTTCCGTCCTTCCTTCGTTCCCTTCGTCCTGACTTCTTCTTCCTTCCTCTTTTGATCTAATTGACCCATTCTGTTCCCTCCCTCCATATTTCTTTCTTTCCTTCTTTCCACAATCCCTTTTCCCTTCCTTCCTTCGTTCCTTCCCTTCGTCCTTGCTTCTTCCTTCCTTTTTGACCCAATCTTTTCATCTATCTTACCTTCCTTTTTCCCTTCCTTCTTTCCTCCCATCTCTCCCTTTGTCCTTCTTTCCTCTCATCTCTCCCTTTGTCCTTCCTTCCTTCCTTCCTTCCTTCCTTCCTTCCTTCCTTCCTTCCTTCCTTCCTTCCTTCCTTCCTTCCTTCCTTCCTTCCTTCCTTCCTTCTTTCCCTTTGTCTTTCCTTCCCTGACCTAGGAGGACAACAGGTGTCGTTTGTCTCTGTCTGTCTTTTTAGCTCAGTTTTTGGCCTCCACCGCCTCCTGAGTGAAACATCTGGACCCAGCTGTGTCCGTCTGGGTTGTTTCAGCTTATTGTTATTGGAGAAAACCAATAAAATTGTGGTTCGGTCATAATTCAACTGTATAATCTTGAACTCATCACTGATCAGTCCATGTTCAAATCCCCAATGAAAACTCCCTATTTCACAACGGCTTTTAATAAGTAAAAATATTTAGTTTGTAATAACTCATGCAAAGTGTCTATAGAAAAAAAAATTTGATTTTTTTTTTTTTTTTTACTTTTGAACATTGACCTTCTGTATTTGGGTCAAGTAGTACTTAAAGTATTCATTGTTCAGCTCTTATTTCAATTTTCATTTTCATAAAGGTAGATATTTCTTTTGAAGCTCATACAGTATAGAGTGACTTTGTGATGTCACAACAAAGCACTCACGGAGCCGCGCCCACCTGGACCCACCATCCAACAACTTGCAGGATTTGGTTTCTCTGAGTGTTTTATTCTGAAACCTGCTCTGCTTTTTTATTGGATCACAGAGAAAACAGTCAGCCAATCAGAAGAGAGGCTCAGAGCCTCTCCTGGAAAATCTAAGTTTCTGTCGGTCATTGTTCAACAGCTTCTACAGTTTCATCAGTATCCTTCTTGGGAATTCTTTAGTGGTTTCCGCACAAAGACATTACTCATGCTTCTTGATGCTGATACTACTGAACTAATTATTAGTCCTGGTATTTTTTTCAACAAGTAAACCTAGAATTAAAAAGGAACTTCCTGTTTGTCTGATGCAGACTTGGCCACACCCAGCGGTCATTAAACTCACCCTTGGTACACACTGTTTGATTTTCTCAGTATGGAAATCTGAAGATGTCTTTCTAAAGTCCAAGGCCTATAAAATTAGCGGGAGTAAACGGGAGTTTTTGTTTTTGCTCATTATACAAGAGTTTAATCTTGTTTAAACATCTCTAACAGACACATAACTGCATGCATGAAGACTCCCTGATAATACAAGTGATTAACTGTCAAGTCAAGTCATCTTTTATTTACATAACGCCCAATCACATCAGCAATTCTCCCAAGGCTCGTTTCAGACAGAGCAGGGTCACATCATACTTTATAATATTGATTACAAAGACTCAACAATTCCCACTGTGAACAAACACCTGGCAACACTGTCAAAGAAAAACTTGATGACTTTAAAGAGGTAGAAACATATCTTTATTTATACAAGAATTGAGGGAATGTGTCATAAAGCTCTGGGTATCCAAATAAAATCTGAAAACTCTAGGTTTTATTTCAGAAACTAAAATGCTATTTGGCTGCTTTTTGGACGCCATCATTTTCCTTTAGTGAGCTATTAAAAAGGTTTTAAAAAGTCCTGAAGTTAGTGGAGCTTTCAGTGCGTCGCTCTTTCTCTATTGTCTATTTAGGGAGGAAAAAAAACATCATTAAATCATTAAATCTGCAGTGAAAATCATCCCAAGCTGTTCTCAAAGCTTTGGTGCAATTCTGAATGAGTGTTGGAAAAAGTGTCGGAGACAAAGTTAATGGTGCGTTGCATAAAATAAAGACAGTAAATATCTGGAAGATGTAATCTTCCTGTCATCCTGTCCTCAGTTATAGAGTCTTTAATAAAGGAGAGAGAAATTACTGCCACAGTTATTATCTCTATGTGCCTGAACTGTTCTATCATTCACATCTAACTAGGAAACTCAAATCTTTCCCATAAGGCTCAGTGGGACTCCCCAGGGATGTGCATGAGAATGTATAAGTAGCGTGGCTATAGAACACAAACACTTGTAGTAACTTTAGAAAGTGAAGATTTCAGACTAATGAGACGCAGGAACACGAACAGCCACCGCTCCTCCATCCTGGAGAGTTCACACACAGTCCCAGAGATGTTGTGTGCTGCGATGCAGAAGGTTGTATTTACTACTGGGAAGACGCAGGATCAATCGGCAGATGGTTGGATGAATGCATAATATCCAGTTAATTAAAGAGCGAACATTGTGTAATCCGCCAAACCTTTTTTGTCTCTCTTTTCTCTTTGATAAATAAATAACCTTGACTCGAGAAGGATGAAAATTGGAAATGTTGACAATTGGACGACCAATGGGAGTGGATGTCCAGAAGGGTGGAGGTCCAATGAGAAGGACATTCAGTAGGGTGGATGTCCAGTAGAGTGGAGGTCCAATGAGAAGGACATTCAGTAGGGTGGATGTCCAGTAGAGTGGAGGTCCAATGAGAAGGACATTCAGTAGGGTAGATGTCCAGCAGATTGGATGATTAGTAAGGTGGAGGTCCAATGAGGAGGACATTCAGTAGGGTGGATGTCCAGTAGGGTGGAAATCCAATGAGAAGGACATTCAGTAGGGTAGATATCCAGCAGATTAGATAATTATTACTGTAGGGTGGAAATCCAATGAGAAGGACATTCAGTAGGGTAGATATCCAGCAGATTAGATAATTATTACTGTAGGGTGGAGGTCCAATGAGAAGGACATTCAGTTGAGTAGATGTCCAGCAGATTGGACGATGAGTAGGGTGGAGGTCCAATGAGTAGGACATTCAGTAGGGTGGATATCCAATAGGGTGGAGGTCCAATGAAAAGGACATTCAGTTGGGTAAATGTCCAGCAGATTGGATGATTGGTAGGGTGGTGGTCCAATGAAAAGGACATTGAGTTGGGTAGATGTCCAGCAGATTGGATGATTAGTAGGGTCCAATGCGAAGGGCGTCCAGTTGGTCCAGTTGGTTGGAGGTCCATGATGGGATCAATGGATCTGGAGCGGTTTCATTCCCCATGTTGCCTCTGTTGTGTTGGATAGGGAGCATCAGCGATTGGCTAATCAATAGGTCAATGGATTAATCATTAAATTACTGGTTCCAACTCATCCAACTTCAGGATTTGAGACTTTTCTCTGTTTTATATCGATGCAAACTGAACATCTTTGGGTTTTTGGACCAAACAGTCAGTCATCACATTGGAGTTAGTTTGATGTTCACCTGGAGACTGAAGTTTAAAAACTCTGTAGACTTCTTAAATGTGTATTTGCACAAAAACGTGATACTAAACTCCACATTTCACTTGAGTATTTTGCTACTTTTTTTCCAAACATCAATCAACAAAACCCAACACAAGGCCCATAAAGTGTTCAACGATCCTCATTCTGAATCTTTTCTTAAACTTCCTGCAGTAGATAGATGCTCAACAGAAGTCCTAAATATTTGACGTTAGGGAACTTCCTGTGTCACGTCGCCTGATTTTCTCCAGTTGAACCTGACGATGACGACGTAATTATCCTCAGTGAACCGTCTCTTTTGGAGCTCGCAGTCTCTTTTAATAAACTTAACAGGTTTAAGGTGCTACGCTGCAGCCGCCTTGGCAGGAGTATCCATCAATTTCCCACCTTCATGTGTTTCATATTCACTGTAATAAAGCGGGTATAGCAGCTGTGCCAGGCCTCCATCTCCATCCTAAGCCAAAGTCTTTCCTGTCGAACTCGCGGCGTCGATCTCATTGTAGGGAGCTTGATGGATCGGGGCGCTGGGAAATCAGTTTAATCAACGGCAGCTGCAGAGTTACAGTCGAACCTACAATGGATCTGAGGTCGATCCTGCTGCCAGACTGTGGAGCTAAGTGTTATGACTCATGTATGATTGGTAGTGGAGGTGGTTGATTAGTTTGGTCCAGATTACATGGACCACTAACGTCTGATTAGACTTGAGTCATACAAGAAAGAGTCGGAGTGTCGCCTCCATTAAGCGCAATTAGCATCTGTGTGTGTGTGTGTGAGAGAGTGTATGTGAATGTGTGTGTCCTCATCATCATCATCATCATCATCATCACCCCTCACCCCCCACTGCCTCTTTGAACAGAGCCGTGTGTGGGAGTCGTCTCCTCTGAAGTTCACTTCCTATCTGCTCCGTTTGTCGCCGCCTCTTCGTGTAATTAAGCTTCTTTTCAAACGGCAGCTCCAAACCTCACGGCTTCAATTTTTCTTTTTTTTTTGTTAATTTACATGTTTCAGCTCTAATTGACGGCTCAGGATGACGAAACACTCACAGAAAACCTCTGATTTCAGCTCAGCTCTGGTTCTTCAGTGTGTTTCTACTGTAAATAAAGTTTATTTAATACGTGGTGAAGATACTGTACCATAGCACTGCTGTAGGAGGAGGTTTAAAGGAGAACGGATTTGTTTCATTGATGAAAACGAAGCCAAATAAAACCACGCTAGAATTTAAAGTTATTTATATGATAATTTTTTATTATTTTTAATGAGTGTGTCTTTTGTGTTTTGTGTAGGAGTGGAGACCGAGGTGGTTCATGTCATCAGAGTTCAACAGGTCTGAACACTGAACAGGTGAGGAGGCGTCATCTTGTTGTTTTGACTTTCATAAATCATATTTTTACATCTCATCATACACCAACACACTGACTGTCTGCAAATCTTGTTGCCATTTCTTGTTACTTTTGTTGCATTAGGCCATATTGTGATATTAAGCATATTCTGTGTATAAAGCAGCAACAAAAGATTATTTCCAGTGTCGATTAATCTTTAGATCTTTTATTCTTATTACAACATCCTTTAACTGAGAAAAACACAAAATATATCACACAACACTGTGAAAAATAAATAAATAAAGTAGCTTTTTTTTTAAAAGAGAGAAAGTTTGAAGGGTTAGTCAGACAGACCTACTTCCACTGTAACACCACTGGGAGTGTGTTGGAGATATTTTGGTTTTCCAGTAGAAAATAAAAGCATCAGTGCAGCTACCCCAGAATATTACAGCTGCTGGATCTGGTTCCTTCTGTTATTTAGTTGAATCTTGAATTGACTGATGATTGTTTTATTGTTTGGCCCAGATACACTGTAGAAAATGTTGAGAATGAGCGAGAACTTTGGTTTGTATTTGGTCTGGTTTTGTCTGAACTGATGAAAAAACTCAGTTATGTCATGTAATCTAATGAGGAGCTGG
The DNA here is from genome assembly GCF_045865225.1 of Trachurus japonicus. Classification (NCBI taxonomy): domain Eukaryota; kingdom Metazoa; phylum Chordata; class Actinopteri; order Carangiformes; family Carangidae; genus Trachurus; species Trachurus japonicus. The sequence goes on from NC_140929.1 coordinate 4,546,048, forward strand.
AATCAGAGGATCTTTTGCTTTTGGAAAGTGAATTAGCTCCAGAGAAGCTGCACACGGAGGTCAAAGCTCCACCACGAAGAAGCACGTTATTGTCGTCAGTCGGGTCGATGTGTTGCAGCTTGTGGCCTTCATCATCAGAGTCATCGTCGTCTCATTTGTGACGGGCGAAGAGTCAAAACACAGGAAACTCATTTAGGCAGCACGAGCTGTTGAGGTTTTGACCTTTTCAGACTTTTTTCATTGAAACCTAATGACTGAATTTAGCATGCTAATTTAGCATGCTCGGCTAACGGCTAACTTCTAAAATAGAGATGGTCTGATACCAATTTTTCCCTTTGGATTACAATACTTGTGCTGTTGGATCGGCCGATTCCAATACCAGTGTGTTATTTAATTTTTTTTATTTAAATATATACTGTGCATCTATAACTATTACGTCTACAAGGTTGTGACATGATTATGTAAGACCTGGTTGAGGTTAAACCCTTTGTAAAACATGAATGAATACAGCAAAATAAAGCTATTTAACTTTTATTTGATGCTCAGACACAAATGAAAAAGAAGAAATATAATCTAGGAATAAGTAACAATTATTTTAAAAACTGCTCAAGTGCATCCACAGTGAGTTTTTTTTACACATGCCGGTGCAGTACACGGTGATTGATACTGTTTAATTTTTCAGCTCGTACACCTTTGTTTTCACTCCGATCCAAACGCCACACACTGTCAGACCCCCTTTTTTACACAAGTCCCGATTGTAAAAACGAAACTCTGAGAAGTAACGCTAAACTTTAACAATGGAGACACAAGTACGCAGGTTATCTGTAGCTCTGCCCATTTGGTTTTATAAAAGGACCACCACCGCGCTAACGGAGCTAACGGAGCTAACTGGTAGACAGATGGTATCGGATCGGTGCCTGAACTTCACTACTCACCGATACCGATGGCGGCATTTTCAGTGGTATTAGAGACATTTCTGATTCTGGTATTGGAACAACTCTACTCTAAAACCCCAACAGTTAAACCTGCTCTACCTCCTCCTCTTCCTCCTCCTCCTCCTCCTTCAAACAAACTGTCGAGCTGTGAAACCTCCGGCTTCAGCTCACGAGAAGGTCAAGAGGTTGATAAAGAGCTGATAACATTGAGTAGGCTAATGATTATCAGCTTTAGGTGATAAACAGGATCCTGTAGTTGTGGGTGTGACCGACCGACAGAAGCTGCAACAAATTTAACGTCACAACCGAGTTGATCCAGAATCCCTCAGTGTTTCAGTCTAGTCATGTTGTTTCCTCGTGATCTAACACCGACCTTTGACCTTTTCCATTCAGATAACGACGTTAGCATTAGCTTTCCCCTGTTAGTTTCCTGTTGTGTGATTAGCGTCACGGCCTGGTGTTGGTGTTGTTTTATTTAAATTCCTCCTCTCAGACAAAAGGCTGCTGCGTCTCCGTCCAGCGGCGACGACGTCACATAAAACTCTCATAAAGCCAAGTTCATTACACCGGAGCTGCTGTGTCGACACATCGCAGAGCTGTTCACCTCATTATCAGGACGTTTAACACACAACACACACATTATTCCTGCAGCCTCGCTAAGAGAGTGTGTGTGTGTGTGTGTGTGTGAGAGAGGAAGTGAGAGGCTGTCAGGGTGATGGAGAGCAACAGGAAGTCGTTCAGCTGTAATAATAAAGTGTTTACAGAGAAGCGCTGATGTTTGACTTCAGTCTGATCACAGGCTGATTGATTATTAGTATTAAACTATTTCATCATGTCTGTTATTTCTGTTTAACGAAGCAGCAGCAGCAGCAGCAGCAGCTCCTTAAAAAAAAACGTCTGAGACCTTCATTGTTTTTACGTGCAGGTGTAAACGGCTGCAGGCGCCGTCGCTGTGAAGCCGCCGTAAATTCTCACATTAAATCCTGGATTCAAACATCGGCCCGATAAAGGCCCGACGCTAACGAAGGTGAACGAGACACAGCCAACAGCGAGTCCAGACTGATGAAAACGTTTCTACAGCACAAAGTCGTCAACAGAGAGAAAGTTTTCAAGCTGTAGTTAGTTCATGAGTCATCATTATAATATTTCTTGTTTTTGTTTTTCAATTTAAAAGCGTTAGTAGAGGACCAAAGATTGCAAGACTTTTAGTTTGAAAATTCAGGAAAAGACTAAATATATACGTAAACATGGAGCAGGTTGGGGAAAGATGGAAATATGTTGCTTAAAACATCTTAAATGTTCTTTTTAAGTATGAATCTCAAGGTTTAATTTCTCCTTAGCTGCAAATGAATGTTGCACAGAATCTCTTAAAATATTTACCTGAGTTAAGGAAAAGAAAAGTTAAGGCCTTTGCAGCAGCGACAGTAAAGTGGATTTGGAGGTACCTGTAATATTTTTTTCCGTATTCTGGTAGTTAAGGTCTTTTTTGCTGCAGTTTCATTGACTTTAAGTGATTCCGTAAGTATAAAACTATGATAAGGACAAACCTGCAGATACTTAAAGTAACATTGCGGAGTTTTTCTGCCTTAAAATAATGTTTCCAGACTCATTGCAATGGTAGAAAAATGGTTAATAGGATGAATGGTGCTGCCGCCGCAGCCTGAGCCGGGTCGCGTCGGCTGAAACTGCGCTATGTAACTTCCCTGCACGGGTACGAAACACCGCCGTTTCGTTTTCGTTAAGTTTCGTTTTTCCCACCAGATGGTGGAAGCACTGAGCTGAAACTCTGCAATGTTGCTTTAAGTGAACATTTTAAGGCATTTTTAACTCAGACTTTGATGAAATTCTTAACTTAAGGTGTTTTGTGCAGCGGTTTAAACAAATTGAAGTGACTCTTCTAAAACTAAGATGAAGAGAAATCCATCCATCCATCATCTGGTCATCCGGGGTCAGGTCAGGTCGCCATGGCAACAGACGTCCCTGCTCCTCCTCCTGGGGGGTCCTGAGGCGTTCCCAGGCCGGATGGGACACATGATCCCTACAGTGAGATCTGGTTCTGCCCCGAGGTCTCCTCCCCGTTGGACAAACCCAGAAGAACAAAACAGGAGGCATTGTTATCAGATACCCTCAAGTAAACTTTAAGGAGCAGACTTTAAGGGAAATTTTAACTTAAATTTATGTTTTGTGCAGGTTCTTTCTCTCTGCAGACACCAAGTTCAGATTGTTTTGTCAGATTTTAGCGTCTTTCTTTAGTCAAAGAGGATCGGATCAATGTTTGGATATTTGATTTGGCTCAGAGTCCAGACCGGACGTCCTTCCTGACACAGAAGGAAGGATTTGGGGTGAAACTGGGGGGAATTGAACCTCCAACTCTGGGATCAGTGAAAATAATCATTAGTTGCTGCCGAATGACACAATGAAACCTTCCTTCAGTGATAAAACCGATGCAGAACCAATACAGTATCGATACACATGAGGCAAAAACAAGCAAAACAGTCCTCACTTCTGTTCTACTTAGTTTTCTGATACAAGTTTCAAACATGTGAAGACACACATACACACACACATACGCAGACACACACACACTGATACTCCCACTTTCCTCTGGGAGGTGTACACAGGAAAGCACTGGTTTGTTTTGCAGGAGGAAGTTCAGTGCGTTTGCATCTTTATTTCTGTGTGGGTGTTTGTGCGTCTCTGTGGGGAGCTGCAGCTGTGAAGGCTGGCTGGCTCCACACTGTAAACTACTCACACGCTTGCAAAACACACAGACACACACACACATAGAGAAGACATGGACTGTCTTTATTACTGTCAACAAACGCAACAGTTTCTGCTCTAGAAAAGTCTCCGTCTCCGCGGCTGCACAGTGAGTGAGTGTGTTGCTGTGTTCGAAGCTAAAAATAGAGGAGAAGTGTAAAACGTCTTCAGGAGCTCGACTGTCAATTAAATGTTTTACAGGATTCAACTCAAACAGCTTCTTTTCTTTTCTGTTGTTTCAATAAGAAGCCGATATAACAACAACAGACACTGTCACTGTCAGTGTCAGTGTTAGTGTTAGTGTTACTGTGCTGAACCGGTGTCGACTGTCGAACACGTCTCTTGGTTTCATGTGAGTGACGGCGACTGAGCCCGGCTCCCACAGGTGGATTAATAATAACACCTGTACAGGTGGATTAAGATCCAACCTGTTCTATTAAAACAAGACCAGATATAATAAAACCTACCAAGACCAATTAAGACTCGCCCAGGAGGTTTAGTCAAACCTGCTCAGGTGGGTTAAGACCTGCCCCGTCATTAAGAGTTAGTCAGGTCCAGGTCCAGGTAGATTGAGACCTAACCAGGTAGATTAAAGGTTGTCCAGGTTGTCCAGGTGGATTAAACCTCACCCAAGTGGATTAAGGCTTGTCCAGGTTGACAGAGGCTTGTCCGGAAGGATTAAGGTTTATCCAGGTGGATTGAGATTTGTCCAGGTAGATTCAGTCTTGTCCAGGTAGATTGAGACCTGTGGATTAAAGTTTGTCCAGGTAGATTGAGACCTAACCAGATAGATTAAGGCTTGTCAAGTCGGATTAAAGCTTGTCCAGGTAGATTAAGTCTTGTCTAGGTAGACTGAGACTTGTCCAGGTGGATTAAAGTTTGTCCAGGTAGACTGAGACCTAGATTAAGACTTGTCCAGGTAGATTAAAGCTTGTCCAGGTAGATTAAAGCTTGTCCAGGTAGATTAAAGCTTGTCCAGTCGGATTAAGGCTTGTCCAGGTAGATTGAGACCTAACCAGATAGATTAAGGCTTGTCCAGGTAGATTAAGTCTTGTCCAGGTAGATTGAGACTTGTCCAGGTGGATTAAGGCTTGTCCAGGTAGATTGAGACCTAACCAGGTAGATTAAAGTTTGTCCAGGTGGATTGAGACTTGTCCAAGTATAATAAAACCAGTCTTGGTGGATTAAGACCTGACCAGATTGATAAAATCTTAAAATGCATCATTAGCTGTTTACCTGACACCTATTGAGCGTTTAAGGAGCGTTGGTAAACTGTAGCGTCTACTGACCCGTGAGGCGTTTAGGGGACATCTGTAGATTGTAATGGAGATTATTTCCAGTAGCTACACTGTTTAATAAACCACCACTTGTAAAATGAGTAGGAAACAAACTGAGCACTTTCTTTTTTCTTTTTCTTTTTTTTTGGCCTTTAGAGCCAAGAACAAAAACTTCATTATAGAGTTGTTCTTATTGTAGTAGCAGTTTAAAGTATAAATAATTACATTATGATTCATTTAACTCAGTTTGAAGCGGAAATGATTAAAAAACCTTCTGTACTTTTTTGTTTGGGGAAATGTCTCCTCATATCTCTTTATTAGTGAAACACATTTTCATTTTCATGCCCTCAAAAGTTCTAATTTCCATTTTTCCACATGACACAGCGAAGTGCACAGAAAGTGAAGAGGCCTGAACACTGAGCTCTATTACTGACGGTTTATTGGCTCCAACAGACAAAAGGTTATTCCTTCTCTTCTGCCTTCATGTTTACACTGCTTTAATTTAATGAAAAATGCAGAGTTTTCTCCTCGTGCTGCCCTGTAGGAGAGAGCAGAGCAGCGATGTATGAAGAGGCTGAGCCCGGACAAAGTGATGATGGATGCGAGAGATTGTTGTTGGTCAGTCGTTTGAATTCGACCGGTCAGTGTGACACACAAAGCTTCTCCTCTGAAGCCTCCGGGTGAAATGGGAAAATGGATTTTTACACCTTTTTTTAATCCTCGATGTCCTCGTTTAAATTCTTCATTCTTCTATTGATCCTTTTGCTAAATTCATGTCTTAAAAAACACAAGTTATTTTTAGAACGGAATCGATTTGTTTGCTCTTCCTGTCAAATGGTTGATGACTCATCCTGAACTCAAGGGTTTTAAGTCCAATTAGTTTCTCAAATTTATACGTTCCTCCTCCAAACTTTAAAGAGGAACTATGCAGGATTTGTAGTTTAACTCTGCTACTTTTTCACCTTAGTTAAACAGCTTTGGGGTAATTGTGTTGGTTTAATAAATGGCTTAACTTGTTCCAGGGAGAATGGAGGCGCTCTGATCTTGCAAAGTTGGTTTTCAGCCAAGAGACATTAGGTGGAAGGCAGAGCGTCTGACCCGGTGTCCCAGCTCTCGTCTCTGCGGCACCGCCACACAAACGTAACGCGCCCCATAACCCATAATCTCTTGTTTATGACAGATAAGACTACACAAATATACACGTTGTAACATCATATATGATAGATAACGTTATCTATGGCTCTATTGATTGACTTCTTTTTTGTAAACAAATGCACATGGCCGGGAGGACGGTTAGCAAAAGAGCGGAAAAACGACGAGTAGATTTAGAAATGTCCAGGTAGATTGAGACCCACCAGTGTAGATTAGGGCCTGTGCAGGTAGATTAAGACGTGTTCCAGTAGTTTAAGACCCACCAAGATACATTGAGACATGTCCAGGTAGATTGACACCCACCAAGGTAGACTGAGAACTGTCCAGGTAGATTAAAACTGGCTTCCCCTCCAAAAAAAGTCCCTGTGCCAAGTCCCGTGTTTTTACTGGAAAAATTAGATCATGCAAAATTGAAAAGCAAAAATGATGGCGGGAGCAGGAGAAACTAAACAACTGAGGGTCTTTGGTCTTTGATATCAGGAAAGAAATGGACTTCCCAAAATCTGAAGACAAGAAAGAGCCGCCAAACTTTTAAAAGCATCAAACAAAAAATGATACTTAAAAAGATAGTTCAACATTTTGGCAAATTGGCTCATTGCCATCATCCCTATAGTTTTAGGAGTAGGTTCGTTAGAGTTGTTTTAGAGGTAAATTCATGCAAAACCGCTGATGCGCGTTGCCTTCAGGGACAGTTTTTCATCAAGCAGTCTCTGCATTTCCCTCTAAAACAACTCTGTCTGGTAACGTTGTGTTATTATCTCATAGCGTGGTGAATGTGCAGCTCACAACTTGTCCACCAGAGCGTTGTGGAGTTGTTGGATTGTGTATTTGATGAGTTTGATGAGTGTAAACCAAGAAATCCCATGAGCCTCCGTAGCGTAGCTCTGAGCAGCTCACGGCTCTTCTCCTCCGTTCTAAAAACAGCTTGCACCGACAAATAAACCTACTACTACTATGACTATAGGGATTATGGCAATGGGCCAATTTGCCAAAATGTTGAACTATCCCTTTAAAGACGCCTCTGAGACGTTCAGTGTGGCTCCGTTAAGTGCTGAGTAATAAAAGTGAGAAGCTCTGCAGGGCGGTGCGTTCACCACCCTCTCGTTTGTCACAGTAAAACTGCCATACCTGAGAATCCTTCACAGTTTAATGCATAGTTCATAGTTGACAGGCCTCATCCTCATTACGCCTTAATATATTCCGGATATAGTTTGAATATTGTATCATGATATATATATAATTCAATGTTTCATTGAATATTGCATGAAGCAGCTGTATTTGAATTCAGAGGCAGTAACAGTGGAGGAGATGGACGGCTGGAAACTTATGGGCAGAGAATAAATACATCAAGAATTAGACGCAACAAAGCAGGAAAATGAAAAATACTGACGGATGAATGGAGGACGATATCGGAGGTATATTGGAAAAAGAGGGTACATGTAAGACATATACAAGGTCGGCTAATGATATGAATGCACCGGGCTCTTACAATGACAGGTTGATTATGTCGGCCGAACGTGTCCGTGTGAAAACTTGAGCTCGTCTGTAAATGTGCTGATGCTCTTCTCCAGCAGAGGTAGAGGTGGGGGGGGGAGAAAAACAGTGATCTCTCTCTCTTATCTCGCCTCCGTTATTATATCCCAGCATTCAGATGGGTACAGCATGAGATGAGAGAATCAGTTTGTATTGAACATGGTTGAATGCAGTGCTGATGAAAGCTCATGCTGATAATAGCTTTTTCATTATGTCCTTAGCCAGGCTTGGCATTTCATTTTCTGCTGCAGAGAGAGAGAGAGAAGTTCTGCTGCTGCTGCTGCTGTTTCGACTGGGAGTTAGTTGTGTCTTTTCACTGCAGTTAGATTGTGTGTTATGTGGAATATTATGATTTTTTTTATGTGGTACTTATGCTCGATTAAGCTCAGGGGGGGTTTGGGTGTAAGGGGTTTGTGTTTACCCCTGAAAATAGAGGAAGTTTTGTTGTTTTTTTAAGCCGACACCAGTTGCTCTTCTCTTCTTCCTGCTCTAGCTGGTTTGTAACTTTGTGAATGAAGGCAAGAAGGCAAGGCATCTTTATTTGTAATAATAATAATAATAAAGTTTATTTATATAGCACCTTACAACATCAGAAAGATGATCAAAGTGCTTTACAGAAAGAAAATACATGACAAGTGACAAATCTCATTGGATACCATTTAAAAGCAAGAAAACACAGAAACGATAAAATACATATCAAATGGCAAAAGTTACTGAATATTAAAAGCCTGTCTAAATAAATGAGTTTTAAGATGTAATATAGCGCATTTCATACCAAGGCAAAGGCAACTCAATGTGCTTTTTACATAAAGACAAAACTTTTCTTTTTTTTTTTAAAGAACAGCATAAAACAGCATAAAAACAAAAAAACACAGAGTTAAAAGAAGGAGCAAAAGAAGAATAAAAAAGTAAAATAAAAGAAAATAGATACAGTTTACAGTTCTTAAAAAGAGCTCAGCTATAAGCACATGAAAAGAGAAATGTTGGACTGATCTGATGGATCGTCCAAACCGACGGCGACCGTGGTGTCCAGCAGAGTAATTGGTTGGTCACCTTTTTATTTGAAAGTCGAGCTTCAAACTGTTTAATCCTGAACACTGTGTCATATTGGCTTGAAATTAAATATTTGCGCTGCCATGACTCATCCTCATAAAAGGAAGTTTTTTCCTTGTCGCTGCTGCTGAATGCTTGTTCATGATGAGGACCGCCGGAGAGCTGAAGTTCAGTCTATTTGACAAGTGCCCTTGGGTAATTCCTGTTGTGCTTTAGCTCTATATACATAAAAACTGACATGTTTGAATTCAGTTTTTTTTTTTTTTTTTTTTGTGAGTGCTTCAGAGCATTTGAAATGGTTTACCTTGAGCTCCAACAGATTGTGCTCTTCAGCTCGACCTGTTGTACGCGTCATTGGCAAACGAAACGATTAGATAACAGCAAACTGAAGAAGAAGAAGGCCAGATACAACGCTGGAGTGTGTGAGAAGCGGTTTGTGGAGGATAATGGAGATGGTGTGAACTCAGAAACTCAACTTCCAACCCAGTTGATGCAGCGATGGCGTCAGTAACGAGCTGAGTGTCGTTAACTTTGTGTTTGTGGAGGCAACTGGACTCTTTTTGTTGGTTTCTTGAAGATTTTTCACCTCTTAACTGAAAGACTTGTTCAGGTCTAACAACTGGTTTGGTTGAGTCTAACCCTAAAGACCCTTACACACCGGGGATGTGACGAATAAAAGACATGAAAGTGCGAAGTAAGTATTCAACGGCAAATATTTATTTATACTGAGTTGTTTTAGAGGTAAATGCCGAGACTACTTGCTGAAAAACTGCCCCCAACGGGAACGCACATCAGCGGTTTTGCATGAATTTCCCTCTAAAACAACTCTGTCTGGTAACGTTGTGTTATTATCTCATAGCGTGGTGAATGTGCAGGTCACAACTTGTCCACCAGAGCGTTGTGGAGTTGTTGGATTGTGTATTTGATGAGTTTGATGAGGGAAACCAAGAAATCCCATTATCCTCCATATAGCGTAGCTCTGAGCAGCTCACGGCTCTGCTCCACCGTTCTAAAAATAGCTTGCACCGACAATTAAAGGTAACAAACCTACTGCTATGACTATAGCGATTATGGCAATGGGCCAATTTGCCAAAATGTTGAACTATCCCTTTAACCCTTTGGCTTGAGAGGAGAAACGTCTTCAAGAAACCAACGAAAAAGTCCAGTTTCCTTCAATCCAGCTTTTAAAGACCATCGTTAACTTTGCGACCTTTGGCCACGCTCCTAATCTCAACACAAGCTTGTTAAAGGGACAATGAGGAGTTTTGGAAAAGCGAAGCGTTTTCACGCTACATTTATGACCGGCGCAAGACAGACTCATGTTTTCATTCATCAATAATTAAAGTCAGAGGTTCGAAGATCACATACCGTCGTAGTTCCAACCTTAAACGGCGATTCGGCGGCGTTATTCTCATGACTCATCACGAAACCAAAAGTAAAGAAACGCTCGTCTGCTCGACCAGCATTTCCACCACCACTAATAATAACAAAATAACCATAGAGACAAAACGATATATTTATCGAAAATGGGCCCATTAACAAGTGGTAACGTAGATTCATCCACATTAATATGATACTTTTTTATAACCAAATAGAAACTCCTCGTTGTCCCTTTAAAAGGTCGCTTTATTATTATTTTGAAGGTTGATCAGACAGTGACCGCAGGTTTTTCCGCCTCTATAAAGTCCAGCCTCGTTATGTCATTACACAGTGTTTCCTCATATTTAAAGAGCCAGTGTTGCGGTGGGTGACATCACGCTGACCCTGGGTGAACTGTGTTTTTGCGAGGCTGTTTTTCTCCGTCTGAATCCTCCGCGTCGCCGACACCTCCACCTCAGAGCGATGAATTAGGAGGCTGCTGCACCCACAGATATTTTCCAACTTATTTAACACATTGACAAACTACGGTAATAAACCAAGAGAGAACATTTTTATTCACTGAAGTCACCAAAGCCCTCTGACTGAGTAATGGGCTGCCAAGGAAAAGTCATAAATTTACATGAAGGCCGCGGTGTCAGCTCGGTTCCCACACCCTTTTGGTTGCACAGATTGGGAAGTCGTGGGATTTTGTTTACACCTCGCACTTCTGATCTGCAGAAGACGCCTGTCGGGGAGAGGATTTTCTGAGAGACTTGACGTTGGTGTAAAGAGTCGAGTTCATTACCATCCGGCCCGACTCCCTCTTCCCTGAGGAATGTCAGTCATGTTGAGCAGAACCAGATGTGTGTTTTGCCCCCACCTACCCGGACCGATCCGCCCCTGCTTTACAACAGCGGAGTGGATTTCTGTGAATTCTCTTAGAAACCGAAGATAGGACGGACGACAGCAGCAGCTTTAGTTAAACTCATATTTTCATGATAAAATCTGACACTGCCAAAAACTAATAACCAACTATTTTTTGATATTTGAGTTGTTGCACTGCAAAAACTCAAAATCTTTCCAAGAATATTTGTCTTATTTCTTGTCAAAATGTCTCGTTTCTAGTCAAAACTAATCTCTTTTCATTTAAAATGAGACTTGTCACCTAAAAAATAACTTGTTTTTAGATCTTTTCACTTGTTTCAAACACATTTTTACTTGAAATAAGTAGAAAAATCTGCCAGTGAAAGCAGGTTTTTTGTGCTTGTAATAAGAAAGAAAAACTTGCCCCACTATCAGATTTTTCTACTTATTTCAAGTGAAAATATGCTTGAAAGAAGTAAAAAGTGTCTAAAAACAAGCTACTTTTAATGTGATGAGTCTTATTTTAAGTATAATGAGATTGTTTTGACTAGAAATGAGACTAATATTCTTGGTAAGATTTTGAGTTTTTGCAGTGTGCTTATATTAAAGCTTCTGACAACAAAAGTCTGCAGTGGTAGAGGCTTGTTAACAAACCCAGGTGATAAATTAAGCTTTGGTTTCTCTGGGTGCTCTGGCTTCCTCCCACAATCCACTGCATGTTTGGTTAATCTGCAGCTTTAAATTGAGCGTGAATATGAGCCTGTGGTGGACTGGTCCCATCTGTCCAGAAGGGACCGGCAGGACTGACGCCAGAACCCAAAACAGTCCAAAAGGATGAGGTTTATGGATCATGGACAAAGAGCCTGAGGGTAAACCCACTGGTTTTCCTTTGATAATGAAATCGATGTTCGTCCAGATGTGAGTTTTGCATCCAGACAGCTGTTGCATCCAGTTTGATGCTGTTTGTTCTCTTCTGTAAGAGATTGTGATTGATCAGCCCTGATCAAGAAAACCTCAAGTCCAGACTAAAAAACAACCCTAGAGCTGCAGCTTTAAAGGAATAGTTCAACATTTTGGCAAATTAGCCCATTGCCATGGTCATAGCAGTAGGTTCTTTACCTGTATTTGTCGGTGCAAGCTATTTTTCAAACTCATCAAATACACAATCCAACAACTCCACAACGCTCTGGTGGACAAGTTGTGACCTGCACATTCACCACGCTATGAGATAATAACACAACGTAACCAGACAGAGTTGTTTTAGAGGGAAATTCATGCAAAACCGCTGATGCGTGTTGCCTTCAGGAACAGTCTCTGTATTTCCCTCTAAAACAACTCTGTCTGGTAACGTTGTGTTATTATCTCATAGCGTGGTGAATGTGCAGCTCACAACTTGTCCACCAGAGCGTTGTGGAGTTGTTGGATTGTGTATTTGATGAGTTTGATGAGGGAAACCAAGAAATCCCATGAGCCTCCGTAGCGTAGCTCTGAGCAGCTCACGGCTCTGCTCCGCCGTTCTAAAAATAGCTTGCACTGACAATTAGGTGGTAACGAACCTACATGTACTGCCATGACTATAGGGATTATGGCAATGGGCCAATTTGCCAAAATGTTGAACTATCCCTTTAACAAAAAATCTCCATTTAATGGTCTTAAAATCTCAAATCACACCAAAGATGTTGTGAACGTGGCCTCATGTTGAAGGTTGGAACCACAGCTCTCTGAGCTTTATTCTTACTCTTCTCTTCTGACCTTTTATTTTGCAGGATTTTTCATCATTTCATTCAATAAAAAGTTACTGAAGTAAGAAAAAAAAAATCTACTTCTTTCTTCCTGACCTTCAAAAATAAATAAATGCATTTGCAGCAGATGCTCGGGCTCTTCTGTGCTTTAAAGCTACTTCAGAAGAAGCCAGAACACAATGCTAATTGTTATTAATCCAGTGTCCAGTGAGGACGGTCCTTGTCCTGAGTGGACGACAAGACCGAGGTTGTATTTGTCGTCATGACTGTCTGGTATTAAGTGAATGTGAAGCAGGTGGGGGGGTAAAGGAGTGTAAATGTATTGTTGTGAGATAATGTTGGTTTTTAAATCCTCAGAAATGAGTTTTCACAGAGAGAAACGGAGGCAGAAGGACGGGAGGCAGAGAGGGACAAAAGGGGAAGTAAAGAGCAGGAACATGAGATAGAAAGATCCAAACAAAACGCTTCTGAGACTTTATGGAAGTTTTTTCTTTTTTCTTTTTTCTTCCATCGCTGCTTCACATATTGGATTTTCATTCGGTCTATCTTAGATTCGTCCGCCTTGCCTTGCCTTGTCTTTTTCTCATTTCCTCCTCTTTACCTCTCTCCAAACATATCTCTGTAAACAAAGAAATTCCTCCACCGGCCGTGGATCCATTTAGTCTCTCCGCTTCGTTTTCTGAAAAAAAAAAAAAACGCTGCACACGCAGGCAGGCCTCGATCGGAGCGTACCGATGCGTCCAGATTCAACATTTCCTGTCGGACCGTTGAACAAACAGCTGCAACTCTCTGCGTTTTTATCTCTCCTTGCCGTCGTTCCCCTGCTTCCTCCTCCTCCTCCTCGTTTTTCCCTCGCGGCACCTTTTCTTTTCATCTCAGGCCTGTTTTTTAAAGAGCTGCTTCTTCTTTTTTACTTCTTTTGACAAATTATTTCCAACACCGTGCAGCTTTTAAGGCACATTAGTGACATTTCCACCACGGATTGGAGTGCTGCGTGAGTTCTTTAATAAATGGACGCTGGTTAATTAAGTGGAAGCCAAAGTCACAGTCGAGTCATCAGCCTCGTGAACCCGGCGACAGAGACAGTTACAGTCGAGTTTACAGAGGGATTCTGCCCTGCATGCCTTTGGCCTCATAAACAAACTGATTAACTGTGTGTGTGTGTGTGTGTGTCTAGTGTGTGTCTATGTGTGTGTCTGTATGTGTGTGTGTGATCTGGTGACACAAAGCAGAAGTGGCTTTGCTCCCAGCAGATGAGGAGAGAGAGATAGAGGGATGGTGGGGGAGGGATGAAAAAAGAAAAGAGAGGTGGTGTGTTGTGTTTGGGAAATGGGTCAAGAGGAAGTTGAGATTGTGCTTTTCAAGTGTGTGTGTGTGTGTGTGTGTGTATATGTGTGTGTGTTTCACAGCTGAGACCGTGTTGTCGGTCCGAATGGGAATTTGCTGTGTGCATATGTGTGTGTGTGTGTGTGTTGACGGTGCATAACTTAATTCCACAGGGAAGACAAAGCAACAGCCTCTGTTTCCTGTCCTAATTGCTTAAAATCCTACACAAATAAGCCTACACACACACCAACACACACACAGACACACACACACACACACAGTCATTTACACATCCTATGTTTAAAAGGGACTTATGCAGATAAGTTTAGCATTTGCATAGTTTTAACATTCATTATCTATTTTGACAGAATAGCTAATACGTCTTTTTCACAGTTCTTGCACACACACACACACACACACACACACATTTTCTCTTTCTCTTCTTCTTCTTCTTCCTCGTCTATCCCTTAATGTTTTTTTTCCGCCCCCGCTCTTCTTCTCTTCCTGACACCTTGCCGTTTGGAGAGGCTCATGTTTTACCAGTCAGTCCTCCTGCTACTTGCACATGCAGCGGACAGAGCGCAGCATTAGCATTCATTAGCAGCCGCCGCTACCTGATGAGTGTGAAGTTGTTTTGGCGGCTTCAGCCTCGTTTAGCAACGTGTTGTGTTGTTGTATTAGTCGACTGACTCGTGGTGTTTCCAGTCCGACGGCTGCGTGGTAAAAGTTTCCACTGACCAGAACATCGTCTAGTCGTCTCATGACTCCGTTCCTCACACCTTGTGTAGATAATGATTTGGCCACGGCAGCTTGTGTTTGTTGTTAGATGCTGTGAGAGAGAGAAATCCAGCGTGGAGTTTTCTTTTCCTGCTGCTTCTCTTCTGATGAAATGAACTCGGTGAAATTTCTCTGCAGCTCTGTGAGAAAGGAATCTGTGGGAAAAAAATCAGATTTCAAACTGTGACGGAGCTGCTGACCCGACGTTAGGCTACCTGATGGCTCTTCACACACATCAATGAACAGAACGACATCGTCGGCGAACAGGAGTAGACGTCGCCTTATTGTTAAAGCAGAAGTAAGCGATATTTTTGTGTTAATATAAGTCTTAAATAGTTGTATCTTCCGACAGCAATCACTTACATAGAGTGTTTGGACCGAAACACGGGTCTGTCAGTCACTCTGCTCTGCTCTGAGCCCAGGAGAAAACTTTCCTCGTATCCTACAAGTTTTATCCAATGAGGAGAGAGAACGGCATGAAGGGCTGTGTGTGCAGCCAAGGGATGCGCCTGAATGTGGTGGCCTGGAACGCACCATTAGCCAAAACGACCGGATCGCTTACTTCTGCTTTAATGAATGAAGCAGCTGCAGCTTTAATGTCCCGGTAATTAAAACCACCAGAGAGAGTTTGGTAGAGTGGGTGGTCCTTTAGAGGATGTCGATGAATTGGGTGTGTTCTTAAGAGGAGGTAGATTAAATGGGCGGTCCTTTAGATAAACTTTTTTGCATCAAAGACCCCGAAATTGACACAAATTAGACCACGGACCGCCCCCCTCATTGGACAAAATTTTGAAACAAACACCAGAAATACACAAATATTTGTTCCAAGACTGAATAATGTTACTTTTGTAGTCAATGTATGGTCAAATTAGGGCCAATGGCGTGAATTTTTGGAAAAAAATTTGAGAGATTTCTGGAGAAAAAATGTAATATTTTCTGGAAAAATTTGGTAAAATGTCGCTAAAAAGTTGGGGACCCCCTTGAACCCTCTCAAGGACCCACTTTGAAAACCACTGCTTTAGATGACATCATTAGAGTGGGGTTAGGGTTAACCCTGTCTTTAAAGGGATAGTTCAACATTTTGGTAAATGAGATAATAACAGAACGTTACCAGACAGAGTTGTTTTAGAGGTAAATTCATGAAAAACCGCTGATGCACGTTGCCTTCAGGGACAGTTTTTCATCAAGCAGTCTCTGTATTTCGCTCTAAAACAACTCTGTCTGGTAACGTTGTGTTATTATCTCATAGCGTGGTGAATGTGCAGGTCACAACTTGTCCACCAGAGCGTTGTGGAGTTGTTGGATTGTGTATTTGATGACGTCGGTGGAGTGTGCGGTCCTTCAGTGTGTTCAGGACGTATTAGCGTTCACTCTTCTGAAGCAGCGCGGACGCACACGTGGTCCAGATTCACCTCCGACTACGGTCTGTCTGAGTGATCAGATCTCCAACGTGCCCTGAATGCGTCGTCGTGGGTACGTTCACACCTGAGCTCAGAGCCGATGCACCTGAGGCAGAACAGGGTCACACACACACACACACTGAAATCTGTCTCCTCAGACATGTGCTCTTTAAATTCTGTAAGACGACGTCCCTGTGTGTGTGTGTGTGTGTGTGTGTGTGTGTGTGTGTGTGTGTGTGTGTGTGTGTCTGTGTGTGTGTGTTTTCATATTCAACTGCACAAAAATGAAGCTTGTGTGTGTGTATGTTGGTAGGAGAAAGTGTGTTTGGGGTCTTTGTCTGTGGACGTGGCTGCCATTGTTCGACTGTCTCTCTTGGCACATTATGACACATGACCCGTGGTGTGTGTGTGTGTGTGTGTGTGTGAGTGAGTGACAGACCGAGGACAGACAGTGTGTGTGTGTGTGTGTGTGTGTGTTTTCCTGGCATAGAGGTCAGACGGCGAGCAGAGGGGGCGTCTCTGTCTACAATCTGGACCTGCTGAGTGCGTCCATCCTCCGTCTGCCGCCGTTTTTTTTTTTTTAGCTGTTTGTGTTATTTTATCACAAGTCGAACCAAAAAAATATTGATTCTAATAAAATCCACATTTCACTATCTATCTCTCATCTAAAAAAAAAAAATCAGAAGCAAACTTTATTCACTTTAAATCAGAATAATATACATCAGTGGCCTCCCGCCTTTTTCCTGCCGTTTGCCGATTCACAGCCGCAGCAGTTATTGAATCATATTGAAGAGGAGATTGGAAATGAGCGAGGCAGAGGGAGAGGTCAGCGCCGGGTGAGCCGCCGAGAAGAATGCACAATGGCTGCTGAAAATTTAATAAAAGCCATGGAAATGTTTCGGATGCGTTCGGATGCTTTCAGGGGCCCTCAGACAGAAGGAGGAAGAGAAACGACTGCGGCGACTTTATTATGATTTAGAGATCTTTTGTAATTACCACGGATGGAAACTTTTTTGCCTTTTGGTGGTGGGAGCGTCGGTCGGCCGGTTCGATCAGTCAGTCCGGGACTTGGTTTCCCGAGCCTCTTCATCATTTCTCCCTGCAAATGATGTTTTGCAGCCCTGAGGTTGAGTTGACTTCCTGCAAGACACGAACCTGGACCCATTAATACTTTATGTAACGTTTCTATTAGAATCCGCGGAAAGAAAAGAAACAAAAAGTGACAAGAACAACAGTGGAGGAAAGTTACAAAGTGAAACTAATCTGTGAAGGCACAAGGCACTAGAGCTGCTTTTCACAGCTGCAGCATAAATAACAACACACACAGACACACACATCGTGGTTGTTGTATTATTAATCATGTGCACGTCTGTGTTCAGCTGCGTTCACGTAGAAAAAGTTTGATCGATCGTTATTCTGTCCCCAAAATCTCCAGGTGCACACGAACGACACACAGGCTGCACATCGTCGTCAATAATCATCATCAATCATCGATGATCATCAATCATCACGTGTGTTTGTGCGTCCGTGGGTGAACAGCTTCTTCCAGTGTGCGACAGACGTTGTACGATGATGTATGCGTCTCGTATGTATGCTATGTATGGAGATGACAAAATTTACTTGATGGTCCCTGAATGCCTCGCTTGCTAAACTGAAATATTCCTGATTAACGCCTCAAATAGAGATTGTGTTAGACAATGTTCCCTCAACGCCTCACATTCAGACTTTTCTAAAGGTTCCCTGAACGCTTGTATGTAAAGAGTAAAGTTTACGAGTGTTCCTTGAATCCAGGCCGCGTTCCCTGAACGCCTCATCTTAGAAAATCGGTACTGTTAAACAATGTTCCCTGAACGCCTTACATCAGGCTATGACAATGTTACAATTTTCTGAATGTTCCCTGAACGCCTTATATGTAGGCTGTCTTTAAGAGTGGACCTACAGTTAACCAGTGTTGCTTAAATCCAGGCCACATAAGACAGGTTTTCCCTGAATGCCTCATGTTAGACAATAGGTACTGTTGAATAATGTTCCCTGAACGCCTCTTATTCAGGCTATATCAGTGATCCAGTTTTCTGAATATTCCTTAAAGGGATAGTTCACCCAAAATTCAAATTTCACTCATTATCTACTCACCCTCATCTCGACTATGAGCTGGGAGAAGTTTCAGAGTCCTCCGTGGCTTCTCTGAGTTACAGCGGGGCTCCGTGCAGCACTGCATGTCCATATGACGGTTGCGAACGGAGCTCACTTTGTCCAAAAAGACACACCAAAAAACATCCAAATACCTCCATACTGCTCGTCTGTAATGTCCCTCTTGTATTGAAGCCCCAACATGAGAAATTGTTCCGAAGAAAATTAAATAAGTCTATATTTTAAGCTTGTTTGTAGCGGAAGCTCCCTGTGTCTCAGTTTAGTGCTCTGCCTGTGTCTGTGCAAATCCCGTGAGATTTGCACAGACATTTGAATTTTGGGTGAACTATCCCTTTAAACACCTCATATATGCAGGCCGTATCAGACATCGGTGGTGCTTACCAGTGTTCCATGAATGCCTCATGTGCCAGTCTATAGCCAACACTTTTAATCAGGGCTCCACTGGGAGGGAAGGGGAGGGAGGGGGGGTCTTTGGGGTCTCACAGTGAACTGTATATCGCCTTAATGGGAGGTCAGAGGGCGTTTACAGTCATTTCACACTGTGCCAACATGAGGGGCCACTGGGGGCCCCTCGTTCCCCCCCGAGGCCCCGGACATCTGCCCGATTGTTGTGTTGAAGTGGATTCAGAGATCTTCTTCTTGTTCTTCACTGAGGATGTAAATCCAGCTGGTAATCTCACATCTAATCCGCTGCTTTAGGTTATTTAGACGCCGGCGTGTGTGTGTGAGTTTCATCCTCAGAGTGTGTTTCTTTTATTCCTTTTATTTATAGATATTTATATTTCTATAAATCATGATGAGATAAGTGCTGCTGCTGCTGCTGCTGCTGAGTCGGTCGCTCTTTAAACACAACTTAATGAATATTTATTGTCTTTACGGTTTTCAAGCTACTTCCTGATGATGGAAGGAAACATTGTGTCGACTGATGCTTCGCCATCTGGATGTTTAGATGTTGGATGTTAGATGCTAGAACATATGGACACACTCATGCAAACAAATGAACACACACACACGCACACAATACACACACTAACACACACTCATACACACACACACACACACGAGGCGGCTCTACTATCCAGAAGCATATGGTTCTTTGAGATAGAGTGGAGACAGACTGGGCCATTCTGTTGGAGAGCACCGAGGGCCTCAACATTGTTAGAAGTGCTGCCAAACAAACTTCACCCCACACACACACACATTCAACACACACACACACATTCAACACACACACACACTAGTCGTGCATCACTTGCTGCTTTGCTGCTCGTCTCAATGCGAAGTGAAAAGCAGCTTCACTCTCGTTTCCGGGTGTGAAATGAGAACGCAGACAGATACCTGCGAGCTGAGTTAACGCTCCTTGTCCTCGTCGCTGCTGCTACTTCGCCTCTTTTTGTCCGTTCGGTTGTCTCATTATGGAGATTACCCTCCAAATTGATTTTTCCTTTATCTCCTCAGTTAAAAAGTGCCTTTATTTTCCGCAGCCCGCTGTGCCCATAAGTGTTAATGTTATCGTTATGAGAGGAGAAAGCGCGGCTCTCTTCTTGTATTATCACAAATTAAAATGCCTTTAGTTTAATTCAGGGCCTGATGAAGGGCTCTATTTAAACTCAGGCACAGCTCCAGCTTTTTGTTATTATTCCCTGCAGTAATATGCTTTTCTCTCTGATAGATAATACCAGATTTCTGGCACTTTCTGTGAATTAATTATGTTTAATTAACAATGCCATCAGTGTGCTGTGAGTATAAACCAGTCGTCCCCCCCCCCGCCGCCCCCCCGGTTCTCCCACTTTGATCCGCCGGCTTTTCTACAGTCGTCTCTGTTGCAGACGTCCAGACGGATTTGTTAAGTTTACACTGATATTCACAGGATCAGGATTCACAGTGCATTGTGGGGGTTGGAGTTGTTTTGAAAGCTCCTCCTTGACAGTCTTCCAATTCCCCCTCGTGTTACATAACAAACGAGTCAGCTGAGTGTAATCCTTCCAGATATTAGAATGATTCACAAACATACATATAATGTGAATTTACTTTTTCTGTGTTAAACCACAAACTTTAAAGGAGACATATTATGCCTGTTTTCCACGAATTAAAATAGTTCCCAGGTGTCTTAAAGACATATCAGTGACATGCTTTGGTCAAAATACCTCAAGGATCAAACATCACAGCTCTTTTCATCCTCTCTAAACAGCCCTGTTCAGAACGGCTGGTTTCAGTGCCTGCCCCTTTAAATGCAAATGAGCCACTGCTTGCCCCGCCCCCTTCACTGGATTTACTAGGATTCGAATCCTAGTTACATCACTGGAAGACAACTGAGGAAACAGCTCATAAAACCACGTGGATTTCAACCTAGAGAGCCTGAAAATTACAGATTTTAGTTTGTCAATTCTCACATTTTGGAGCCAGAAGGCAAAACAAACACCCAAATATATGTTAAAGAGACTTCAAAAAGTGATATTTCCATAATATGTTCCCTTTAACCAAGAAGAAAGAACCATAAAACAGTTTTAATATCTCCACTAATGATATTGTCAAGTTGAATAATTGTAATACTTTTTGTTTTATACTCATTTTTTCATCTCTTAGTGATGCTGATATTGTGATAAATCATTATTATCAAATATCGCGATATTCAATATTAATCAAAAATAAAGATATTATTCTAAATTGTGATGTTTGATGTCATTGAATTTTGGCCAAAGCCAGTTACTTAGATGATGCCAATGTGGATGAATCAGAAATAATCAATAATAGATCAATCAATAGTCAAATTAAATGTTATTTGCAGTATTAATGTGGAGTGTGAGTCCTTTATGTGTTGTCAGTATTGATGCATTCATGGACACACGCATGTTAAACAGGTCTGTTTGTTATGCAGTTGAATGGTTTTATACTAATGGTGCGTTCATGACACGTCAGAAAGTTGGAAATTACATCATCAAGGCTCGACTTGATTTAATGTGTTTTAATTTGGTTTCCCTGCCTTTTAATTCGCAACTAAACACTTTTAAACACGTTCATACAGTATTTTTATTATTTAAATGGGTCTGTTGTATTTTAAAGCTCCGCCCACACACACACACGCTGTCCCTCCACCGCAGCTTCATCAGTTATTTTTAAGTCTGTGGTGACACTGTTAAACAGCAGCGTCAAATTAAAGTGTGGTTACAGCAGCAGAGTTTCATTAGGAGGAAAAAGTTTCTCTCCAGCTCCTCGAGGGGTTTGGGTTCGGGTTGGGTTGGGGGTGTTGGGGGGTCGACATCGACATCGGAAACCTGCAGCAGCAGCTCAGTGTCGGGGGCCGATCAGTAACTAATACGGCACCTGGTGTCGACCTGTAATGTGAGCGCGGGCCCTCGGGGGCCGCTCATCGATCACTTGGAGTTTCACCAAAATTCTCGCTGGATGTCGAGATCGAATGACAAACGAGTCGAGTTACAAATCACTCGTTTAGTTTTTCTCACCTTTTTTTTTTTTCTTGTGTGTGTGTGTGTTTCAGGAGAGTGAGGCGGTTCATGTCATCGCTGATCAACAGGCCTGAACACTGAGCAGGTAAGAAGCTTTTATTTTGAAATCCAGTCTTTTTCTATTTTTTTTCCCACCAAATATTTGTTTTTTCTTCCTTTCTCTTCTTCATTTCCTCCACTCGCTAATTATTCCTCCTCTTCTCTGACATCGGAAACACTCGTGGGTTCCCATGAACGCCATTGGCTGTTTGTTTTGGTGGCCGCAGCTGCCTGTGTTGTGTATTGGTGTGTATTGGTGTGTGTGATGATGGGGGCAGTGGGTGAGTGAAAGGGTTAATTGGAGGCTGCAGGCTGTTTTTTTTTCTTTCTTTCTTTTTTTTTTTTTAAAGAAATGAATTCTTGCTGAGAAACAGTCTCCTCACATATCAGCCAATTACAGACTCACACACACACACACACAGACACACACACTCTCTCTCGCTGTATTACATTGAGTTTCTGCTGCTACCTCGACTCTGTGATGCTGCTGCAGTAAAAAACATTATCTCAAAGCTTTTTACAGGATGAGGTCACAACCTTTCACTTCTTACAGAGAGGGGAGGATGGTACGGTGAAGGAATAGTGACAATGTGTGTGTGTGTGCTGTTTTGTAATGAGTAGAAAAATCATGTCTTTACTGCAACAGACTTTAATGTAAGAGAAACAGATAGTAGTTTAAATCAAAGGGCCTTTGAGCTTCAAGCCAATTATTATTTCATATTTCTACTTAAACCCTTAAACAAACGTCGTGTCATGAATTAAAAGCGTCTTAATTCCAGTGTTTATAACCCACACAGAGACGGTTCTGCTGCAGCGTGAAGCCGGTGGGACGTTAATCAGCTCGGTTCAGGAGTTTGGGAGCTTTAAGTTGCGTAGACGTCGACTCTGAAGTGGATCAGATTAAAACCTTCTGCACAGATCCAGCCCTCGGGTCGGACTCACATTGTCTCGTCTGTATCTGACTCTGTCTCTGACTCTGGGTGGCGTTCGGCATCGCTCTGCATCTCAAACTCACAACTTTAAAACCAGTTTGACAACAGCAACATGTTTCTGCATCATACTTGACAACTTGTCTCAGTTTGAAAAGTAGAAAATCCTGCAAAACAGAAGCAGAAAAATCTAAAACTGGCAAAACCAAGGCAGTAGCAGCAGCAGCAGCAGCTCAAATCTGATGGAAATATTCTTGTTGCTTTGTGCATAATTTTACACTCATTTCCTCCAATTTCAGCCGGAGATGTTTTATATCTTTGGAAACTTCAGGTTTTCCACTAGAATTTCAATCGAAGGCCTCTTTTTTTTTTCTTTTTGCATTTGAAATTTGATTTGAATAAGGTTCAAGTCGACCGCTGCGGTAGGAGTTCGTACACACTGACCCACGGGCGACTTGGTCCGGTTTAATGGTGTTGCTTTTCTGACCGGGAGGCAGTCGAGTTGAATTTCTCTCAGCTCGGCTGCACAGACAGAGGCTGCAGCAGTCGCACTGTTTCCTGCACATCAAGTTGTTGTAGTTAATCCTAGAGAGGTGCTGCTTCTTCTTTTTCCTCTTCTTCCTCCTTTTCAGGGATTTTTATTTATTTATTTTGCATCCAGACGTTTTATATGCCAGACAAGCCGAGGCCTGGGAGAAGTCATTTGCCAGGCTTTTGCATCTTTATATTATTTTGTGCTCTTAATGTGGAGACGCTTTGGTTTGTGTGTGTGTTTTTGTGTATATGTGTGTGTATTTCCAGGGCTTGTGCACACTTCCACTTCCACCTCACACATGGGAAGATGAAGTACGTGCACACAGATTACCCGCCACAGTAATGGCTGTAATACCTCGTCTGTGTTACCGCCTGCAGACTGGCTGCAGGGTTGTTTTGGCCATTTAAGGCTTTTTCTGTCTCGGTTCGTAACCTCAGATGAGTAAACATTGTATATTGTTTCACAGGCTTTTTTTTCTCTTTTCTTTCAATTTGGTTCTTCAGAAGGAGAAAAACGCTGAATATTTGATTTATAGGCAGTTTTGTTATTGGTTTAACACGAAACTCCCAGTGTGACCGGTTGGTTTGACTGGTCTGAGCTCATCTGTGTGTGTGTGTGTGTGTGTGTCTGCCAACTCCCATTAAAGTGTGTCCCAGTCACTGTGTGTGTGTGTGTGTTGTTGTGCGTCTCCCTTCTGTCTTCCATCCATCACTATTTCCCTCTTGCCTACATGTTCTCAATCTCTCACTCCCCTCTGTTATGCTTTTTCTCTTTTTTTCAAATGGGTCTTGTTCCCATAAACTGCTTCATTTTCTCTGCCTCCGTGGGAGCTTGTAGCTTGTCACTCTCTCAAAATCTTATGAAAGCAAATACAACCATCTCTGTGTGTGTGTGTGTGTGTGTATGTGTGAGTGTGTGGGAGTGGGTTTTTATGATATCTTCCTCTCAGGGTCAAATCATTCATCCCTCTCAGATATTTGAGGTGTACGACACACAGCCGACGAGCCCTGTTCACTTTTATTGTTTTTCCCTCGCTGGCTTTTATTTTGATGGTGGGGATCTGTTTCATAGATTTTCCTCCTGCAAAATATCGTGCAAAAGCTTCATCACACGAGCTGAAATATAATATAATGTTCCTGCTATAACTTCAGCTGTGATGTGAACTCACGACTAGGAATGTGACTATAAAACTACACCTACTAGATATAAACTAACAGGACTCTAGAGTCCGAGTCAGAGTCTGACTTTGGCTCATTAAACAGCTGATCTGGGATGAGACTTGAGACTTTCTGGACAAGACTTGGACCGACTTGGGAGTTGGTTTGACGAAGTTTGATATTTCATACACGTTTGACTCAAGTAACTCGAGACTTGACTTGATCTGTTTGAGAGTATTTGATGTTTAACTTGGGCTTGTCTTGATGAACGTGAGACTTATTTTGACAAAATGACGAAAACGAAATGACTTGGGAGACTTGAGATTTACCGTTTACAGACCTGGAACTCATCTTTCTTTGATATTTGGCTTGAACTTGTCTTAAGAGACTTGCTTTTAAAGACTTTGAGTCTTTAGACTGTAGACGAGACTTGAAACGACTTGGATTTGTCCAGACTGACTTGAGGCTTTGACTTGACAAGTCTTCAGTCTTCTCTTGGACTTGTCTTTGGTGTGAACATGTCACGACTGACTTTGGGACTTGTTTGGACAAGACTTGACGACTTTGACTTGTCTGGACTGACTAGAGATTTGCGGCTAGTTGGGACACACAACTTGACTCAACTTGAGACTTTCACTTGACAAGCCTTTATTCTTCTCGTGGACTTGTCTTTGATGTGAACATGCCATGACTGACTTTAACACTTAGCGACTCAGACTTGTCTGGACCGACTAGAGACTTGAAGTTGAGACTTTTACTTGTTTGGATTCAAACTTGTCTCAAGTGACATGGGAGTCAGCTTCAAAACTTTTAGCAAGTCTTAAGGCCTTTAGTGGTCTTACAGGACTTGAGATTATATATGAACTTGAACTTGAGTGATGTTTGACTTGTTTTGACAAGACTTGACAACTCTGACTTGTCTGGACTGACTCGAGACTTGGAGCTAGGTGTGATGAGACACAACTCCACCCAAGTTGAGACTTTTACTTGAACTTGTCCCCAAGAGACTTGCTTTTAAAGACTTGGGTTTGAGTC
Organism: Trachurus japonicus; assembly: GCF_045865225.1. Taxonomy (NCBI): domain Eukaryota; kingdom Metazoa; phylum Chordata; class Actinopteri; order Carangiformes; family Carangidae; genus Trachurus; species Trachurus japonicus. The sequence goes on from NC_140929.1 coordinate 4,571,539, forward strand.
TTTTCACTGTAGACGAGACTTGAAATGACTTGTATTTGTCCAGACTGACTTGAGGCTTTGACTTTACAAGTCTTTAGTCTTCTCTTGGACTTGTCTTTGATATGAACATGTCACAACAGACTTTAAGACTTGTTTGGACAAGACTTGACGATTCAGACTTGTCTGGACCAACCAGAGACTTGAGGCTTGAGGAGACATGACTCGACTAAAATTGGGACTTTTACTTCCATTGGATTCGAACTTGTCTCAAGTGACATGGGAGTCGGCTTCAAAACTTTTAGCAAGTCTTAAGGCCTCTACTGGTCTTACAGGACTTGAGATTAAACTTGAACTTGAACTTGAATGATGTTTGACTTGTTTTGACAAGACTTGACAACTCTGACTTGTCTGGACTGACTAGAGACTTGGAGCTAAGTGTGAAGAGACACAACTCCACCCAAGTTGAGACTTTTACTTGAACTTGTCCCAAGAGACTTGCTTTTAAAGACTTAGGTTTGAGTCTTTTCACTGTAGACGAGACTTGAAACGACTTTGATTTGTCCAGACTGACTTGAGGCTTTGACTTGACAAGTCTTTAGTCTTCTCTTGGACGACTCTGACTCATCTGGACCGACTAGAGACTTGAGGCTTCCCAAGTCTAGTTGTGAGGAGATATGACTCGACCAAAGTTGAGACTTTTACAGGTACTTGCGTTGGATTTGAACTTGTCTCAAGTGACATGGGAGTCGGCTTCAAAACTTTTAGCAAGTTTGAGACACAACTCGACCGAACTTGAGACTTTTACTTGAACTTTTGCCAAGTGACATGAGTTGGCTTTAAAACTTTGAACAAGTCTTAAGGCCTTTACTGGTGTTACAGGACTTGAGATTTGAGATATGAACTTGAATTTAAATGATGTTTGACTTGTTTTGACAAGACTTGAGACTTGACTGACTCAAAGTGTTTGTTGGACTTTAAACTTGTTTCATTCGGGGCCTCAGTCTTTAACTTTTAAAACTGCACACATGGTTAGATTTCGCAAACAGACGCTCACTTTTGAGCAACAGCTACAAAAAAACCCTCTTTTCTCATCAACCCCCCGCTGTGTTGTGTTTCCTGGGGCCGGTTGCTACAGAAGAAGCCCAGCAGATGGTTCCAGCAGAGGGGGTTACGAGGCTAGACGAGACCTCCTCTCAGGCTGAGGCCTCCGGGGGCCTCGGGGTGGATCACAGGGGCCCCGCGTGCAGCCGCTCACTAAAAGCAACACATGCATAATAAGGAAATTAAACGTATACCTCCCCTGAGGAAAGCTGTGATATGTTACAGCAGAAGAAAAGCGGGATGTAATTATTATGTAAAGGCACGTTAACAGGTTCAACATGTCAGATGGTGTCTGTGAATGCAACGTGAAATGGTTTACAGTATTAGTTGAGTATGCAGCAACATCAGTGGCATTTATGAAGACAAAGAAAGAAGCAATCTGGTGCAGACAGCAGTGAAAACAAAAGGTTTTCGTTATGCAACTGAAGAGGAATCTGACATGTAAACTTATCATACAAGACGAGCGTGCAATGGAAGCTGAAGAACAACCTTTCTGACTCATTGTTGTTGTCATTTTTAAAGCTTTTCAGTTTGAGTTGTCAGTCAGACGCTTGAGTGCCTGGATAATGTCTAAATTCTTCATGATTTTCAAATAATTGAAGTGGTTTTCTTCACTGTCGGAAGCAAAAAAAAAAGAAATCTCAGGATGATAGCTAGTTGACATGTGTTTTGTTCTTGACCTGAATGTGGATGGGTTTCAGTGGAATATTTATGAGGAGAGACATTTTGATCTGTGAGCAGTTTCAGTGCTAAAACACTGGTATCAGCTCTTCTAAAGACAGGTTAACGTGCAGTTTTAAGGGTGAAGGCAGCAGCACTGAATTCCTCGAGATGATGAATATTCTCTAATGTAGGCTATGAGATAAAAATAACTGGCATTTGTTAAACTGCAAAAGATAACAGATTCACCTGGTTAAAAGCTCTTCAACGTGAAGCTGCAGCAGGAAATGTTCAGCTAGCATTAGCGATATCTTTAGCTTTATAAGAGGAGTAAAGGTTGATGAATTTGTTGGTTGCAAATTCACAGTTTCCTGTTACTTTTCACAATAAGAGCCACACATCATTTTGCTATTTTAATGCTTTTAATTTGAAGCTGCAGCAGGCTAGCATTTTTGGCTAGCGTAGCTTATAGTGTTCCTCTAGATGATGAATATTCTCTTATTTATGAGATAAAAAATAACTGGCATGTGTTAAACTTGTAGTAGCCTAATAAAACAAAACATTACACAGTTAAAACAAATTTACCTGGTTAAACTCTTCAACGTGAAGCTGCAGCAGGAAATGTTCAGCTAGCATTAGCGATACCTTTAGCTTTATAAGAGCAGTAAAGGTTGATGAATTTGTTGGTTGCAAATTCACAGTTTCCTGTTACTTTTCACAATAAGAGCCATACATCATGTTGCCATTTTAATGCTTTTAATTTGAAGCTGCAGCAGGCTAGCATTTTGGGCTAGCGTAGCTTTAGCGTTCCCAAAATGAATGAACTGCAAACAAAAGTCAAATATGTTCATGTTTTAAAAGAGTGGTCAGCACTAACTTTCCTCCTGTGACTCTTTCACAATAAAAGCCATGGCTTTCTCTCGTTGAATGCTCTTAACAATAATTAGCATTGAAAACATGATGATTTAATGAAAAGGTTTGATACTTATCAGCTGAGATATGAAAAATAAATGAAAATCAGCCAATAACCTATCAATATATTCATGCAAAAGCTCTGTACACGCCCAAATATGGTCATAAACATCCTGCTCATTGGTTTGCAGCAGTCAAACAGAGGGATGTTGTTGTCCAGGTTTCCCTCCGGTCTTCCTTTGTTTTTTTACTTTCAGGTTGCGATCGATGAATAAATGTGAGAAAAACAGAGTTTTTGTTTTCATGTGTTTGGTCCCACAAGAACTTAACAACTTGTTTAAATAAAAATGGCCGCGTACACACTGTTGTTAAAATATTGAACGTCGGTACAAAACATGAGCTCTCAGCAGATTCAGTCCAGAAAATATCAATACTGACCTTCTCAAAGCCACATCAGTCAAACTGTGGTGAATGATTAATATCAGCACAGGTTCAGTTCACACACACACACACACACACACACACACACACACACGTTTTCTATATGTGTGTGTGGAACTACAGTGTGAGATGTATGGATGTGGGAGGGAGCGTTCATCAAGTCGTCTCTTCTTCACTTCTCTATTAATCTTCCTCAACACTTCAACATGTCTGCTGCTGCGACGACTGTGTGTGTGTAGTGTGTGTGTGTGTGTAGTTGGCTGTTGTGCTTGGGCTTAGTCCCAGAATTGTATCACGGCGTGAAATTTGAGGTGTGTGGCTCTGACTGGACTCCATTTTTGTCTTTAAATGTGGACACACACACACACACACACACTCACACACACACAGAGACACACACACACACACACACACACACACACAGAGACACACACACACACACACACACACACACACACAGAGACACACACACACACACACACACACACACACACACACAGATGGCAAATATCGCCTCAGTGCTGCCAAAATTCAGTGTGTGTCCATCTTTTTCATTATATCCCCTTAATCAGCTCATTAATTTATAGTCGCAATGATATAGAAAGAAGGGAGGGAGGGAGGGAGGTGAAGGAAGAAAGAAAGAGGGAGGGAGGAAAGGAAAGGAAGGAGGAAAGAAGGGAGGAGTGAAGACATGGAAGGAAAGGAGGACAGATGGGGGAAAGGAAGGGAGGAACAATGGAAAGAGAGAGGGAGGGAGGGAGGAAGAAAGAATGGCGGTGGGGACAGAGAGATGGAAGGAAGGGAGAGAGGAAGAGAGTGAAGGGAGGGAGGGAGGGAAGGAAGGAAAGAAGGAAAAAGAGAGGGAGTGAGGGAAAAAGGGAAGGAAAAGAGAAGGGACCTAAAGGACGGTTGGAAGGAGTGAGTGGAAGAAAGGAGGGAAGGAAGGGTCAAGAAGGACAGAAAAGGAAGGAAGGAAGGAAGAAATGGAGGAAGGAAAGAAGGGAGTGACAAAGAGAAAAGGAAAAGAGAAGGGACCCAAAGTTGTAGAAAGAGAGGGAGGGGAAGGATGGTGGGAAGAAAGGAAGGAGTGAGTGGAAGAAAGGAAGGAGGGGAGGAAGGGTCAAGGAGGACAGAAAAGGAAGGAAGGAAGGAAGGAAGGAAGGAAAGAAGGGATGGAAGGAAAGGAGGAAAGGAAGGGAGGAACAATGGAAAGAGAGAGGGAGGAAGGAAGGAAGAATGACGGGAGGGACAGAGATGGAAGGAAGGAAGGAAGAATGACGGGAGGGACAGAGATGGAAGGAAGGAAGGAAGGAAGGAAGAGAGTGAAGGCAGGGAGGGAAGGAAGGAAGGAAAAAGGGAGGGAGAAAGGGAAGGAAAAGAGAAGGGACCCAAAGGATGGTTGTAGAAAGAGAGGGAGGGGAAGAAAGGAAGGAGTGAGTGGAAGAAAGGAAGGAGGCAAGGAAGGGTCAAGAAGGACAGAAAAGAAAGGAAGGAAGGAAGAAAGGAGTGAGTGAGCGACGCGTTGGAGTGCAGAATAATGATGAATGGATTGTGGAGGAAAAATGTGAAAACGGTGGAAAAACCTGGAGAGAGAGAGAAAAAAAAAAGTAAATGGATGGAAGGAAGCCAAGAGGGATGAAAGCTGGAAAACAAAAGGGAAGGAAAAAACAGAGAAGAAAAGAGAAAGAAGGGAAAGAAAAGAAAAGAAAAGTGGAGTCAGTGAGCGAATAGGAAAGAGAGAGAGAGAGAGAGAGACTTTAGAAGGCAAAGTTGATGATTCGGAGCGACTTTTATCAGCTGCCAACTGGTTCTGTGGTGTTTGTGTGTCTGTGTGTGTGTGTGTGTGTGTGTGTGGAGAGATTGAATAGTTTCAGGATCATTGCCTGTACTTTAGAGTGTGTGTGCGTGTATAAATGTGTGTGTCAGTGTGTGTGTGTGTGTGTGTGTGTGTGTGTGTGTGCGTGTGTGAGTGGATGCTCGTGTGTGGTTTCCAGTATTTTCTTTTCTGTGTTCGCCAGCGGAGTGTGGCCTCTGTCTCGTCACCGCGCTGGAAAAGCTTCATGCTTCTTTTTCTTTGAGCTGCTCCAAGTCGCACCGCGTTGGCTCAGAGGAGGAGAAGAAGGAGAGGGAGAAAGAGAAAGAGAAGGAGAAGGAGGAGGAGGAGAAAGAGGAGGAGGAGAAGAAAGGTCGCCCTGCTGTTTGACTCGGTTTTGCAGTGAACGTCCATACAAGCGTTTTATTTCTTGAATTTACTTCAGTAGAGTCGTTTGTTGACTCAGCTGCTGCTTGTTGAGCCTCATCTCTCTTCTCCATATTTGTAGTTTCACCCAGTTTCCACTTAATTTGATCCAAATGAGAAAGAAAAATCCACTGATGTCTAATGTTTAAAGGGATAGTTCAACATTTTGGCAAATTGGCCCATTGCCCATAATCCCTATAGTCATACAGTAGCAGGTTCGTTACCTTTAATTGTCGGTGCAAGCTGTTTTTAGAACGGCGGAGCAGAGCCGCGAGCTGCTCAGAGCTATGCTACGGAGGCTCATGGGATTTCTTGGTTTCCCTCATCAAACTCACAATCAAATACACAATCCAACAACTCCACAACGCTCTGGTGGACAAGTTGTGACCTGCACATTCACCACGCTATGAGATAATAACACAACGTTACCAGACAGAGTTGTTTTAGAGGGAAATTCATGCAAAACCGCTGATGCACATTCCCGTCGGGGGCAGTTTTTCATCAAGCAGTCTCTGAATTTCCCTCTAAAACAACTCTGTGTGGTAACGTTGTGTTATTATCTCATAGCGTGGTGAATGTGCAGGTCACAACTTGTCCACCAGAGCGTTTTGGAGTTGTTGGATTGTGTGATTTGATGAGTTTGATGAGGGAAACCAAGAAACCAAGAAATCCCATGAGCCTCCGTATTGCGTAGCTCTGAGCAGCTCGCTGCTCTGCTCCGCCATTCTAAAAATAGCTTGCACCGACAGATTAAAGGTAACGAACCTACTGCTATGACTATAGGGATTATGGCAATGGGCCAATTTGCCAAAATGTTGAACTATCCCTTTATATTATATATTGATTATATTTTCTGTTATCTGTTTGACTTCTGATCTTCCCATCCGCCTTCTCTTCATCATCATTTATATCCTCATCATCCTTCTTCTCGTCCCGCTGAGTCGTCTCATTCATGTAGTAATTGAAGATGTTGCGTTCACTGTGGCTCGTATTTTTTAAAACAAAAACAAAAAAACCTTTTTCCCCTCCCGGTTCCACTTGGCTGCGGCCCGTCCGTCTTTAAACCGGATTTTCTGGGGTTAAAGTGAAAAGAGAGAGGATGACGGGGCCGGATTTGAACCTGTGACACTGCGATAAGGACTCTAGGGCTTTAATGGTCCGTGCTCCAGCAGGTGAGCTATCGACGGCTACAGATTCATTTCCAGCTCAAAGCCATTAACTCTTTTTCCCCACCAGAAGAAAACCCCCCCCCCAAAAAACCAAACAAACCTCTAAAGCAGCTCAGATATTGATGCTTTCAAAATAAGAGGCCGGACGAGCTGCTGAATAAACATGGCTCCCAGCAGCTCGTTAGTCTGGAGTAAACAAACCTGTCCTAACCTCGTTTTCTGACAGGAAGAGTCCTCAAACTGGGCAGCGGGGGCTTTTATTCTGGAAGTAAAAAAACTCTGAGATCTGTTAATTATCCTGTGGATTCAGTTTTTTCTCCTCCGTCACTGCAGCTGTCTTCCTCTTCTTCCTCTTCTTCTTTTCCTTCTGTAACACAACAGTGGTTGCTTCCTGTTTGCCCGAGGACGTTTCTGTCTCTCTCAGCTTCTTTCATGCTGCGACTGAGCTGCTGTGAGATCTGGATACTGTAGTCGTGCTGCGTCCACTGTCAATCAGACAATTCTCCATGACCAGAGATGTAGTAATTGCTCCTGTGCTATTTAAAGGGATAGGCCAACTTTTTTTTTTACGTGTCTTGCCTCACCCCCGAGTCCATGACCAGCAGATAGACACCATCCTTTCGACTGTGCGTGCAGTAACAAGGGAGATAGAGCGGTATCGCCCGTAATTAGCTTAGCTCAAACGCTGGAAGTGTATAGGTAGTGTTAGCCTGCCTCCTACCTGAGCCGAAATCAGCAGTCAGAAGCTGATTTCATTTTAGCTCTAAACTCTGTAAATATATCACTTTTATCGACATTTCAAACATTTTTAGGCGAGAAAGTAGCCGTTTAGATCAGCAGTGTGTCGTTAATTTGTCTAAATACCAGCTGTTTACAATTTTGTTCGGACAAATTCGGCGCTACTCAAGCTAGCCGTTGTGACCAACACACTTCCGGTTACTTTCACAAAATAAAACACCCATTGCCCTTTACATAGGAGAAAACCATGACAATATTATTTGTGCTTTTACTTTGAAATAGGAAGCTAACCTACCCTCGATGTAGCTAGCTTGAACCAAAATAAACCGTCTTTGCTTGAACCCTCCGTTTTGACCGATCTCGTCCCGTTACCGGTATTTGACCGCTCAAGATGCCTTACCGGAGAGTTTTGTCAGCTCTGAGGCGAAGATCGGCCCGCTGGTTTCCGTTTAGAGTTGCTGAAGAGTGCCTGGTGTAGGCAGGCTAACACTACCGATACACTTCCAGTGTTTGAGCTAAGCTAATTACGGGCGATACGGCTCTATCTCCCTTGTTACTGCACGCACAGTCGAAAGGATGGTGTCTATCTGCTTGTCAGGGACTCGGGAGTGAGGCAAAAAAAATTTTGGCGTATCCCTTTAAGAGCAATAAAGTCAAGTGTTGTTGAGCTTTTTATCTACTGTATTGTCTTCTTCTATTTCTTCTCCTTGTGTTAATCTCTGGTTTGTGGTTGGCACCCTGAGGTGTCGGGTTTTTTTTATTTATTTTTTTATATATCACTGAATATATTTACTGCCGACTTGTGCACTCGCGCTCCGACGGCTTCACTTTGTTGTTGCCCAGCAAGAGTCGACTGTTTTGTTCCTTTGATTCCTCTCAGATCACAGAAGGAGCTGAATCAGGGATACCTGCAGCTCGTTTTTTTATTATACATGAACTTTGAAACGCTGCGGACCAGGGAGAGAGAAAAAAGAGAAGAGGAAGAAGGAGGAGAAGAAGTGAGAAGTGAAAAGGAGGGAGGGAGGGAAAGTACTGAAGCAGACTCTGTAAGCTGTCTGCTACATTTAAGCTTTTATGGACAACAGCAGGGACCCTCCCTGCCTCTGATGGCTTTAACAGCTTACTTCACCGCTCTCCACAGCCTCTTTCTCTATTATTCTCTTCGTTTCTTACTTCCAAAATTGACTCTATGTGTGCGTGTGTGTGCGTGCATGTGTATATGTGTGTGTCTGCTGCATAGCAACAGGTTCAGGTTTAATGTCTTCCACATATGGTTCTCTCTCTCTCTCTGAGATCTCCCTGCAGCGTCACTGACTCACAGTGAAACAGTAAAGGACAAGTGTTGTATTACACACACATGTTTTTGTGTGTGTTAGTGTGTTACATGTCGTATCATGTCATGACTGTGTGTTAAAACAGAATTCAATGTGTTACTTCCTCGTTTTTATTTGTTTGTTTCTGTGTGTGTTGGTTTGGACTGTTTCCAAATATGGACAGCTTCCTCCTCCCCGGGTGTCGCCCTTTGATGTTTTTGATTGGCAGCTCATTAATGAGCTCGTTAGACTTCAGAGACGGGCTGACCTTTGTGTATTGGACGGTAGCTGGTGAGTGAGTGAGTGTTTCAGTCGTCGGTCTGTTGTGTTTCACTGATGTGACGAACATAAAAGTGAAGATGTGAGGACGAGATGACCTCATTTGTGTTAATTTTTTTTTTTTTTTAACACAGGTGTGAAGTGTTCCTGTGGCAACATGGCAGCTTGTTGTTGACAGATTGAAGTCATTAATCAATTAATCGGTTTTTGTTCTGTTATGTTGCTCTGTTGTTGTTCTAAATTCAAAATTGTCATTTGAACTTGAACACATCACCTCTCTCATTGTACTAAATTTGCATAAATGAGGTCAAAAGTCAAGATTTTCCCATACTTTGAATGTGTTTATGATCAGATAACCTGCAAATCTAAAATGACGTCCCAATCGTCCATGCTACTGTAGGTAGCCAACGTTAGCATGCTTGAACACCAAACGATGGCGGCCGTGTCTCAAATTGTTCCGCTACGTACCTAGCCAAGATGGCGTCTGTTAAGCGTGGGAAGTGTCCATTGTTTTACACGTATAGCCTATATATAGTGTCAAATACATGAAACGTGTGACACAAATGAAAACAGTGAACGTTAAACTTGTTAAACATTAGCACGTTAGCATGCTCACATTAACGTTTAGCATATCGGCTCTCCTATGTCACTGATTGCGCAGGAATTTAAACACTCTCTTTCTTCGGCTTTTCAGATTTGATGATTTTCTCTGTTTTGTTTCATTGTAAATTTAGTTTTTATGTCGTCTAAATGTGTATAATTAAACATTTAGACGACACAAACAAAGTAATAAGACGTCATGCACATTTTGTCTTGAGGAACGTGTGTTTACGGGCTGATTAGCGAAGGACTGACGGATTAATTCATGATGAAAATGATCATTAGTTTGAGCCCTCAGTGACTCTTTAATGTTTGTGTATGATGATGTGCAGTGTTGGTCACAGTCGCTACACACACACAGACACACAGACACACACACACACATAACCACTCTGGGAGATGAGTGCTGGGTTTGATCTGCATGGAAACATGTTGGGCCACACGGGAGCTGTGAGGAGTTTAAAGTTTATACAGCACCGTCAAAATTAATGAACTAGGATGTCACAGCACAGAGAGAGTGTAGAAGTACACACACACACACACATACACATATACACACTCACACTTATATTTTGCACATACACACACACAGGCTGGGGTAATGAAAGAGCATCGACACATCAAGTGCAGTTACATTAAAAGCATCAAGATAATTACAACGACACACATCTGTCCGTCCACACACACAGACACACACATCCATCCTTTCCTGCAGTGTGTGTGTGTGTGTGTGTGATGATGTTGTGGCCCGTGACAAACGAGCGTTTCGTTCTTCATCAGGAAGCGTGAACGCCGACGACAGTGTGTGGTGCATACGTTTCATTCCCCCTCCTCGTTCAGACGTTTCTTCGGAAGCATCTGGGAGGATTTAATAGGAGAATAAAATTATTCTCTAAAGATTATCTTCCCTTAGAGCTACATCTGTGTGTGTGTGTATCTGTGTGTGTGAGAGTGAACACGAGTGCATACGCTTCCTCTGTTCAACTATTCAAACAGTTTCCAAAAGCTTCAGGAAGGATTGAATAAGATAATGAAAATACTTTCTAAAGATTTTTTTTTTTTTTTTTTTTTTTTTTTTTGCCGTTGCTCCTATCTCGCCTTCTCACCCTCATATTTGCTTCAGGCTGAATTTTTAATCTCCTGGATCATTTTGATCTCCTGAATCATTCACTGTCATCGTTTTGAATTAAACCAATTCCTCTGTCTCCTGCTTTCCTGTCAGAGTTTGCTATTCTTTTTTGCTTTTTTTTTGTTCCCTCTTGTTTCTCGTATATTTTCTTGTATTGTGCAACAAGAGTCAATTGTTTCCAACCACACGGCTCCTCCCTATGTGTGTTTTTGTCATTAAGGGTCGTTTCTCCGTCCTGTTAAAAGAAAAAAGCTCCTCGGTTAAATTAGAGCATTTTAGGTTGTAAAAATTATCGTAAAGGATGCAGTTTTCTCTCTGAAAAATCTTGTTCCCTCGAACTTTTAAAGCGACTTAGCCCTTAAAAGTCCCATGAAATACGGTCATTAGCTCCTGATGTGGAGTAATTCCTGCTGAAACAGGCTTTTGAGGTGAGATATTAGACGGTGACGAATCAATGTGGAGCGTAAACCGGAGTGAAAATCAGTAAAAGGAGGAAAAAAGGCCAGTGGGGTTTTTTTTGGTGTGGTTCTCATTGATGTCCACCCTCCTCCTCCTCCTCCTCCTCCTCTTCGTCTTCTTCTTCTTCTTCCTCACTGCCTCCCCTCCGCTGCCCTGCGGCTGTGGAGGCGACTGAACCAATCAGAGCTTTTGAAAGGTGGAGATCCAGAATGAGGACAACAGGCGGTCGGGTCGTTTAAAGTTGATTCAAAGAAATAACAAACTGAACTGATGCAGTCGCAGATTTCTAAACCGAAGGCCTCGGTTCAACAAGAAAACAGGAAGTTAAATCAACTTCCTGCTGGTCAGAATCATAACAACGACCCTTAATCCTGGATTCTGGATTCCTGACTTTGGATTTTGGACATGAGAATTTGGATCCCGGATTCTTGACTTTCAACACTAAAGTCCTTGAAATCTGAACTCTAGACTCTGGATTCTGGACTCTGGACTCGAGACTTACAATCCTGCATTCTTGACTTTGGATTTTGGAGTCTGGATTCTGGTCTCGTCTCTGAAATCTAAACTCTTGATTCTGGATTTTAGACTCTAGAGTTCAGATTTCAGAGACTAGATTCCAGAGGATTCTGGATTCTTGACTTGGACTTGACTCGGAAATTTGTGACTCTGGGTTCGGGATTCTGATCTTAAATCGACAGACTCTAGTCTCTGGACTCTGGAGCTAGATTCTGGATCACCATCTCTTGTATTCTGGATTCTGGTCTCTTTGTCTCTTTGTCTCTTTTTTATTTATTTTTTACTATGGATTTGGTTTGTTTACTCTGTGTTCTGGATTCTGGACTGGACTCTTGAGCTGGATTGCTGACTCTGGATTCTGGACTCTGTATAGCTTCCCGATTCTTGACTCTTGACTCTTGACTTGGAGTTCTGGTTTCTGGACTGAAGTTTTTGGATCCTTTACTCTGAACAAATAGTCGGGTCAAAAGGCCATGATTGTAAATCTACAGACTCAAGTCTCTGGACTCACTGGATCACTGGATTCTAGATTCTCTGGACTGTAATCCCTGTAATCTGAAGTCAGTAGTCCAGCTCCAGAGTCCAGTCCAGAATCCCTCCTGAGCCAGATTGCTCTGGACAAAGAATCTTCATCTCTACCAATTCCTCATGCCAAGACAAAAAGAAAATGGGGTCAGTTGTCTCTGTAGGATGTATAGTTCAGGAGCTATAGATTTTCATTTTTCACAGTCGGAAATCCAGTATGGCCACAAAAGATGGTCAAAAAAAATCTGCATGGACAATAACTGGCGCGGGGGATCATCAAAATTCATTTACTAGACACCTGAAGGATTACAAAAAGCGAAGTTAGAAAAATATATATTTCGGGTGCATGGGAATCCCCCCCTCTCTACTAGACTAAAGAGTCAGGTCAAAAGGTCGTGATGCGTTCAGGGTCAAAGATGAAAATAGGATTTATTTTTGGATGAACTCCAGATCTGATCTCGATTTTTTTCTCCAAATTATTCAACTATTAACTGAGATAACCTCATCTCTCCCTCCTTCTCCCTCCTTCTCTCCTCCTGCTTCACTTTTAATTACTTCCTCCTTTTTATTTCCTCTAATTTTAACAACACGTCGACAGCCAGAGGTGAAATCCGCTCCTCTTCAGCAGGAGGAAATTCACTCTCGGTGCGAGATGTCAGTCTTTAAAATCACAGTTTTGCGGCGGCGGTGGCGGCGCCCGGAGGTGAGCGCTCAGCCGTGTAGAAAACACACACACACCAACCAACCAACCAACCAAACGACAGACAGACAGCGGCGGTGGCGGCGGCGAAATCAGGAGAAAATGTGATGTAAACAGTTCCAGTCGCCTGAGACGCTTTGCTGCCTTTAAATCACGTCGTGATTGGATTGAGAGAAGGAGCCGCTAACAGACTGTTATTATCAGCCGACGAGTAGACGACTGTGTGTGTGTGTGTGTGTGTGTGTGTGTGTGTGTCCTGCAGCCACCTGATAGCTATGCTCTGATGGGTTCTTGTCTGCCACCAAATACTCGTCCACTTTCACCCCCCGAAATGAATTGCAGAGTTAAAAAAAAAAAAGCAGGTGGACTTTGATTCGTCGACGGCTCCTCAGATGTAAACCAAGAGCTCGCGGTGAGGAAGAGGAGAGAGGAGCCTTTGTTCTTCGTCCCTCCGAGTCACAGCTCATCAGCCGTTTCATCTGTCTTGGTAGAACCTCCATTAAAGACCTGTTTGTGTGTGTGTGTGTGTGTGCGTGTGTGTGTGTGTGTGTGTGTGTGTGTGTGTGTGTGTGTGTCGTTGCCACCACCTGATGGAAGCTGTTTCTTCTCCTGCCTACAGGTGGTCGTGAGTCCGACTGCTTTGATCCAACTTGTTGATTTATCTCGCTGTCTCCACTAAAAGCTTCATTAAGGCCTTGTTTAGTTCTGTTCACACCGGGGTTAAAGGGATAGTTCAACATTTTGGCAAATTGGCATAGCTTTGAGCAGCCACAAGCTGCTCAGAGCTACGCTACGGAGGCTCATGGGATTTCTTGGTTTCTCCTCATCAAACTCATCAAATACACAATCCAACAACTCCACAACGCTCTGGTGGACAAGTTGTGAGCTGCACATTCACCACGCTATGAGATAATAACACAACGTTACCAGACAGAGTTGTTTTAGAGGGAAATTCATGCAAAATCGCTTGATGCGCTGTCCCTTCAGGGACAGTTTTTCATCAACAGTCTCTGCATGAATTTCCCTCTAAAACAACTCTGTCTGGTAACGTTGTGTTATTATCTCATAGCGTGGTGAATGTGCAGGTCACAACTTGTCCACCAGAGCGTTGTGGAGTTGTTGGATTGTGTATTTGATGAGTTTGATGAGGGAAACCAAGAAATCCCATGAGCCTCTGTAGCGTAGCTCTGAGCAGCTCACGGCTCTGCTCCGCCGTTCTAAAAATAGCTTGCACCGACAATTAAAGGTAACGAACCTACTGCTATGACTATAGGGATTATGGCAATGGGCCAATTTGCCAAAATGTTGAACTATCCCTTTAAAAATGTGCACAACGTGTCCTGAACGCATCTTAGAGCAGAAAACAAAGTGATGAGTGAAACAATCAGAGACTCTGTTTGTGTTTCTGATTATTTGTGTCGACTCAGCTGCTGCTGTGATTTCAACGGCCTCTCTTTTCTTTTCTTCTCTTTTCTTTTCTTTTCTTCTTTTCTCTTCTCTTCTCTTTTCTTCTCCTCTCCTCTACTCTTCTCGTCTTATTTTTTCTTCTCTTCTATTCTCCTCTTCTCTTTTCTTCTCTCCTTCTCTTCTCTTCTCTTCTCTTCTCCTCTTTTCTTTTCATTTCTTCTCTTCTATCCTCTTCTCTTCTCCTCTCCTCTTCTCTTTTCTTCTCTTCTCCTCCTCTCTTTTCTTCTCTTCTCTTCTCTCCTCTCCTCTTTTCCTCTCCTCTCCTCTTTTCTTCTCTTTTCTTTTCCTCTTCTCTTCTCTTCTCTTCTCTCCTCTTCTCTTTTCCTCTCCTCTCCTCTCCTCTCCTCTTTTCTTTTCTTTTCCTCTTCTCTTTTCTTTTCTTTTCTTTTCTTCTCTTTTCTTCTCCTCTCTTTTCTTCTCTTCTCTTCTCTTTTCGTGCACCGAAAAGTGATGAAACCCGACAGATTAGCAGAATTTGTAAACGATGAATAAAACAAGAGGCACAAATACTAAATACCATCCGTTTGTGTTTCAGTCCACTCCTCCTCCTCCTCCTCCTCCTCCTCCTCCTCCCTCCCTCTTTCTTTCTTTCCTCTTCTCCATTCCTCTCTCTCTTCTCTCTTCCCTCTTCAGCCTCTCTCTCTCTTCGCCCGTGTCTCCGCCCGTCCCCTCTGGACTGGCCGGGATCAGGAGGATTACAAGGGTTTTGTGTTTCAGCGGGGAGAAAGATGAGGAGGAAGACGAGGAGATAAAGAGGGCAGTTGAAAAAGACGGTGGGAGGAGGAGGGAAGGAGGGAGGGAGGGAGAGTGTTTGCACAGACAAGAGAGGAGGAATAAAAGGGGAGAAAAAGGAGGAAGGAGGAGGTGAAACTCCAAGGATTCTTGTTCTTCATTCAGCGCTCGGGAGTTTCTCTTACTTTTATCTTCACTCTTTCTTTCTTTATTTCTTTTCACCCCCTCCTTTTGTACCCATAATGCTCTGGATTCAGCCTGTTTACACACACACACACACACACACACACACACACACACACACACACACACACACACTGAGAGTAGCTCATTACGGCAGTCAAGTGTGTTCTCGGACTCACTATTCAAACCACAGATTGGAAATACAACACCAGACACACCCCTCACTGTGAGAGTCAACACACACACACACACACACACACACACACTCACAGTCTTCCCAGGTGAATTAGCATTCCCTCTTCCCTCCACATTGAGCTGTATATTTATGTCGCCAGTTCCCTTTTTCATAAACTATCAGTCTGAGGGAAACGACGAGATGATGGAGGTGAGAGCTGATCTGAAATCAGCAGCTGCTCCGACTCCGACACACAGTTAGTGACAGAGGAGGAAAACACAACACAGGAGAAACAGGAGGATTTACAGTTTCTATTAAAGCTCCATACAGTATAAAGGTAGATGGTTGTGTTAAAGCTCCATACAGTATAAAGGTAGATGTTTGTGTTACAGCTCCATACAGTATAAAGGTAGATGTTTGTGTTAAAGCTCCATACAGTATAAAGGTAGATGTTTGTATTAAAGCTCCATACGGTATAAAGGTAGATGTTTGTATTAAAGCTCCATACAGTATAAAGGTAGATGTTTGTGTTAAAGCTCCATACAGTATAAAGGTAGATGTTTGTGTTAAAGCTCCATACAGTATAAAGGTAGATGTTTGTATTAAAGCTCCATACAGTATAAAGGTAGATGTTTGTGTTAAAGCTCCATACAGTATAAAGGTAGATGTTTGTATTAAAGCTCCATACAGTATAAAGGTAGATGTTTGTGTTAAAGCTCCATACAGTATAAAGGTAGATGTCCATGTGTAGTGTGATTATAAAGCAGCTCTAGGTTCTATATTAATACTGTGAAAGTATCAAAGCCTCAGTCCACAGAGAAATGCACACAGCCTGGATTCAGAAACTGAGCCTTAAAACCAGCTGTCAGGACTTCCTGTCACTTTGTGATGTCACAACTAAAGCCCCGCCTCCTCACCACCTGGACCAAAACATCCAACTAAAACTTGCAGGATTCGGTTTCTTTGAGTGTTTTATTCTGAAATTTGCTTTATTTTTTATTGGATCACTCAGAAAAGCCAAGAACCAAGAGAGGAGATGTAAATAAATATATCAAAACTTTATTGATCCTAAATGAAATTCAGCAGATTTCATTGCAGTGATTTCATTGGTGTTTCCGCCATCAGCTCGTCCTCTATAAGTGACATCACAAACCGTGTTTAAGTGTTGAACCACACTCTGTACGAGAGGTTGTTGATGCAGCAGATAAATTGTTCTACAGTGCAAAAGCGATTGTGCAATGACAGTAAATAAAGTGAGTTGAAGCGCGTAATAAGCAGCGGCCGGTGAAATACAACAGCAGCGGTCTGGTTCTCCACACCAACCCCTCCTCCTCCTCCTGATGGGAGGAGCTGAAGAGCCCTAATGGCTCCAGAGGACATTGGATCTCCTGTGTGTGTGTGTGTGTGTGACAGTGACCTAACACACACACACACACACACTGGGCTTCATTATGCTGGTCGGTGTGACTGTCACTGTCTCCGCCAGACGGTTCGTTTGCTCTGAGGACGTCCAGCTCCAGACCAGAGTCCAGCTGCTGTCACCGGTTCATTAACACAGAGGAGAGAGGTCGTTAGTCCAACACACACACACACACACACACACACACACACACACACACACACACACACACACACACACACACACACACACACACACACACACTTATACACACACATAACACATATATCTACACATATACCTCTGTATCTAACAGCCACAGTTCCACTTCATGGTTGTTCCTTCACTGAGGATTTATCAGCGTCTTAAATGAGCTGTGGTGGACGTGAGACAGGACTCTTATTTTGGTAAACCAGCGACCACAGTGGTTGCAGTGGATCGTTTACTCACACGACTTCTTCACTTCAGCTTTAAATCTCATCTTCTTGCTCTTTTTATTCTCACTCCTGTCCATTTTTACAATATATAGCGTTGAATCACGTGCGTCATTTCCCAGCCACAGAAGACGGATACGATTTACTTTGCATTGGTTGCACTTTAATTATGTGTAACTATGTCTACATGTATTGACCTTGGACTCGTTTTATTTTGAAAAGCTCAGGGTTGTGTTGACGTCTGGAGCGGCAGTAACTGAGACCTTTTGGGGAGCGATGACGTTGTACTGTAGACTCTAACGGTCGCTCGCTGACTGGATCTTATCAGTTGAGACAAGTTGTGAAAACAACATGAATAACAAAGTGTTACTGACCTTTTTGTCTTTGTTAGCAGCTGCTGTGCAGATAAAGTTTATACATTTTAACTCTACAGTTGGTTTTAACAAGCGCCTCATTGGTGACTTTCTCTCCTTTTAGCTCCACTTTGGTCTACACCATCAATACTTTACATGGATGGATGGATGGATGGATGGATGGATGGATGGATAGATGGATGGATGGATGGATGGATGGATGGATAGATGGATGGATGGATGGATAGATAGATAGATGGATGGATGGATAGACGGATAGACGATGGATGGATGGATGGATATATAGATGGATGGATAGACGGATGGATGGATGGATGGATGGATGGATGGATGGATGGATGGATGGACGGATGGATGGATATATAGATAGATGGATGGATAGACGGATGGATAGATGGATGGATGGATGGATAGACGGATAGATGGATGGACGGATGGATGATATATAGATATATAGATAGATGGATAGACGGATGGATGGATGGATGGATAGACGGATAGATGGATGGACGGATGGATGGATATATAGATAGATGGATAGACAGATGGATGGATGGATAGATAGTTAGATGGATAAGATGGATAGATAGAAAGATGGATGGATAAACGGATGGATAGATGGATGGATAGATAGACGGATGGATGGATAGATAGACAGATGGATAGATAGACAGATGGATGGATAGATAGATAGATAGATAGATAGATAGATAGATAGATAGATAGATAGATAGATAGATAGATAGATAGATAGATAGATAGATAGATAGATGGACGGACAGATGGACAGATGGACAGACGGACGGACGAATATAAGGATAGATATAAGGATGGATGGATAGACGGACGGATAGATAGATGGATAGATAGATGGATATATAGACGGATGGATAGACGGATGGATGGATGGATGGATAGACAGATAGACGGATGGATAGATGGATGGATAGACAGATAGATGGATAGACGGACGGATGGATGAAGTTCAACACTCATGTTAACTTGAGCGGCTGTTTCTGGCGTTGAAGTATTGACGACAGCAGCTGCTACGAGCCTCAGCTGCTGTGGAAATCACTTATTATTGATCATTTCAGCAATAATCCGCCTGTGAACTTCAAGTTTGTCGAAAACCTTTTCACTTTTTTCTCCAAGTTCGTGTCTGCGGTGGTTGATGAAGATGAAGTTGAATCTGACGTGGCCTTCGGTTGTATTAAGGCTTTCTCTGTTAAAATGCAGTTTATTGGGGAGAATATTTGCTGTTTAAGCATCAGATCTTTATCATTTATGGTTTTAAATCGTGGAACAGGAGGTTGAGAGAGCAGCAGCAGCAGCAGCAGCAGCAACGAACACCAACAACTGTAGGTGAAATTTCACTCGGCTCAACTAATGTTCTACATATTTATTTTTTTCCAGCCTGAAGACATATTTATTTTCCGCCGCCCGGCCATAGATTGGGCTGATTGGGTCGGGGTAAATCATTTTTATAACTAATCCTTATGATGGATTTAGCCTTTCACTGTCTGGGCTGGATTAATACGTCCTGTCTCCTCCTGTTTGATTTAGTCGCCCTGCTGCGCTGCCATTAAACTACACACAAAGACGAGCTGAAGGGAGGGGGAGGAGGGTGATGATGATGGGTGTTGCATGAGATTTCCAGCTCAGCATCGGACCACCGTGCACTGTCATGAAGTTAGTTCACAAACTTATTTTATTAGCATAGTGTTGACACAGCGAATGTCGGTTTATGTGTTAATATGTGTGTTTGGATCAGACACATGTGTTTCCTGTTATTGAAGACAATGAACAGAGGTTGTTTGTGTTTAAAGATGCTCGAGTCAACGATTTGTGAAGTTTTCTTAGAATATTTGTCATTTTTGGGTCGTTTTAAAGGGAAATTGATGATAATTTAGTGATATTTTAATCCATGTGTGGCTTCAGTTGTGGATAAAAGGGAAAATTGATATTATTAATGAAAGGAATTTGAGGTTAAACTTCTCAGGTTGAAACTGAACTCACAAACTGTTCACACATGATGTTGCGTTGTTAGTTTCACGACCAAACTTAGACGTTTTATTTCACACAAGCTGCACATGATTCTATGATATATTCATGGGTTCTGCAACCAATAATTGCCACTTATTGGCAATTATTTTATCAATTAACTGATTAATAGTTGAGTGTGGAGCCCACTGTGACGTCTGTGTTTGATTTGTTTTGAAAAAAAGCAGCAAATCTTGAATTTTCACAGTTTTGAAGCCAAAAAAAGAAGGAAAAATCAAAGGAAGAGCTGGAAAATTGACTGAAACAGCTGGTGAATGATTTTCCTATTGATACACTAATTGATTAATTGTTTAATTAACTGTTGCAGCTCTGATGATGTTCGCTCTATGTGTGTGTGTGTGTTTCTCCGTTGAAAACTTCTCTGTCACTTTATTGGATTTTCAACTCAACTCAGCTCAACTTGTGATTAATTTATTTAGTGGAGGGTTGTTTAATTAATTGATAATTTCATTAATTTATTATTTTATAAAGTGAAGTGTAGAGTTTAATGATGTCATGTCGGGTCGTTCACCTGCTGCAGATATAATGATGCTGCTGCTGCTGCACTCTTTACTCAGTGTGTTGTACCATAGAGAGTGTGTGTGTGTATATTTGTGTGTGTTGTGTATTTTTGACCTTGTGTCTGAGTGTCACTCCACAGTTTGTGTCTCACGCTGATGAAGTGTTAAAGATGTCGCAGCACTCAGTGACGTTCAGACACAACAAGTCAGTAAATAATTAGAATATTGACAACAAGAGTGAAAAGAGGAAGAGGAGCCGAGGAGGAGGAGGAGGAGGAGGAGGAGGAGAGCTGCTGGCCTGGAGTCAGCTCAGTGTGTGTCTGTGTGTGTGTGTGTGTCAGTGTCACCGATGCAGAGGCAGCCTGCCATGCCTCAGCGTGTTAATTATGTAAATTGGTCATTAGGAACCCTTATGGGGGGGCAGGATGAAACTGCCCAAACACAAACACACACACACACACACACACACACGGGAAACTGGCTGCACATGTTAAGTGGGGAACAGGAGGAAAAGTAGGGCAGTGGGAAAAAAAGAAAACTTTTCCTTGGACCTTTTGAGCAAAGCACTTAATCAGGAAGGTTTCAGATTCACATTCTGGTGAAATCTAACAAAGGAAATAATTATTCTTAAAAAAAAAAAAAAAAAAAGTTTCCACATGCTGCCAATTCACTTGAACCAGTGTCATTAAGGAAATATGTCGGTGTAAAAAACTGGGCTTTGTTACCGAGCAGGGTCACTGAAGTCACCTCTCCACAGTCTGTGGAAATATGAAGCCTGTTTACAGCCAATAATGAGTTTTTAGGAAACTTCATATTAAAGCTCCTTCAAAATAAAGGTAGATGTTTGTATTAAAGCTCCATACAGTATAAAGGTAGATGTTTGTGTTAAAGCTCCATACAGTATAAAGGTAGATGTTTATATTAAAGCTCCATACAGTATAAAGGTAGATGTTTGTGTTAAAGCTCCATACAGTATAAAGGTAGATGTTTGTGTTAAAGCTCCATACGGTATAAAGGTAGATGTTTGTGTTAAAGCTCCATACAGTATAAAGGTAGATGTTTGTGTTAAAGCTCCATACAGTATAAAGGTAGATGTCCATGTGTAGTGTGATTATAAAGCAGCTCTAGGTTCTATATTAATACTGTGAAAGTATCAAAGCCTCAGTCCACAGAGAAATGCACACAGCCTGTATTCAGAAACTGAGCCTTAAAAAAACAGCCGTCAGGACTTCCTGTCACTTTGTGATGTCACAACTAAGCCCCGCCCCCTCACCACCTGGACCCAAACATCCATCCAACAACTTGCAGGATTTGGTTTCTCTGAGTGTTTTATTCCGAAAACTGCCCTATTTTTTATTGGATCAGTCAGAAAAAGTCAGCCAATCAGAAGAGAGGCTCAGAACATCCTCCTCTCTTCTGATTGGCTGACACCGACGTGTTGTTACCAGAGCTCCAGAGAGAAGCTGTGAGAGGATAATGATGGAAAACGCTGGTTTTTAGTTTTTCTCATGGCCCAAAACTTCAAAATAAAACAGAGTGAAGAGAAAAATTTGTACCTTTCAACCTGCAATTACATATTTTTGCTGTTATCATGCAGTCCACTTCTTTTAGCTCCATCTTTGGTCTCCTCCAGTTGTACTTACAGCCATTAAACTCTGCTCCAAGTTCACCAGCCGCTCTCTCTGGCTGTGTGTGTTTTGCTGTTTGCTGCTGAGCAGGTACATGCAGGACACAGGACAGCAGCTTTCATTAGAGCTGTTTCTCTGGACTGAATCACCTGCTGTGGCCCGAAAATGAGCCAGAAACTGTGTGTGTGGAGCTGCTGTGTCTGGACTTGATAAACAGTGAAACTCTGAAACTCACTAGCTATAAAAGTAGGAGCTGCAGATACGGGTGATTTTAGGTTCTCTGCAGGTTCACTGCCTCCAAAGACTCCTTTCACATCGTCATTTGAACTCGTTTTTTTTTTTATAAGGGGGAAAATAAAGATTCTAGTTGTTTTGAGCTTGGACTTGTGACCTCAGTTTATCTCTGTGTGTGTGTGGTTGGCGTCCCGGGGTGCTTCATTGGTGGTGTTGTGTAAGCCATCAGGTGCCACACAGCTCACTTTGCTTCGGGCTGTTTGCTGCAGTTTGTGAGTCTTTTTCACTTTAAGAAAAAGCTCCCTTAAGCCTTTTATTTATTTATTTATTTCCCCCCCAGACACATTAGCTCAGTGCAGAGTGAATGAGGAAGCATTGGGAAGTAATTAGCCCCCTGCTGATTCCACTGCTAAAACTCCGTCTTGATGAATGGATCTGTCAGCGATCAGTGCAGGACTGCACTCCCTCTCTGTCTGCAGTCACCTAGACACTCAACGTAACACACAG
This sequence comes from Trachurus japonicus, assembly GCF_045865225.1. Taxonomy (NCBI): domain Eukaryota; kingdom Metazoa; phylum Chordata; class Actinopteri; order Carangiformes; family Carangidae; genus Trachurus; species Trachurus japonicus. The sequence continues at coordinate 4,593,993 of NC_140929.1, forward strand.
ATATCAAAGTGGACATCGCCTTTGATTTTTAGACTGGATCTCTCAAGCTTCTTCTCTACTTTGTTTTTAGCAGCTCGGTGTGAAATGTATGTGACCTTTTGTGTGAAGGATGTTTGGCTGATTCAGCAGATGTAAACTTACTGTGTTGGAACCTCTAAGACATTTAGAAACGATTAAATCCATCAACAAATGTGCTGTTGTGATTATTTTTGGGAAATCTGCACCATTTAAAGGAGCCAAATTAGCTGTCCTGTTTGCAGAAAACCCATTCATGCATTGGATATGTATGAAATGATAAAAACTGGAGGAAATCTGGCCCACATTTCATCTCTAAGCAGATTAAATGTTTCTTTATATTCACCTTGTGTCCTTGGTAGCTTAGTTACTGTTTAAAGTAGCCGAATTAGCTGTTAGCATCTCCTGTTTACTAGTTCTGTTTCTAAGCAGATTAGGCTAATTGACAGTAATTGATGATGTAGGCTACATCGATCAGCCATGATGATTTCCTCAGGAAGTTTAAGTCTGTTTGGATCTGACTCAGATAAATGACTCATTCACCTTGTGCTGTGTCCTTACATCCAGTGTTAATGATTGTCCTTGTTAACGTACGGTTAAAAGTAGCTGAATTAGCTGTTAGCATCTCCAGTTTGCAGAAAACCCATTCATGCCCAGGTGCAATGGATACATATGATGAAACTTTAAAAACTGGAGCAGTTCTGGGCCACATTTTATTTCTAAGCAGATTAAAATGTTTGTGTTCAAGTGTCTGACTCAATTTTGACTAATATTCATATAGCATCTTGGCCTCCGCCAGTATTTAATGATTGCTGAATTAGCTGTCTCCTGTTTGCAGAAAACACATTCATGCAGGATACTGAAACTTTAGAAACTGGAGCAGTTTTGGTGCACATTTTATTGCGCAGTTTAAAATGTTTTGGTTTAGGTGTCCAGTGTTTCCCCCAGAAAAGTTGTTAGTTAAGGTGGTGTCTGACCTGTCGACGAGGGGTGGGTGGGGGGGGGGGTAGGGGGTAGCGCGGAGATCTGTTGACGGTGGGGGGGGGGGGGGGGGGGGGGGGGGTGATCGATCGAGGGGGGGGACGCGCCGTGCCGTATTAAAGTTTCGCTTTCAACACGCGCTGCTGTTATGCGTGCGCTGTTATGTGTGTGAGAGGATGCGGCCATCGTCCGACTGGGGGGGGGGAGGCGGCGGCGAATATCGCTACATTTTTTTTTTTTTTTAAAGATGTTAGTTTAGGCGGCAGCTCTTTGTTGTTAAGGCGGCCGCCTTAACAGGAAAGCGCTGCGGGAAACCCTGGTGTCTGACTCAGTTTTGACTAATATTCACCTTGTGTAGCATCTTGGCCTCCGCCTGTATTTAATGATTGCTGAATTAGCTGTTAGCATCTACTGTTTGCAGTGAATCCAGACACAACTTATTCTGTTTCTAAGCAGATTAATTGATATTAATTGAAGATAGTTAACGTCTGTGTTTGGCTCTGACTCGGCCAAATGTGTCATTCACCTTGTGTTGTGTCCTTCACTCGATCTCCTTGTTAGCGTACGGTTAAAAGTAGCCGAATTTCTGTTTTTTGCGAGGAGCTATCACTGGGTTAGAGTCAAACTGAAAGTGAATCAAATGTAAGATGTGATGTTAGTGAGTGCAGTGGAGCTGTGAAGCAACAGAAATGATGATGATATCCTCAGGAAGAGGAAGTCACACTGAGTTAAAGTCTCGTCGTTTTTTCAGATTCGTCTGAGTTCTGACCCAAATTCACCTCCTGCAGCCTGTTTGTCCTCCTGTTCAGCTCTGCAGCGCCCCCATGAGGCGGCTGGGACTAGACTCCCTCTCTCCGGTTTTGCTTTGCTTTGCTTTGCTTTGACCCTGCTGAATGTCCACGTCCACTACAGACTCAACTTCCTGTCATCATCTCATCATCTCTCCCCGTGATTAAAAAAACGCCGTGCGGGACAATGAGATAAATCACAGAGGAGGTGTTGTAGATTTCCTCCTGTCGTCTTCGATTCCCCCGGCAGATGGTTTCCTTCAGCAGAGGACGTTGCCGCCGCTGCCCGCCATCGCCGCCGCCGCTGCTAAACGTTTGAACTCCAGCTTCCAGTCCTCACATTGTATCTGAGATGATGAGAGATGAAGGGTGAAAAACAAGCTTGTGAGGGTTTACACTCCTCTTCTCACTCTGTCTCATGTCTGCCGTCGGTTTTTTTTTCATTTTCATTTTTTTTTTTTCCCCCAGTGTCTCCAAACATTTGTCCATCTATCAGTCTCCCGTCAATCCCGCCTTTTCTCCGTCCATCACTCCATCTTCCTCTCCGTCTTTGGTATTTATTGCTATCCATCTCTCTTTCCATCTGTCTCTTCCTCCGCGCCTGTCAGACGACTTAAGTGATAAGAAATGGCAACCGTATCAGTACGACAGGCTGTGTGTGTGTGTGTGTGTGTGTGTGTGTGTAGGCTATGTGTGTGTGCAGTGTATTATTGGAGTGTGTGTCGGGCTGGCTTGTCAGCTCCAGATGTCATTTTGTCATCGTAATTTTCAGACGTATCGTCCTGAATTCCTGTAGAGCTCAATTTCACACACACACACAGACACCAACACACACTGCTGTTTCTGTCTGTGGTCATGTTAAACTGATGGACAGGGAGGAGGAAGAAGACAAAACACTCAACAACAGAGACATTCTTCATGTCAAATGTGTCAAACAGCAGTTTAGAGGAGTGAGGACTCCCACTGAGTCCCAGACAGGCTGTGTCTATAACCGACCCCGACCTCTGACCTTTCAGGCATTGTCTCCGCTCTTTAAAACTCCCCTTTAACAAACTTGACTTCCACTTGACGGCTGATTTCCCTCCCGCAGAGTTCGTAACCTCAATCTCTGTGCCATCCAGAAGGAAAATTAATACCAACTTCTCTTTAAGTTATTTTTGAAGTTCAACACTGCAGAGACCCAAGTTGCATACATTTTCAGTGAGGGGGGGTTGAGTGGATTATCATTTTTAATTCAAAAAGCTCACCCATCAAGTCAAATCTATTGAACGCAACGGATCCCTACAGAGCCGAGTTTAAATGGAAACGAGAGAAAGCAAAGATCTCATCTGCATCGCTGCACGAAAACAGGGACGTTCATTCTCCTCCGTCAATAAAGCAGCTATTTGTGTCATTAAGAAGTAATGGATATGCAAATTGTTCCTTAAATGTGTATTTGTTTTGCAGGATTATCTCATTTTCTCACAGATTTGAAAAAACATGTTTGTTTTTTTATTTTTTTGTAATTTCACATCCTGCTGATGGTGATTCCCAGAGACTGTGTTGCCTATATAAAGATTGACGACATCACAGCTCCCTTGGTAACAAAACAAGCTCATAGTCTCATAGTTTGTTTGCGCAGCAGCTTATTATGACTCCGTATTTATGTTTTGTTGCCAGGCGACACCTAGTGGTCGTAATGAATATGACAGGCGCCAATGGGAAAAGTGCAATGACATGATATCAAGAAGAGAAGAAAGAGGTTGTGGTGGATAGATGAATATGATATGGCTAAGAAAGCTCCAAATGAGTTCACCAGAGCAAGATGGCGGCGCCTTTGTGACCAATATTTTGTGGCCATTTTTGCGCAGTGATGTGTCATCTATCTTTATTTACAGTCATTGATAATTTGTTTGACCTAATCTTCTTATTATGATCTTTTTTTAATTGTTTTGTTATTTTAAAGCAGCATTTTATTAATTTGTACGACTGTAAGCAACATGAACTTTAAGTTGGACACATGTTTCTGCCCCCCCTGATGAATTAAAGTCCAGTTTTGGCTCAGTTTTGGTCACCACCACCAAAATTAGCTCTTTTACTGCTAACATGCTACACGCTCAAATGAGTTAAGGAGGCCACAGTCGGTTGTGAATCATCTTTGCTTCTCCTCCTCCTCCTCCTCCTCTTCTCTCACATTACACACACAGTCATTAGGGCAAAATGTTCCTTTGGAAATATTGATTGCTGCAGCTTTGAAGATCGTTTTAATTACTTATATCTACAGATGAGATTGAGGAGAAGCGGAGGTGAACTGTGACCAAGATCAAAAAAGGAATTTAGTTTACAGTTCATGACCTTCCACTTCTCTGCCGCCGCCGCCGCCTCATCAGGCTTTTAGCTTGTAGCACGTTTTTTTCCCTTTTTTGGTGATGAGCAAAGAGAGCATCAAAGTGTTTCTTGTCATGTAATCAGGCGGTTTCAGAAGTTATGGAGAGGAAAGAAAAGCAAAACGCAAAGAACCAGGTCAAACGGCAGGTTCAAGAACATGTTTTTCTGAGGAACCGAGGAGACGTTTCACCTCTGACTTACGTCTTTAAAGGGATAGTTCACCCAAAATTGAAATTTCACTCATTAACTTCTCACCCTCATGTCGACTAAGGTCTGGGAGAAGTTTCAGAGTCCTCCGTGGCTTCTCTGAGTTACAGGGGGTCTCGGCGTAGCAGTGCATGTCCATATAACGGTTGCAAATGGATACCAACTGTCTTCGTAACAAAAAGACACACCAAAAAACATCCAAATACCTCCATGCTGCTCGTATGTAATGTCCGTCTTGTATTGAAGCCCCGAAATGTGAAATTGTCCCGAAAAAAATTAAATAAGTCTATATTTCAAGCTTGTTTGTAGCGGAAGCTCCTCTTCCCTGTTCGTCAAATTTGGACGAACCAGAGAAAAATAGACTTATTTAATTTTTTTCGGGACAATTCCGCATTTCGGGGCATACATACATACAACCTCAGACACAAACGACCAGACAGCATCATCACACACAGATCACACCTTTTCAACAGTTTCTACCCGGCTACAGTCAGACTTTTAGCAAACACAAAATAACCCGGGCACATGGCAACACATCACGCACCCACCTTAGTAGCACTTGGCACTTTACACCTATTTATTCTTACATTTATTTACTTATAGACATAGATCTCTGGCCTTTTTTAGAAATGTTATGTCCTTGTCCTTTTTTAATCCCAGGCTTGAGCCTTTTTAAAGTGTTTTTCATTGTGTAATGTATGTCTTTATTGTGTGTTCTCTTTTGTTTCTCCACCTGACCTGGAACAACCGTACAAAAAATTCCTATGTGTGTATGCACAAATGGCAAATAAAGATTGTGACTTTGACTTTGACTTTGACTGAGACCCCCTGTAACTCAGAGAAGGCACGGAGGACTCTGAAACTTCTCCCAGCCCTTAGTCGACATCGACATGAGGGTGAGTAATGAGTGAAATTTCAATTTTGGGTGAACTACTGTATCCCTTTAACCTCGTTGTCAGGGTCACTGATGTTGTAACTATGTTGTAACAGGGTAAGAGGTGTTGTGTTGTGTAGTCGACCTCCTCCTCTGGACTTGACCCCAGCTGAACCCTACACCTGTTTAGTGGTTTTTTTGTTTTCACAGATCTATATTGTAGGTGTGAGCGCTCTCCCCCCGCTGCATCGCACTGCAAACACACCACATTGCTTTTTTTTTTTTTGTCGGGTGTTGTACACTGTGCAGCGTGCGGTCTGTTGGATTTACCAGTTCTCTGTCTCTGCGTGTTGTTGGGGTTTTGAAAACTGCAGGGACTCAGATCCTTCTGAGTTCTCTCAGATACTCCACACACGTATGGGATTCGGCGCGGCGCCTCCCGCGGCGTCGGTGTGTACTTCCTGGATCTCGCGGCTGTTCTCACAGCTTGACGTTTCTGAGGAAGGAGCAGCGAGGTGATGTTTGGTGGAATTGAACTGCACAGCGTCCGTCGAGCCTCCTGAAGCTCAAGAAGATGATTCTTTCAGTATAATAGTTTTGAGACCTACTGTAGCGATAAAACCGATACATGAGCAATATTCAGTTTGTAAAAAAAAATACAGTTACATTACACAACAACCTTTAATAGAAAAACTGACTGAGGTTGTGTTGCCTCATCTTTCAAAGACGGTTACAACCGAAAAAAAACGAGATCCGGGCGCCACGCTGAGCTCTATTACCAGTTTCCTATGAGATCTTATTTTGGAGACTCTATTATATTTCATGCGTGTTTTCTCAACGGGATAAGATGAGTCACCTGCAGCACCTGTAGTGATTTGTTATCTCCCCGAAACTACCATGAAATCGCACAACATGTGGGCGCGGGCTGAAAGAGAAGCCGTAGTGGAAATACAGTCATTAAAATAAACTACTGAGAATAGTAGGTTTTTATTTTTGGGGTAAAAAAAAAAAAAGGCAGCTGCAGCCTTTTTTATTTATTCTCGTGCAGCGCTTAATCTGATTAGTAACGGGGTAAATGGTTTACAGAGAATATATAGAATAGAGTTAATTCGGGCAGGAATGTGTGCTGTAAACAGGGAGGATGGTAAACATGAGGGTCTGCAGCAGGACTTGACAAGCCCTGCACAAGTGTGAGGACTCTGCTGACTTCATGGTATGTACATTAACTCTTTTATTCCCACGCCGGGCACATAAAAGTCGTAACTATTGTCTTTAAAAAGCAGCGAGAGTCCGTTTCACTCCCCCAGAGGTCACGACCTCATCACTTTCAGCAGGAGAGAGGGAAGTTGTTGGCAGCCGACAGCGACAGGAAATGAGCGTCTTCATGCCTCTGTAGCTGCTGTAATGTAGGGAAATATGACCCCGGACTTGACCCCACTCTGTGTGGATTGTACAGAATAGTGTAGTATAGTACAATACGACAACAGCAGCTGCCTGTAGGTCGTCAGGCTGCTGTTTAAACTGTGAGAACAGTTATATATACACTGGACAGAAAGAGTGAGGTCATTCACCTTAAATGGAAACAGATTCCTGCTCTAAAATATTTGGAGACACGTTAAGTAGAGTTTGAAAATGCCTTAAAGGGATAGTTCAGCATTTGGCAAATTGGCCCACTGCCATAATCCCTATAGTCATAGCAGTAGGTTCGTTACCTTTAATTGCCGGTGCAAGCTATTTTTTAGAACGGCGGAGCAGAGCCGTGAGCTGCTCAGAGCTACGCTACGGAGGCTCATGGGATTTCTTGGTTTCCCTCATCAAACTCATCAAATACACAATCCAACAACTCCAAAACGCTCCGGTGGACAAGTTGTGACCTGCACATTCACCACGCTATGAGATAATAACACAACGTTACCAGACAGAGTTGTTTTAGAGGGAAATTCATGCAAAACTGCTGATGCGCGTTCCGGTCGGGAGCAGTTTTTCAGCAAGCAGTCTCTGTATTTCCCTCTAAAACAACTCTGTCTGGTAACGTTGTGTTATTATCTCATAGCGTGGTGAATGTGCAGGTCACAACTTGTCCACCAGAGCGTTGTGGAGTTGTTGGATTGTGTATTTGATGAGTTTGATGAGGGAAACCAAGAAATGAGCCTCCGTAGCGTAGCTCTGAGCAGCTTGCCGCTCCGCTCTGCCGTTCTAAAAATAGCTTGCACCAACAATTAAAGGTAACCAACCTACTGTTATGACTATAGCAAATTATGGCAATGGGCCAATTTGCCAAAATGTTGAACTATCCCTTTAACGTCAATAGAAAACTATAAAACACATTTGATTTAATTGCGAAAATATCAAATGACACTGGAATTGGTTTTGTGTTTTACAATAATCCCAATAAAGTTCTACATAATCCCTCCCTTTACTATCTTTAATAGCTTTTTATTAACAGTAGTTAACTTGAATTAAATATCCTTTCAATTACAAAGCCCTGAGTGGTTTCTGACAAGCTCCAGCAATTATGTGCATCTGCGTGCAGCCTGATAGGCGAGACCCAGGGCGATAACAAAACAAAAAAGATTCACTCCCTAAACTCAGGTTTCCTTTGAGCTGACTGTGTTTCTTAAAAATTAATTCAGTATTTCCAAGAGAAACTCTGCTCCGAGTTTGGGATTTTAATCATAACTTCCATTAAGTTCTACTGAGAGATTTGATGAAGAGAGTTTTTTAGTGTTTAAATATTACACCACAGTGGACTCTTTAAAATGATCACACACATATAAAAAAAAAAAAAGTTCAGTGTGGAGCCCTAATATCCTATCACAGAATATTGTATTATATATGTATGAAAAAAAGTTATTAGATGATTACATAAAGCGGCTTTGAAAACCTTTTTTGTTTAAAGTGTTATAGATTTCAAAATCCTCAGAGTGTTAATTACAAGTTAACGTGCTTCAGTGGTTAATAAAAGTGTGAAAATGATCGCGAGCGCGTTTCAGAGGCTTTAACTTTGGAAGTAAAAGACTCAGACGTATATCATGACTCTATACAAGGGCTGTACAGTTTGATTTATGTCCCATGAGGCACATCACAGCAGGGGGGAGGATGGTTCGGATGAAAGATGCCTCGATCCCCCCGGTGGGAAACCAGGAAGAAGAAGCAGCAGCAGCAGCAGCTCTCCATCCCTGCTATATCTTCCCATCTGACTTGTCTATCACCTTCTTATCCCTTGTTCCCCATCTCCAGGCCTCGCTCGCTCTGTTTCCTATGACGGTAACCTGAGAGAGGAATGAAGGGAGAGAGGGAGGGAGGGAGGGAATGAGATTCAGAGAGAGAAAGAGAGTGTGGGCATGCAGGAAAGATGGTGAGAGATAGTGAAAAGGGCGAGATTGGAAAGAAAAGGGCAAGGACAGGTATAAGAGACGAGCTGAAATTAAAGCCGAAGTGAATAAGTATGAAAGTTCGACAGGGTGCAAAGGGGGGAAGAAGGCGGCGAAGAGACAGGGGAGTGTATGAGAGGGAGAGATAAGGTTGGAGGGTGAGAGAGGGTAAGTAGAGGGTGAGGAAAAGAGCAGCGGTGGGAAGTAAATAAAGAGCATCAGTGTGAAACCGATGCACAGGGCTGCTGCTGCTGTGCTTTTTATTAAAAATCACATGTCTGTGTGTGTGTCAACTCTGATATGACACATGATCGTGTCTGATTGGAAATATATTGTAGCCTACCGGTAGTTTTTCTATTTTTTTCTTTTACAGCTCTTGTCAAAATGACGTTAAATAGCAAAAGCAACGTGACGGCAGAGAGAGCTAGAGAGAGAGAGAGACGGTTTCTATAATCCAATCCAGTCGATCAGGGTTCAGCCCGCAGATCCATGACTCACCTGTATTTCACCTCTCATTAGAAGAGAAGTGAGACAGCCATGTTTCAGCGGAGGAGTCTCTGTCTGCTGTACTTTAAATCTCTTATTTCTGGGGGTTTTCTCTGCTGCTGTAGGTGGCAGGAATTTCAGGAAGATTTGGAGGGTAGGTTACGATTAAGAGCCATCAGAAAGTGAGGAGAAGGGGTGAGGCTAGCTGGTTAGCATGCTAACTTCAATAGAAATGATTAAAACGAGAGGTAGGCTAATGTCAGTCTTATCTATGTGCCAATAGCAAAACTTATAACTCCTTTAATACAGGCCGATAAGAAAAAATAAATAAAAAATAAAAAAAGCAAAGTAGCTAAGTAGCCTAGTATTTGGGAAAGGAGCTATTTTAGCTGTTTCTTCATAGCCAATGTTAGCATTAGCAGCTGTTTACTTGTGATTCTTGCCAAGACTACAAGGTGTTATAGCCTAAGTGACAAGATGGGTTGAAGCTAGTTGGTTAGCATGCTTATTGAAAAAAGATTGTTTGAAGGCGAGTTAAAATTAGCGTAGTTTGATGTTAAGTCATGCTTCTTTTAGACTGATAACTATAGCAACTTTTGATAGCATCGTTAGCCATGTAGCAATAGATAGGGTAACCTAAAAATAGATAATTTAGAACAGGCTTATTAGAGGAAAAAAGTAGGCTATGCATTAATTAAATGAGCTATGTAGCATTGCTACGGGGCTAGAATTAGCATTAGCAGATCCTATAGCGAATCTGTGAAAAGGTAGCTTAGCCTACTATTGCAGGAGGGATACTGACTCGCTATCGGAAAATGATGAGACATGAGGCTAACAAGGTAGCATGCTAACTTCATTAAAACAAAGGAAGTTATAGAAATGGAAGAAAATGGCTGTTAATGTTAGCTATGCAAATAAAGCACTGTAATGCAGAGTCCTGCACGGGTCCAATTTTGGAAACCCGCGCCCGCCCGACCCGTTGGTTTTCAAGCCCGTGTCCCGACCCGTCACCCGTGATTATTTCTGACTACAATCCGGATCCGACCCGCCCGTCAATATTAAGACCCGTTGCCCGACCCGCTGCCCGTTAGATCGCCGTCATCACCGGCGATAACGGGGGTAGGCTACAGCCGTACTCTTTAGAAAAAAGAAAAAAGAAAAGAGAGAGGGGGAGCCGTACTCTTTCGCGCCTATTTCCGGAACGGAGAATGATAGCGACGTAATTCTTTTTTTAATGAAAGCAAGACACTTCAGCCTTTACATTGATCCCATCGGTGTGTTTGTAGCTTTTACCCAGAAGCCGAGCAGTCAAGCCATGACAGGCTAAACTCCAGGGAAAGCTGTGAGCGGTCACACGAGCGGCCAAAGATCGTTTATTTACATCAAGATGCTGCTCTGTTGTTGCCGTGTGTGAAAAAAAAAAAAGATTAGCTACGCTGGTTCATGCAGCTGCGCGTGAGTTTTCCTCTGTAGGCCGACACATACACCCGCGTACCCACCCGCGTTCATTTGAGTTCCGCCCGTGCCCGACCCGTGAATTTTCACAAGACAGCTTATCCACCCGTTGAACACCGTTTTTGCGGGGTACCCGCCGGATACCCGCGGGGATCCGACCCGATGCAGGACTCTGCTGTAATGCTCCTCACAGTGGTGATGGACAGTAAATTGATAAGTTTTCTTTTGTTTTTCTCTCAGTTGTTCTTTCCTACAAATTTCACTCAATCCCTTAGGCCTATGTTTGGATGCAGTGGTGTGTGGCGTATATTGTCATTGACTGTAGTGCAAGTTGAACCATTTGTCGACCTGCGTCTTGCACAGAAAAACCTTCAAAAATCCCACCCAGCCATAGAAAACATATGAATAAATCTACTTCAGTCGGTGTCTCCTCCATTCTCGCCTCATTTTCTCTCTCGCCGGCTTTAGAGCCTCTTATGTCTCGCTCTCTCTACCTTGATGGTGGAGGCAGCGAGAGGAAGGGATGACACACCGAAACCAAAAGTCACAGAGTGTTGGAGGCAGAGATAGATACAAAAAAAAGAAAAAGAAAGAGGGAGAAAGATGAAAAGCGCAAGAGAAAAGGATGGAAGAGCGGAGGAGAATGACGGGAAAAATGAGGGAGAAAAGTAGGAATTGCAACCAATGAGAGAGAGAGAGGAGTAACCTTTTCTTCCAGCTACTGCTATAATTGGATTTTGACTTTCTGCTGTGTGTGTATGTGTGTGTGCGCGTGTGTGTCCTTTTGTGTGTCTGTGTGTGTGTGTGCGCGTGCACGAAATAAGTCCTGTTCCACCTCTCAAGACGATAGATCAGATAGAGACCCGAGAAAATGACCAATTCCTCCCTCTTTTCTCCGAGTGGGGTATTCAACACACACACACACACACACACATCCAAACACACATTGCCTATACACATTGTGTTACTTACAGCTTTAGTGTTTTTATAATTACGTATAGATATAGATTGTGTATAGGCTATTTGGCTCTGTGCTGAAAAACAAATCAAATCCTGAGAGTTTGTTCTGTGAACTTTGTGTTCGAGTGTTTGTTGGTCAAATGTTCTCTTGTTTTCCACCTGGACGGCAACAAAAAGAGACGGTGTGGAGACACAAATGTCTGTCAGTGACTGAGTGAGTGAGTGATGAAGTTCCACGATTGTTTGATTGTGTAGTTTTACCAACCATTTTAGCAACTGTCTTTGAAGATAATCACCTATAACAAACCTTTGCAACTTAAACTGCTTATAAGACCATATTTTAAACCCTATTTTATATTTGTTAAGTGACTGAATGAGTGAGTGATAAAGTTATATAACGAGTCAACTGATGGAGTTCACTGCAAAAACTCAAAATTTTACCAAGAATATTTGTCTTATTTCTAGTCAAAATGTCATTTCTAGTCAAAACAAATCTCATTATACCTAAAATATGTATATTTATACTATACATACATAGTTATAGATTAAAAAGTATCTTGTTTTTAGACACTTTTTTCTTCTTTCAAGCATATTTTCACTTGAAATAAGTAGATAAATCTGATAGTGGATCAAGTTTTTCTTTCTAATTACAAGCACAAAAAACCTGCTTTCACTGGCAGATTTTTCTACTCATTTCAAATAAAAATTTGTTTGAAACAAATGAAAATGATCTAAAAACAAGTTGATTTTTAGGTGATGAGTCTTATTTTAAGTGACTAGAGTTTAATTTTGACTAGAATTGAGACATTTTGACAAGAAATAAGACAAATATTCTTAGAAAGATTTTGAGTTTTTGCAGTGTTGCTGATTGCTTTTCCAAAATTAGTCGGTGCAATTATGCCATGGCACAGGCACCACTTCTTAGCTTGTATTGATTTACTAACTTTTCTAAAGCAGCTATAGCAACAAACCTTTTGGGAAAACCTCAACAACTTCCATATAAATGGGTCAGGTTTTTGCTTCTCATTCCACATGTTGACCACACCCAGATTTTGCACTCCTCTGACTGTATTTAGTCATGGATGCTTTATCTTTGTGTGACAGTGCAGAGCAGCGCTGAGGCAAAAAAAGCTGCTTTTGCATGATTCACACACATACTGTATTTAAATGCAAATCTCATGTACAGTAAATCCGTCAAAATATGACTGTATGAAATCTAATACATCACACTTTTTTTTTGCCCTAAAAGAGATAGTTCAGCATTTTTCTCAGCAAATGAGAAAATCAAAATATTAAGAAGAACAGTGACGTTACTTATTAACTTATGGAAATTAGCTCTAGTTATATCTATAAAAACAGGAGGTTGTTTTCCACTAAACTCCTCAGGTTGTAAATCGTTTGGCAGTTGGATGAAAACCTGTTTTGTTTGTTTCCCTACTCTTGTCCGACAGATAAAGGCAGCAAATTGAGCAAATAGAAACAACAACAGCAGCAGCACAAGTAAACCAACAGATAACAATGAAGTTGGAAAGGGGGCCGCAGCTTTAAGCGCGCTGAGGTGGAAAAAAAATGTAAAAAACATTCAAGTCGCTGGGTTGTTATCAGGAAAGTTGAGAGTGGAACTGATGGCAGGAGGGACGATAGTGAAAACAGCAGATGGCAGAGGAGAAAAAGAAGAAGAGGAAGAAGAGGAGGAAGGCAGGCGGGATTACAGACACGTTGGCTGTGTTTGCTGATATTAGTCCTTTATTAAAAAATCCCCTTCCTTTAAAAAACACTCCAGAAAATAACTCTTGAGTTGCATTAATTCACTTCCAAACCGTCTCTGTGAGCTTCTTTTGTCTGTTTATCTTTAGAGACTTTCACATTTCACTGAAGTCTGGTGATGAGATCTAAGAGTCTCTGGGCCAGAAACTGATTCACTCCTGGTGCACAGCCAGGATTGTTTTGCAAAGTAGGGCGTTTTTTTAGCATTTCCCATGAAGTATTGCTTAAAAAAACACACTCACACACACACACACACACACATTTGCTGTCATTAAAACAACAAGTTGAGAGTCGTGTGCAGCCTGAGCAGATACATGCTTTTTAATTTCCAGGTTTGTTTCTTTAGGTCTTAAACTCTGTCAACTGTGTGTTTTATTTTTCTTTTTTTTAATATATAGGCCTATAATTAAAAAAACAACATTGTTAATAACAAAAAGTTTTGTGTTAAATTTAATTGTGAATCAAAGTTTCCGATTCATCTGCACAGAGTTGTATACTCACCTTATTAATTAGTCTAATTATCTCATTGTGTGTGTTTGTCAGTGTAGTGGGTTTGATGTTACTATATTTAGTGGTTTCACTGATCAAAAAGAAAACAAGGCCTGCGGTGCTGTCACCATAGCAACTCTAAATTATTTACACCCCACACAGATTTCACTGGTTAAACCTTTTTTTTTTCAATTATGTTTTATTGTTTTCCCAGAAACTCAGAGGAAATAATTTCTCTGACTCTTAAGGAAGTATCGAAACTAACTTTTTTTTTCTTTTTTTTTTGGCAAATTATGGAGATTTTTAGTTTTTCACAAAATTTGACCTCTGAGATGAGCAGCTCGAAAACAAGTCTAAAACACAAAAAAGAGCTGTGCTAGAAGCAGCTCTGCCAACACAACACCACCACATCTACTTAGTTTAGCATGTTAGCGCGCTAAACAAATGTGCTAATTAGCGCGAGGCACAAAGTAATACAGTTGTGAGGCTGATGCATAATTAGTTTTGCAGCTATTTGATTCTGAACCAGAAGTGTCGGACAAATTAAAATAACGACGGCACCAGACGAAGTGGTAAACTTTTTTTTTTCCCCCCTGTTAACAACTTACTCTCAGAATTAGCGCTAATTAGCGACGGCTGGTTTGACCTGCTGCCGGCAGCGGGCAGCAGCAGCGGCGGCGGATGCAGATGAGAAGCCGCTGCCTGGATGTTTTGTCGATCGCCAAGGTGATTATAGCTCATCCTGTTCCAAATTATAAATGTTGTGACGCCCGTAGACGACCTTTGACCTGCGCCGAGGTGCCGCTTGAAGTCGAGAGCTTATACTAAATGTCCAGCGACGATAAAAACCGACCGTATAAGTTGTGAAAAGTTTTCTCCGCCACAGAAAAGGTTCGTCTGGAGCAGATAAGTTTCCTTTCAAAATAAAATAAAATTTCTTATGCATCTAATTTCACTTCCAGACTTTACTTCTCCACCAAAACTTCCGAATATGTGGATGTTATTTCCAAAAAAAACCCAGTATAATATCTCAAACTATACTTCATCTGCATCAAAACCCAAAAGAACAGATCTCCACTCAACTCGCGTTGAACTGAGAGAGGATGAAGAGAAAGGAATTAGGAATTAGAAAGTGTCTCACTCACACTGGGTTTGTTCCTGTGTGAAATATGACGTAATAGTCCATATTGAAGATAATGGCAGGATAACAAAGTGCTGGTAATGATATGATATATGAAATCCTCAGCAGGAAACTAATATCCAGCTGTTATCGCTCGCCAAGTTGTAGAGGAGAAATGAAGGAGAAACTTTATATTAAAAGACCCTGCAGCTCTTTGTGTCGATCTCGCTTCATATTCCAACTGAACTCTTCTCAATAATGCAGCTTTGACTTCTGCTTATTAAAGAGATGCTGCTGCTTCTCTCTGCTCCTGCAACTCACTCACTGGAAGAAAAAAAACCCAACAAGATTCAAATGTGATTAAGCAAATTGAGAAAAACAAATGTTTGCAATATCATCCACTGTAATTATACAGCGCTCAGTGCTATTAATAATTAATAGTCTGCACATTTGTTCAATCTGTTTTCATTTAATATGACATTTTATAATCATTGTATATCTTATGTAATGTAAAGATTGTGTTACAAAGACTGCGTTAATCATTTTAATAATTGGTCCTGTCAATTATTGTCGTCTTTTATCACTCTATCAGTTTCAATTAATATGTTTTTTTTGTTTTGTTTTGGATGTAAATCATAGCTTAGACATAACTTTAATTTCCTTTTTCTTAAGCATCATGTTGCTTTTTGCAGGAAGACTGCTTTTATTCATTATTTTTAATTAAACCTCTTTATTGTTTTTCTATTATTCACTTATATATTAAACCCATAAAAGATTCAAACATATAATAAAAATAAAAGGTAATGGAGCAAAAACATGCATTTCTATTTATAAATTATTGATTTTGATTAAACCGCTTTATGGCTTTTTTAGTATTTGAACAGGAACACGAAAGACCCAAAGGTGGAGTAAAATAATAGTGAAAACATTAGAATTTTATCTGATTGGACACTTGGGAAGAGTGAAACAAACCATGTCCAGTCTTTATGGAGCTTTTTGGACGCTTCATAATGAAGAATAATAATAGTAAAACCCTCCGAAGCTGCAGCATGTATAGCAGC